>NC_056625.2:287460443-287835443 GCF_002870075.4 Lactuca sativa | reverse complement strand
CCTTACCCTTTTCAGATCTACACACACCGGTGAAACCGCCTTCCCTCCGCCATCAAACCCCACTTACCATAAATCTCTTCCAACCATCATAGCTACCTGTGCCACCCAACATCGAAAACCCTAGCCTCTCTGTTGATTGTAAAACCTAACTGCCACCATCTCTTCTTTGTCTTTTAATTTTTCAAAAAGTGGTGGTGGTTTGGATCAATATAACTGAAGGACCGTTTACTAATACAAAGGCATGATACTAGAAGTCCCATAAGGTTTATTTCAATTGTGAGCATGCATTATGTATATATAAGTTACATCGTATGAAATAGGTTAAAATTAAAGGATTTATACCAAATGTTTAATAATGAGTTGATCGGTTTATAAGCGATGGATTTGTGTGAACTTCAATATATGATACGTGAAGGTTCGTAAGGTTTAATCATGTATATGAATATGCACGTTAGGTGTAACATCTGTATCCCGAGTATTATTCTTTTGAAGTTCCTTGTGTTTAAAATACTTGAACTTTGAGGCTTTGTATTCCCGCATCGTGGTGGGTGGGTTACCACGACGTGGTGGTGCTACGTCACCACGACGCGACATTCATTTAACGACCACGACGCGATGCCGTAATGCGCTCATAACTCTAAATTTCAGGATTTTGACCCTATATAAAGGATGTAGGGGCTAGGGTTTCGACCACCCTCAACCTCCATCACTCCAAAAGATCCCTATCTAAACCTTAATTCATACTCTCTTGGATTTTAAGCCATTGTTGGGTTGTTTCACCTTGTGAAGGACGAAAAAGAGCTTTAGGAAGCAAGGAAGTATTAAACAAGTTAATAACCAACTTTTTGTGTGTAACATCCCGAAATATCAAGAGTAGAGTTGAAGGGCTAAAAGAGTAAATTGGGAAAGAGCGACTCGGCGAGTAGAGTCGCGATTTGGTCGCGTGTTAAGTTGCCGACTCGACGAGTCAGTAAGATGGACTTGGCGAGTAGGCGCTGAGTGGAGAAAACCCTAATTCTCGGGGTTGAGCCCTATATAAAGAACATAATATCCATTCCCCCAGCCTCTTTACTCATCCTCAAGTCCAGAAACCCTAACCTTCGTATGTGAGTGGATCAAGTTGCATTTGGGAGCTTGGAGAAGCAATTGTTGAGGAAATCTTGAAGGGTAGGAGGCTTGGAGCAAGGGGCTTTGCTTGGATTCGAGTTCCATTGCAGTTGGGGCGTTCTTTTGAGGTAATATCTCGTCCTTGGGCTGTTACTCTTTGGATTCATCATTATGGGGTTTGTGGGGAGCTTATCTTTTGGTGTTTTGGAGTTTAGAGGTTAGATCTGAGGTTGCTACCTCAGATCTGGAATGGAGAAGGGTTGGAATGCCTGAAAGTCCCTGTGTTTGAGTGTGTAGTGAAGCTATCATGTCCCAAACCCTATCCCTAAAGTGTATAAGGCCTAGATCTCTTTGGATTCACGTAAAGTTTGCCACTTTACGTGATGGATGGGTTGTAGGAGGCTAGATCTATGTTTTGGATCAATTGCATGGCCTGGAGTGCTTATGTATGGATTCAGACCGGTGGTACTCGGCGAGTCACATGGGTGGACTCGACGAGTTGCTTGAAGATGAGCTGGAACTCGACGAGTTGAAAGAACAACTCGGCGAGTTGGATGAAGATGGCCTGGAACTCGGCGAGTTGTATGAACAACTCGGCGAGTAGGTTGAAGATAGCCTTAGACTCGGCGAGTCTGTTCTTGGACTCGGCGAGTCTTGTCAAGAGTCCCAATATTTTCTGGTTGAGTCGAGAATCGGCGAGTCAAGGGATGACACGGTGAGTTGTGGGCGAGTGGACTCAGAGTTGTTGGACTCGACGAGTCTCGGGGTGACTCGGCGAGTTAGGTCGCGGATTGAGGGAAGTTCTGAGTATGGGGACTCGGCGAGTCATCGGGTTGACTCGGCGAGTAGAGTCAGTCAGGGGTTGACTTTGACCTTGTCTTTGACCAAAGGTTGACCAGTGGTTTCCAGGGGCATTTTGGTAATTGTTGGTTATTGTTTTGAGTTCAGTGCCATGGTGGTTGTCCAGTGGTGGAGATCGTATCAGTGGTCGGAGCAGCTTGGGTTATCTGTTCAGTCGGCAGTATCGAGGTGAGTTATCCTCACTATATCAACAGGGTCTAAGGCACCAAGGCCGGCCCTTATCAGATTGAGATCCGGGTAGTTGTTGTTATGTTATTGCTTTGATATGTTTGCATCCTGAGAGCTAGGATGGTATATGTTAGAGACCTGGTTGTGATCGATATCCTGAGAGATAGGGTGATGCTATGCTAGTGACCTGTTAGGTCGGTATCCTGGTTAGGATGATGATATGTTATGTGATCTGTTTGATCTGCTTGTTGACTGTGAATTGCTATATGATTGTATGTATATGTGCACATGGTTGTTTGGACTGGAGTTGGGTTGAGGCGGGTCCTGCTTTGTGCTGTAGGCCAAGATACCCAGGGCGGACCGGTTGTTCCGAAGGCACAGCGAGCGGTCCGGATAGGCTGTAGGCCCCAATAGGGCGGACCAGACGTGTCGAGGCTCGGAGAGTGGACCAGGTGGATTGAAGGCCCGGTGCGGGCGGACCAATCACACTGCAGACTCGATGTATGTGGTTAGATTCGGAGAGTGGACCAGGTGGATTGAAGGCCCGGTGCGGGCGGACCAATGATACTGTAGACTCGAGGTTTATGGCTAGACTCAGAGGGTGGACCAGGTGGACTGTAGGCCGGTGCGGCGGACCAGTCACACAGTAGACCCGAAGTGCATGGCTGTTCTGTGATCAAATATGTTGTGGCATGTTATGCGTGTATGGTATAAGTGGTTGGTATTTTGGGGATATCTCACTAAGCTTTCGGGCTTACAGTTGTGGTTTTATGTTTTTCAGGTTCTTCAGGAGACCGTGGCAAGGCGAAGGCGTGATCGTACCGCTAAATGTTTTGTATTGAAAACCTTTTTGTAATGATTTAATAGAATCGAGTTGTTTTTTGAAAAATTTAAAATTGGTTGTATTTTTCGGTCGTTACATTGTGCACTCTCTAGACATTTGTAAGTCTTCTCAACCAGATCTTGGTGGTTCTTTTTCTTTTAGGACTTGAATTTAAGCTAGTTTTGGTCCATTTGATGAGTTTTGAGTGAGTGGTTGCAATAAAGCTTGCAACTTTATTGATCTCAGATGTCCCAAGAGTATTATATGTTTCAAATTTGGACTCCCGAGTTGTGTTGATTGCATACATGGGGTTTTGACCCCCTTTAACACCATTTTGACCTAATTTGGTGTATGACATGCATTGGATATACATATCTATAAAGTTAGGATATTTATGAACCATTATGGTGCTATGCAACTTTCTGGAAAGTATTAGTAGTGGACTTAAAATATTAAGAGCTTAATATGGACTTAGATCCACCAATGTGACCACGACGTGGTTTAGTGCTGACCACGACACGGTGGGCAGATCTATCATGTTTTCTGTTTGAGCTAGACCACGACATGGCCAAGGTCTTTCCATGACGCGGTAGTTTATATGGTTGACTTTGACCGTTGGCCATTGACTTTCTGACCAACCTTTATGTTTTACGAATTGTGGTGTTAGTCTACTTCGAATGAGAGGTAAGTCTTCTCACTATACTATGTAGGATGCTAGACTGTCTTTGTGACTCTTTCATGTATGCTGAACGAGACTCGTTATGTATGTTGGCGAGGTTCGTTGGGTGGGACCCGTTATGCAGATTAGACGAGGCTTGTTAGGTGGGACCCGTTATTATTATTGGGCGAGGCCCGTTTATATACTTGATGGCCGGGGCCCATTATATGTATGTTATATGTGGTATTTTGGGAAACTCGCTAAGCTTTGCGCTTACAATTTTATGTTTTAAATGTTTCAGGTACTTCTTGTAGCAAGGGTAAGAGCCATGCTTGATTGCATCGTACAATGGAGATTTCCACACTGTCTGTTTTGATGTTTTATCACTCTGATGTTTTGAAATTATAACTTATTATTTTGATTGTCTTTCAAGAATATGGATTTGAATGGTTTTAGTCTATTTTGAAATTGAAAATTTTACTCTACATTTTTGGGACGTTACATTAAGAATACATGTTAATTCATGTTAATTCATATAAGGCATGTGGAAAATGAAAAGTTCTATGTATATTTTGTTTAATACCATATATTCCAGAATCAGTTACGAAGAATTAGTGTAGATGGAGAGTAGCAACAAGCTTATGAAGAACTAGACATAGTTTCTTATTTGTATATGTATTACTTGTTTACTATGATTTTGCATGTTAGCAGTAATACACCCACTTGGCATGTTTTGAAACAAAATGTAGGCTGTTTTGGTTTTTGTTGGATCATATTTTGATAACTTTGGCTAAAATAGTAATAATGTTTTCAAAACCATAATATTTGATTTAATGAAATTTTTCGGGTGTTACAAAACAGATCTAAAAAACCTCTCGATTTGAAAAAACGATCATGTTCCTCCGAACCCCAACATGAATCCAAATTATCATAAGTGATTTGGGTAAAAGAGAGAGTTGGAATAGAATTAGAGAGTGTAGAATGTTGGTATAGTTTTTCAAGTGGTTGATATCGGTTTATATAAATAATTAAATATTAGTATTTTTATTTTTATTTTTGTTAAAGAAAACTAGTCGTTCAAAGAGGGTTGAGATAGATGTGAACCAGATCATACCTTATTCTGTTGATGTACCTATTCATAGGGGTGTCATAAAAAACCAAAACCCAATAACCAAACCGAACCAAATGAATTTTGGTTCATTTGGTTCGGGTTATTTGGTTTTCGGTTAATTTGGTTTGGTTAACCGAATAAGGATACCTTATTCGGTTTGGCTTTTGGTTAAATTTTTATTGTTTTGGTTAAACCGAAAAAACCGAATATATATATATATATATATATATATATATATATATATATATATATATATATATATATATATATCTCAACATTTTATATATATAAATTTATTGATTAGTTACTAAGATTTCCATGTCTTTTTTGTTAGTAACCAATGTAAAGTTATAATTGTTTTACATTTTGTATTAAAAAGCAAAAACAAATTAACCAAATAACCTTTAGTCATTTCTTTCATTTTCATATACAGTTAAACTTTTATTAACCTATCACTACAACTTGAATATGATATGTTATATATTAATGTAGTTTCTTTGTTTGGTAATAGTTTAGTAAGTTTTTTCTTTTAGTTTAATATTTATTCTTATGTGTTGAATTTTATTAGGTTTAACCGTTAAACTGAACCGAATAAATCATAACCGAATAAACCGAAACCAATTAAACCGAACCTTATTTGGTTTGGTTATGGTTAAATTTAGAATGTAAAAAACCGAAAAAACCAAACCAAAGAACACCCCTACCTATTCAGGCTATTCTAAAAGTAAGTAAAAAGTAAAATTCAATTATAAAAGTAAAATTCGCAAAGATTTTAAGAACGGGTGAGTTTGTTAAAGACAGTTGTAGTGTAGCCTAAAGTGATAGGAGTCACTTATTATTCTAACTGAGTTTTCTTTGGATCGACCAACCGACCTCTCAGATATTGGAATAACACTTTCAAGTTCCAATTTCTATTTTCTTTATGAAGTAGATCCAGGCTTTTTCAAGTTCCATTTCAAGTAATTATGACATAATTATTTTTCTTTAGAAACGTACCGTAAAAGGTGAAGGTACTGCGTGGGAGGAGCAGATCCTCTGCATTGCATGCCAGCATAAGCAGCCTATTCCTGGATGCGTCAATCTTATAATGAGCCAACAATCGTTTTGCAGGCATCTTAAAAACCCCTGTACGTATGCCACAAAAATCAAAATACATAATAATAATAATAATAATAATAATAATAATAATAATAATAATAATAATAATAATAATAATAATAAAATTATGCAACTAACAGCACTTTGTTTGCACACATAAAGCAAGAATAATCTTAATAAATAACGTTGATTTTATTTCAAGAATTATAAAATCTTCCAAGTTGATTTAATAATGTTTAATGATAGTTTATTAATTTAAATAAAAACATGGACTCATATTTTATTAATTTTGTTTAAATAATAAGAAATTATCAAATCAACAACACTATATTTGGACACATTAGATGACAATAATTTCAATAAAAGTTATAATCATAATTAAAAAGTAAAAAAATCCCTACCATACAATATCGGCTTCACTATGCTTGAAACCAAATCCAAGATAATCTCACCACCATCCACTGTATCCCGAACGTTGGTTGATGGCATTGGTAAACAATCAGAATCGTTGATCAAATCAAATTCTCCGATCGTATCTAACGATACAGATTGAATCTCATGTGGTGGGCCACCTTCCCACAAGCAGAACAACCTATCATTCCATCTCAATACATTTGTATTTGCCACATTTTTCATAACTGTAGTGTCCCCGAATTTTCTCTTATTCTTTAAAGTAGAGAATGTGCCCCGGTGATTAAACCCCCACTTACCAGTATCACGATCACGTTCCTTCACCTGAGCTGTGGTCTTAACGTATTTAGCCATAAATGTGACCTCACCTTTGGCCCCATCAAATGTAAATGCTCTAAGATACCCATGGCCATCAAATGGGTGCACCGATGAGCCGTGGTCATCCTTAAATATTCCAGGTCCCGTCAGATAATATGTCCCCTGTGGGAAATCTGACGGGATGGATCCCTCAACGATACGTAAATTAATGGGATTATCGGTTTCTGAACGCTGAGACATGAACAAAAACTGATAATCCCAGTAAGCTGATATTTTTTCATTTTGAGATGAACTTGATAGTTGTTGACTTGGTGTAGATGTAGAAATGTCTTGTGGAACTCGATCAGGAAATGAGATTGCCCTTACCGGTGGTAATTTGAAGGAGGGCCATGGCTTGAATGGGAGGAAATTGAGTGCTTTGGCCTGCATTATGTGGAGGGTGGTGGTGGGGGAATATTAAGATTAAAATTATAGTAGTAATGGTGTGAGATCTACTTATAGAAAGACAAAATGGAAATGACATTAGTGCCCTTTTCTGTTTTACTTACTTACTTTTAATAAAGTATGTTTTATATCAACGGCACCATGAAAGCTTTTATTTTTATGGGTTGGGTTGATCTCATCAACAAAAATGTAATTAACTGTTTTTTTTTTTTTTTTTTTTTTTTTTTTTTTTTTTTTACATTAATATATTAAATATATTGATTAGGTTACTGTTAAATATGACTGCATTTGTTTTTTTAAGTCGTTTATATTTTAATAGTATTCGATAGGCCGGTTATTATTTTATTTTTTGTTCTCATACACTATTATAGGGCATCCTAAACAAGTTAATCTATCAGATAATATATATACATAAATAATGGATAAAATTTCGCCATATTAAATGTTACAATGGATGATAGGAAAGATTCACAAAACTGGTTCAAATCTATCCTAATGGTGTTATGAAACATTAAAAGTTATTCAATCCAATTAAAGAATAATTGATCTAAACAATAAACTATTTACTATTTCTTGTTATTGTATGTCATGAACCCACAATTAATATCATTATATTAAGTTATAATCACCTTTTTAAATTAATAATAGAAGATCATAGATGAATAGGTTTTGACCCATTTAACTTTCAACTGATGGTCGTCTGATAGTTATTGATTGAGTTATAGTTAATTGAGTTAGCAGTGTTAACTGAGTTTATGTTGTTTGATTATTTCTCTTATTTCTTTAACTGATTGTGCTCAATGATGAAAATGACCATATTACCCTTATGTTGTCTTTTGTATGGATAAAATAATTATAAAAATACAAACTATCACATAAAATCCAAATTAAACATACATCATTTAAAATCCAAATACAAAGTGTCATACAAAATCCAAATACAAATTGTCATACAAAATAAAAAAATACATAATAAATTGCTTATAAACTTTCAACAATTTCATACAACATTTTATACAACAAATTCCGATTTCATACAAATATCATATAAACTTTCAACACTTTTTGATTTCATGAGAATATAATTGATTTCGTAAGCATATAAACTTTCAACAATTCTGATTTCATATAAGTATCATAAGAACAAAATCTGATTTCACAGCATAGCAATCAAGTTATTTGAGAAAAAAAACAAAAATCAGTGTGCATACCTGTGGAAGATCGGCATAAGATGATAAACAGAGGCGGAGGGTGATGGAGTCGCTGGAAGAGGCCGAGGAACACCGGAGATATAGAAGTGATGAAGGAAGCGAAAAAAAATCAGATTTCTTCACCTTGTTTGAATCGTGATTTCAAAAATAAAAAATCGAAAAAATTTGTTGCATACGTGCACTGATGTGGAAGTCTTAGGAACACCGGTAACAAAAGTCGATGGTGTCGCTGGCTAGGAGGAAAGAGGCACCATAAATTGCAGATGTGAGGAAGGAGGCGATGGTTGCTCTCTTTTCAAGTTTTTTTTGTCCCTAAAAGGGCGCATGGGCAAATTAGGGTGGGGGTTATTTTGTTTGGGTCAACAAGTAAAAAAGGGTGGACTGAGGTAACTTGGTGGTCAACAACATCGGACCGAGTCGACCAAATTTTATAATTATCAAACGGGCTGATTATTGACCGAGTCAGCAGTCAGCTCTGACCGGACCCGGTAAGTGCAAATCTAATAAAACCTAAGATACTGTTGCTAATCGTTTTTTTCTATATTGTTCGAAATCAAAGCTACTCTCCATCTCTTGATTCCATATATCATTTCCCTCTTTCCCTCTTTTGGCAACTCCCGCTTTTTGTATAGTCTATATATTGATACCTCATGTTTTTTTTCCGGTGTATTACTATTCCCAAATTGATTTTTATTTTGTGGCTTTGGATGCAGCCCATCGGTTAGTTTTTTCCATTATAAAGCATCAACTAAGAAAGTAAGTAATACACTAATCTCACCATCTATGACATCCCCATTTTCACGGCCAAAAAAAGACCGATTTTGTTTATGCTTGTTTGAAAATAAGAGTAACATTTTACATAAAAGTGTTGTGGAATTTGTTCCTAAAATAAAAATATGATAAAGATTTATCAAAGCATTTTCGTAGAAATGTATTTCATTAAAAAGACTCAGGATGTCATGTTTGATACAGATCAAAAGCATAAATAGTACAATATAAGCCTTACTACATTATTTCATATCTACAGGCCTATATCCGTAATCTCCCATCCGAAACATCACATCTATGCTCGAATGCCACTACTTGTAATACATGAAACTGAGTGGGTCAGGCTTGGGAGCCTGGTGAGCACATAGGGTTTTCAACCCACAATAAATAAGTTATTTAATTTCATCAACCAACAATAACCCGATTACCAGTTCCCGTTATCCTCACTTTACGTCCCTAAACACCTATCATAAGGGACATAACCTAAGGATGATCATCGGGATGGACACTACTGCTAAGGGGATTCCTCAGCAATAAATATCCTTAAGGAAACCATGAGGGGGATGGAGTACACCGGTGAACACGTTGTTCACAAACACCTACAGGTTACGAGCCTGCTAACGTTCCAGTGGACTGTCTAGAAGAGTCTGTGGTCGTCATCCATACTCCGCTAGATTACAGAATCAACAACAACAACATCGAGACCTCTCTTCATTTTATCACACATCGTCTATTAAATCTACCCATGTTTTACCTCAAAATTTTTGTAGATATAAAATACATATACAATTTAAATCATTTAAAACATGTATAAAAATCTTTCATCATCATAGACAACAAGTATTCAGACAATACGCACATATAGCACGTAGTTTATATTAAATACTTCATATCTATGTGTAGGGTGAAAGTGATTATCCACTCACTTGGTAAGGTGGTGACTCGGTACTCGGACAACACTTCGTTATCTCAAAACAATTTTCCCTTGACAAAACCTAATATCAATACCACTAGGGTTTAATCTAACGTTAACCGCGACTAATTCATAGTCTAGCTGTCACACCCCAAAACCAAGAACGGCGAAAACGTTCTGGGGCGGAGGACGTCATGTATAGTATCACAACACATTAAATGTAAATAAGCAAACAACATCATCCATTGCATTAAATATATAATTTTAATACAAGTGTGTTCTGTACAGTTATAGACACCAAAAATAATGAAACACAAAATAATATGAGATGAGTCTTGAATGTACTCCATCTTCTCAAAAGCTGGCCTCTGTACCTGTCTACTGATGACCTGAGAATACAAGTTATTTTGAAAGAGTTTATCAGCATTAAGCTGGTGAGTTCATAAGTATTTTAGTGTCAATGTTTCTTGTAAAAACGTTTGAATCTGTCTCAATGTATAAGTTTGTAAAAATGTAAGCAAATGTTTGAAAGTGTTTGTAAAAGTTTGAATCTCTCATAAAATCCTATATTTTCTATAAAAGTAACCTTCTACCAAGGCTAAACTGTTTTGTAAACTTGTCTGTTGTAAAAGTGTGTAATTACCCAAGTATAACTATCATTTGTTAAAAATATAGTTTGTACACTAATGCTTAAGTGAGGTTATCACTAAAATATGTAATGGGTAAATCATTGTAGTACTGTAGCTTTGTATATTAAGGCTACTACTGTACTAATTATTACTACTACCTTAAACCGGATTTATATTAAGGTATATTGTGATAAATTGCACCATGCTATCGACTGGTAACAACGACATAATGAACGGTCGTGATAAAAGAAATGACGTTTGGCACCCGCAGACCTGCAGGTCTGGCTGTAGCTAGCAGCAAGGTGTAGGATAGTCAATCCAGTATAGATCTATACGCAAACTCACGCTCTCCCTCCAAGAGAATTCTAGCTACAACTCGGGCCATGACATTTAAGGCATGCCCGATACAGTGGATCACAATTATTACGTATTTATGTATATGTATTGTTTCTCGTATATCTGTATATGTATTGTTTCTCGTATATCTGTATATGTATTGTTTCTAGTATATCTGTATATGTATTGTTTCTAGTATATCTGTATATGTATTGTTTCTAGTATATCTGTATATGTATTGTCCTGCGTTACCCCGCTGGTAACCAACTAATAATGTACTGATGATTATGAATATGGAAGTACTTTTATGTCTATACATGTATATATGATATATAAGTACTATGGAAATGACCTTCGGATGGTCACCCGAAATCCCACCAGACCACATCCGAATCGAGGAAAAGGAAATAGGGCGGATGGCATTCCTAAGCCTTTTGAACATTATTTATATATCTATACATATATGGGCATGCAATTGTATATATAAAGCATAAATATAATTTCAAGAGAAGATTGAATTGATGTCGATCTATAAGGCATTTTGAAAGCATGAATCATTTTGAAAGCATAAGTTGATAAAGCAGTTTAAGTATAAAAAGCATTTGATTGAATCACAGTCTATAAGTAAGTTTGGATAGTAAAACAGATTGTAAAACATTTCAATAGTAAAACAGTTTGAAAAGCAGTTTGAACAGTGGTGAAAATCGTTGTTTTCCTAGTTATTAATCACATGTGATTAAACACAATCACATGTGATTGAAGCAATAACTTATAAGTATTTGACTTGTATTCCCCCCCATAAAGTGTTATAAAACATTTAAAATCATTTGAAAGGTTGATTCAAGGGGGTATGAACTCACTTGTGGTGAGTCGTTTGAATTGCAGTGTCGGCTACCGTGCTAGGTGACAAACGGAGACTGGTTTACACGCACGAGCCTAGTTATCATATAATAAGCATATATATAACTAATTAGACAAATAATAACTTAATAAATAAGTTAATACATATAGGAAACATTTAAACACTTTTATGAGTGTTTATGGTCCAAATGGTTGCATCTAAGATGCTACGGGACAATGCAAGAGGGTTTGAAACATCAAATAGCCTTGTATAGGAGTTCACCACCCAACAAACCCCACACCTTGGAGTTTACAGCCATAAACTCATGGGTTTATGGCCGTGAACTCCTCAAAGGGTGGTTTTGGGTGTTTTGTGGTGTCATCTTGCATCTAGAACACTCCTAGCTTTGTTGGAATAATACATGAAGTAGTTTTAAGGCTCTAGAACACTCCATAAGGGAGTTTACGGCCTAAGGTCCTTCATCCTAGAGTTTACGGCCGTAAACTCTTGGATTTTAATTGATTTGAAGCACTTAAACAACAAGGATTGCTTTCATGAATTTATCTAAGGCTTATGGGGACAAGAGGCACACTTTGGTGCCTTCACTTGGAGTTTACGGCCCAAGCCATGTTCCTTGGCCGTAAACTCCTTTCAAGGAGTGGTTTAGATGTGTTCTACTCTCCATTCTAGTCCCAAGGGTTCAAGGTAAATTGTCTAAAGGCTTAAGGGTTGCTTGGAATGATTTTTGTCCCACAAAAAGGGGTTTACGGCCCAAGAGGAGTTCTTGGCCGTAAACTCCTACTAACTTGTGATTTTGATGAGCTTTTGGTGTTCTAAACAAGCACAAGCACTAGTAGTTAAAGTCCTTAAGCATTTGGGGAAGGTTTAGGGCATTTAAGCCCTTGAAAAGGGGTTTACGGCCCAAGGGAGTTCCTTGGCCGTAAACTCCTAGAACTTATGTTTCTTGGATGCATTTAGGCCTATAAAGATCATATCCTAACTCCTAAACACGTTGTCTAACAAGGAATCGGGACTAGGAAGCCATAATGTTCCATTTTGGAGTTTACTCCCCAAGAACGTTCTTGGGCGGTAAACTCCCGGATCTTGATATCTAGACATGTAATTTGAGTTAATGAGCATCTAACAAGTATTGAAACACACTTAGAAAAGTAAACTCACAATATGGGATGAAAACCCGAAGATCCGTCAGAGAGAATATGGCTTTTCTCTATTTGGAATTGTAAATAATGAATTAATTTCATTCAGAAACTATTTATAGTCCTGGAATATTTTGGCAGAAAATATTTTTATTCCTGATATTGGACTGTAACATGATGAAACCTGAAATGACCAAATTTCACAAGACCAGAAGCATCCACTCTCCTGATATCATCTAAAACATAAACCCTAATGTACACAAACTTGTTCGGAAAAGCTTGAAAATCACTGAAACTGAACTAGCTTCTATTGAATAGATGAGGTTCGTACAAATGGAATTTCGGGTTGTCACATCATCCCCCCGTTAGAGGGAATTTCGTCCCGAAATTAAAATTTAAGCAAATAAAAGTTACAAACAATTAAGCGAAAAGATGAGGGTATTTCAACTTCATCTGATCCTCGCGTTCCCAAGTGAATTCCGGTCCTCGCTTGGCGTTCCAGCGAACCTTCACGATAGGGATACAGCTTTGTTTCGTCTGCTTGACCTCATGGTCCATGATCTCTACAGGTTCTTCCACGAAGTTGAGGCTCTCGTTGATCTCGATCTCGTCGAGTGAGATTATGAGAGTCTCGTCGGACAGACACTTTTTCAAGTTAGATACGTGGAATGTAGAATGTACGTTACGCAGTGTGTCGGGTAGATCTAGTTTGTAAGCTACGGGGCCGACTCTGGCAAGAATCTCGAAAGGCCCTATGTACCTCGGATTAAGCTTCCCATGCTTGCCGAAGCGTATCAAGCCTTTCCAGGGTGAGACTTTGAGAAGGACTCGGTCTCCCACCTGAAACTCCAAAGGTTTTCTTCGTTTGTCGGCGTAGCTCTTCTGTCGGTCTCTAGAGGCTTTCAATCGTTCACGGATTTGAACGATCTTCTCTGTCGTTTCCCGAATGATTTCCGGACCAGTGAGAGTACTGTCGGAAGCTTGCCCTCTTGCTAATTGGGTATCACCAACCTCAGCCCAGCACAGAGGGGATCTGCACTTGCGGCCGTAGAGAGCTTCGAATGGAGCAGCCTTGATGCTCGCGTGATAACTGTTATTATAGGAAAATTCGACAAGGGGTAAATGAGTATCCCATGCCTTCCCAAAATCAATCACACAGGCTCGCAACATGTCTTCCAATGTTTGAATGGTTCTCTCACTCTGTCCGTCGGTCTGTGGATGGTAGGCTGTGCTCATGTCCAGCCTTGTTCCTAGGGAACGTTGTAGGGATTGCCAAAATCTTGAAGTGAACCTACTATCTCTATCAGAGATAATGGAAATAGGTACACCATGCAACCGTACAATTTCCCTAATGTATGTTCTCGTAAGTTTCTCCATCTTGTCGGTTTCTTTGATAGGCAGGAAGTGTGCAGACTTGGTCAATCAATCAACGATGACCCATATGGTGTCAAGTCCACCCGTCGACTTGGGCAACTTGGTTATGAAATCCATAGTGATCCGCTCCCACTTCCATTCCGGGATCTCTGGTTGTTGTAGTAAACCAGAGGGCTTCTGGTACTCGACCATAACCTTCGCGCAAGTAAGGCATTTACTCACGAAGGTAGCAATCTCTGTTTTCATATTAGGCCACCAGTATAGCTTTTTAAGATCCAGATACATCTTATCTGAACCTGGGTGGACGGAATACCGAGTGTTGTGCGCCTCGGTCATGACCAAGTCTCGGAAACCACCGTGTTTCGGTGTCCAGATCCGGTTCATGAAATATAAAGCTCCGTCACCCTTGGCTTCGAAGTTCTTGTCCATTCCCCTAAGGGATTCACTCGACACATTTTCAGGTTTCATGGGCTCTATTTGAGCCGCCTGAATTTGCTTAGTCAAGTGTGAATGGATGGTTATGGATAATGACTTGACCTTGCGACCAGAATATTCTTTCCGACTTAGGGCGTCTGTTACTACGTTGGCTTTACCCGGATGATAACGAATATCGCATTCGTAGTCACTGAGTAGCTCGACCCACCGTCGTTGTCTCATGTTGAGCTCCTTCTGATCGAAAATGTGTTGTAAACTCTTATGGTCGGTAAAGATAGTGCTCTTCGTTCCATACAAGTAATGTCTCCAGATCTTCAGAGCAAACACTACTGCTCCTAGTTCAAGATCGTGGGTCGTGTAGTTAACCTCATGTGTCTTCAACTGTCTCGAGGCGTAGGCGATGACCTTACCTCGCTGCATCAGAACACATCCGAGTCCTTGATTGGATGCATCGCAATAGACTACGAAGTCTTCTATTCCTTCTGGAAGGGATAGTATTGGTGCGGTGCACAAGGCTCGTTTGAGCGTTTGGAACGCTCTTTCTTGCTTCTCTTCCCAGTCAAAGGCCACGCCTTTCTGGGTCAGGGTCGTAAGAGGATTTGCTATTCGTGAGAAGTTCTGAATGAATCTGCGGTAGTAGCCAGCGAGACCTAGAAATTGACGAATTTCTGTAGGTGTCTTTGGTGCTGACCAATTCTCAATGGCTTTTATTTTGGATGGGTCCACGTGGATTCCCTCTTCGCTTACCACGTGTCCTAAGAATTCGACTCTTCGGATCCAAAATTCACATTTTGAGAACTTCGCATAAAGTTTTTCCTTGCGTAATGTCTCTAGAACTTGTCGCAGATGATCACCATGCTCCTTCTTACTTCGGGAGTAGATCAGGATGTCGTCAATGAAAACGATGACGAACTGATCTAAGTAAGGTCGGAATACTCTATTCATCAGATCCATGAAGACTGCGGGCGCATTGGTCAATCCGAATGGCATCACCACGAACTCGTAGTGTCCGTAACGAGTTCGGAAGGCTGTCTTCGGCACATCCTCCTCGAGCACTCGTAACTGGTGATATCCGGATCTCAGATCAATCTTGGAAAAATAGTTCGCCCCTTGCAGTTGGTCGAATAGATCATCTATGCGTGGCAGAGGGTAACGATTTTTGATCGTCAATTTGTTGAGTTCTCTGTAGTCAATACACATACGGAATGATCCGTCTTTCTTCTTAACGAACAAGACCGGTGCTCCCCAAGGTGAGAAACTTGGTCTTATAAAGCCCTTACTGAGCAGTTCGTTAAGTTGACCAGAGAGTTCTTGCATCTCAGCTGGTGCTAAACGGTAGGGCGACTTGGCTACTGGGGTAGCTCCTGGGACTAAGTCTATTCTGAACTCGACTTGTCGTTGCGGAGGTAACCCGGGTAGTTCTTCTGGGAAAATGTCGGGAAAGTCGCTCACTACCGGGAGGTCCTTTAGTTCTTTCGTTTCTAGGTTCGTGTCGACGACGTGAGCAAGGAATGCGTGGTATTCTTTGCGCAGATATTTCTGTGCTTGAATACTAGATATAATGCGAAGACTCGCACCTGGTTTGTCGCCGTAGACTATAAGCGTTTCGTTAGACGGGAGGTTTAGACGGACTGCTTTCTCGTAGCACAGGATTTCGGCGCGATGAAGACTTAACCAATCCATGCCGATAATAACGTCGAAACTTTTTATTGAAACCGGCATAAGGTCGATTGTGAATGAATGGTTATCTAAGGTTAGAAGACAACCTAAGTATATGCTATTAGTACTTTCAGTTTTCCCATTGGCCATTTCTACTGTGAATTGTTCATTAAGTGCGTGTGGTTGTTGCTTAAGCATGCGATCAAATTTGTGGTTTACGAAGCTTCGCTCCGCTCCATTATCGAACAGAATGCATGCATAGGAGTTATCAAGGAGGAACATACCAGTCACCACTGTCGGGTCAGCGACTGCTTCCCCGTGACCTATTGCTAGTACCCTCCCTACTCCTCCAGTATTCCTCGCCTTAGGGCAGTCCCTCTTAAAGTGGCCTGTTTCGCCACATCCATAGCAAGTTGGGCTCGCGCCTGAGCCAGGAACTTGAGAGATCAGTTGCGCCGGGAACTTACAGAATCGGACGGTGTGACCTTTTCTGTGGAAGTTGTTACACTGCATTTCACGGCAGGCGCCGTTATGGTGGAAGTTGCATTTGTTGCACTTCGGCAAACTTCCAGCATACTGCTTCCCCGGAGCAGTAACAGCAGTAGGGGCTACCGCAGCATGTACTGCTACGATTTGCTGTTTCTTTGAAGCACGCTGCTTCTTCTTCTCGTCCCAGAACTTCCGCTTGTTGCCAGCGGGTTTAGAGGGTTCTGGGATGGCTAGAGTGGTTGTAGTTGCAGGGGTCTTGACTCCATGGTCAATAAGTCTTTGTGCCAATCGCTTGGCACTGTCGAAAGTAGCAGGGTTGGATGCTAAGACGTTCCCCTGGTACGGAGGCACTAGCCCCCATATATACCGCTCAATCTTTTTCCCCTCAGTGGGAACCATGTTGGGGCATAGGGCCACCAGTTCGCTAAAGTGGGCAGTGTAAGCGATCACGTTGGTGCCCTTCATTGTCAGATTCCAGAGTTCATGTTCCAACTTCTGGACTTCGCCCCTAGGGCAGTACTCCTCAGTCATGAGGTCCTTCATCGTTGCCCAGCCCATGTCGTTAGCCACGACGAGAGTTAGGGCTTTGACGTGGCCGTTCCACCACGTTAGGGCTTTATTCTCGAAGGTGCACGCGACATATTTCACTTTAAATGCAGCCGGGCACGAACATATTTCGAAGACTGATTCAGTCTTCTCGAACCATTGTGAGAGA
This sequence comes from Lactuca sativa, assembly GCF_002870075.4. Classification (NCBI taxonomy): domain Eukaryota; kingdom Viridiplantae; phylum Streptophyta; class Magnoliopsida; order Asterales; family Asteraceae; genus Lactuca; species Lactuca sativa. The sequence goes on along the minus strand of NC_056625.2, from coordinate 287,817,917 downwards.
GCAATGACTCCGCCGGTGCCATAGAAAGGCTTCAGCTTGCAGTTTGTGAAATCCTTCAGCTATAAGTTTATAAAAACAAGAAGGATGACAAGAATCAATTTGTAAGCAATGTGAGAGTGACCCATGGACTAATTACCCATAGCCCAACAGTTGAATGAGTGTTAGAAATCACAATAAGAAATATCAGTAGGAATACACAAGTGTACAAATTTTTCCCACAGATTAGGTAGATTTCAATAGCACGGGTATTACTGATGTAATAAGTTCAAGGAAAAGCGACCTAACAGTAGGTCTTACATCATACCATAAGGACAATACTGACAGTCCTAGATTCCTAATTAGAGTACCGAGAGTTAGGAATATTTTACAGACAAGTGCTACTTAGAGCTCATAAGTTTAAGGCTATCCCTAAATCAAAAGACAGAGATGTACTAGACATCATCTAATGGCGATGGGAATTCCTTGGGCGATCCCTGAGGTCGGACACTTGGCGAAACACCTCTTGAAGGTTTCGGTCCTGAGCTCTCTGACGAGCTCGAAGTTCTAAGACTTCAGCATGGGAGGCAGCCAGCTGTTGCTGCAGAGTTTCGTTGGTTCTCCGGGTCCGTTCCATGTCTTCTTCGAGATGGCGAATGCGGACTGTATTGACACCTGAGTTGGCATCAACTTCCATGACCCGGTCGATGGCTGCTCGACCTTGCTCGACATTACGAGCTATCCTGCGGATGATTACCGGCAGAGCCCTGTCAGCAGAGCCACCATCGCTAACATTGTAAAAGGTTTGGTCCCCAAAGTATGGTAAGGGCTGACCCTGCTCATCACTCCAGCGATTCAAGTTGTTTTCCCACATGGGAGTAGGGCCTGGAAACGCTGGTCGAGGGTTGTTGTTCAGGGCTTGACCTACTAGCGGTAGGTTGTTGACTACAGGCTCGGAGTCGGATCCATCCGAAAAGCCTTCTGCGAGGTGATCATCCAAAGGGATTGGATGCTCATCTTCAGGCTCTTCATCGATCCATCCGGCATTGCCTTCATTGGGAAAGTACGGGTCGCCATGATGGAATCCAGCCATTTAGATCTACGCAAGAAGAGAGGTATAAGAATATAGTATACGGGTAACTAATAGCACAAAATACACCTATAGTATTTTAAGTTTAAGTTCTACTGATCTTCTTGTGGTATTGTTGGTAAGTTTTTAGACTTGTTAACATATCACAACCATTCTAGGGCATATGCTAATCACTCCTAGGACCAGCATAGTTGATCAGGCTATGCCATTCCAAGGACTGACCATACATCCCCGAGCTCACTTGTGATATTCAATAATCGTAATACTTTTGTTCTTGTCATTGTGACACTGATTTTAGTATGAATGTAGACTAGTATACTTAATTAAATATTTTATTATTTAAAGTATAGACTCTTGGTCAGAGTGTTTTAGTCCCTTTTGGGTTTATAGATTAGTATATCTTTTATGGGTTGATATACTTGATTCACTATAAACAATGCTCTGATACCAATCTGTCACACCCCAAAACCAAGAACGGCGGAAACGTTCTGGGGCGGAGGACATCATGTATAGTATCACAACACAGTAAATGTAAATAAGCAAACAACATCATCCATTGCATTAAATATATAATTTTAATACAAGTGTGTTCTGTACAGTTATAGACACCAAAAATAATGAAACACAAAATAATATGAGATGAGTCTTGAATGCACTCCATCTTCTCAAAAGCTGGCCTCTATACCTGTCTACTGATGACCTGAGAATACAAGTTATTTTGAAAGAGTTTATCAGCATTAAGCTGGTGAGTTCATAAGTATTTTAGTGTCAATGTTTCTTGTAAAAACGTTTGAATCTGTCTCAATGTATAAGTTTGTAAAAATGTAAGCAAATGTTTGAAAGTGTTTGTAAAAGTTTGAATCTCTCATAAAATCCTATATTTTCTATAAAAGTAACCTTCTACCAAGGCTAAACTGTTTTGTAAACTTGTCTGTTGTAAAAGTGTGTAATTACCCAAGTATAACTATCATTTGTTAAAAATATAGTTTGTACACTAATGCTTAAGTGAGGTTATCACTAAAATATGTAATGGGTAAATCATTGTAGTACTGTAGCTTTGTATATTAAGGCTACTACTGTACTAATTATTACTACTACCTTAAACCGGATTTATATTAAGGTATATTGTGATAAATTGCACCATGCTATCGACTGGTAACAACGACATAATGAACGGTCGTGATAAAAGAAATGACGTTTGGCACCCGCAGACCTGCAGGTCTGGCTGTAGCTAGCAGCAAGGTGTAGGATAGTCAATCCAGTATAGATCTATACGCAAACTCACGCTCTCCCTCCAAGAGAATTCTAGCTACAACTCGGGCCATGACATTTAAGGCATGCCCGATACAGTGGATCACAATTATTACGTATTTATGTATATGTATTGTTTCTCGTATATCTGTATATGTATTGTTTCTCGTATATCTGTATATGTATTGTTTCTAGTATATCTGTATATGTATTGTTTCTAGTATATCTGTATATGTATTGTTTCTAGTATATCTGTATATGTATTGTCCTGCGTTACCCCGATGGTAACCAACTAATAATGTACTGATGATTATGAATATGGAAGTACTTTTATGTCTATACATGTATATATGATATATAAGTACTATGGAAATGACCTTCGGATGGTCACCCGAAATCCCACCAGACCACATCCGAATCGAGGAAAAGGAAATAGGGCGGATGGCATTCCTAAGCCTTTTGAACATTATTTATATATCTATACATATATGGGCATGCAATTGTATATATAAAGCATAAATATAATTTCAAGAGAAGATTGAATTGATGTCGATCTATAAGGCATTTTGAAAGCATGAATCATTTTGAAAGCATAAGTTGATAAAGCAGTTTAAGTATAAAAAGCATTTGATTGAATCACAGTCTATAAGTAAGTTTGGATAGTAAAACAGATTGTAAAACATTTCAATAGTAAAACAGTTTGAAAAGCAGTTTGAACAGTGGTGAAAATCGTTGTTTTCCTAGTTATTAATCACATGTGATTAAACACAATCACATGTGATTGAAGCAATAACTTATAAGTATTTGACTTGTATTCGCCCCCATAAAGTGTTATAAAACATTTAAAATCATTTGAAAGGTTGATTCAAGGGGGTATGAACTCACTTGTGGTGAGTCGTTTGAATTGCAGTGTCGGCTACCGTGCTAGGTGACAAACGGAGACTGGTTTACACGCACGAGCCTAGTTATCATATAATAAGCATATATATAACTAATTAGACAAATAATAACTTAATAAATAAGTTAATACACATAGGAAACATTTAAACACTTTTATGAGTGTTTATGGTCCAAATGGTTGCATCTAAGATGCTACGGGACAATGCAAGAGGGTTTGAAACATCAAATAGCCTTGTATAGGAGTTCACCACCCAACAAACCCCACACCTTGGAGTTTACAGCCGTAAACTCATGGGTTTATGGCCGTGAACTCCTCAAAGGGTGGTTTTGGGTGTTTTGTGGTGTCATCTTGCATCTAGAACACTCCTAGCTTTGTTGGAATAATACATGAAGTAGTTTTAAGGCTCTAGAACACTCCATAAGGGAGTTTACGGCCTAAGGTCCTTCATCCTAGAGTTTACGGCCGTAAACTCTTGGATTTTAATTGATTTGAAGCACTTAAACAACAAGGATTGCTTTCATGAATTTATCTAAGGCTTATGGGGACAAGAGGCACACTTTGGTGCCTTCACTTGGAGTTTACGGCCCAAGCCATGTTCCTTGGCCGTAAACTCCTTTCAAGGAGTGGTTTAGATGTGTTCTACTCTCCATTCTAGTCCCAAGGGTTCAAGGTAAATTGTCTAAAGGCTTAAGGGTTGCTTGGAATGATTTTTGTCCCACAAAAAGGGGTTTACGGCCCAAGAGGAGTTCTTGGCCGTAAACTCCTACTAACTTGTGATTTTGATGAGCTTTTGGTGTTCTAAACAAGCACAAGCACTAGTAGTTAAAGTCCTTAAGCATTTGGGGAAGGTTTAGGGCATTTAAGCCCTTGAAAAGGGGTTTACGGCCCAAGGGAGTTCCTTGGCCGTAAACTCCTAGAACTTATGTTTCTTGGATGCATTTAGGCCTATAAAGATCATATCCTAACTCCTAAACACGTTGTCTAACAAGGAATCGGGACTAGGAAGCCATAATGTTCCATTTTGGAGTTTACTCCCCAAGAACGTTCTTGGGCGGTAAACTCCCGGATCTTGATATCTAGACATGTAATTTGAGTTAATGAGCATCTAACAAGTATTGAAACACACTTAGAAAAGTAAACTCACAATATGGGATGAAAACCCGAAGATCCGTCAGAGAGAATATGGCTTTTCTCTATTTGGAATTGTAAATAATGAATTAATTTCATTCAGAAACTATTTATAGTCCTGGAATATTTTGGCAGAAAATATTTTTATTCCTGATATTGGACTGTAACATGATGAAACCTGAAATGACCAAATTTCACAAGACCAGAAGCATCCACTCTCCTGATATCATCTAAAACATAAACCCTAATGTACACAAACTTGTTCGGAAAAGCTTGAAAATCACTGAAACTGAACTAGCTTCTATTGAATAGATGAGGTTCGTACAAATGGAATTTCGGGTTGTCACAGTCTAGCTATTATTACTATTATATAAGCGTTAAGCAGCACTCTTATATAAATCATAATAATAGCCTAAATAATTATTTTAAGGTCCTAATAATGTTACTATATTAAATCATAAGCTATACTAAAGATAGGTTAAGCATAGCTTACTTACAGCGGGTTTTCTCGAAAATCAGACTCCGCCGGAGCAGAGTTTCTGAGTCGACGGGATCTTTTCTCGTGGCTTCGGGAGCCTCAGGGCTTCCTTCAGATGCTAGGGGGTTTACCTAGGCTTAGGGGGGGGGGGGAGGTTGGGGCTTAGAGAGAGAAAGTAGAGAGAGAAACTGAAGTTGGGAAGGTATGAAGAATGAGGGAACCCAAAACCTCTATTTATAGGCTGGAATCCTACTCTACTCGTCGAGTAGGAGCTCCTACTTGTCGAGTCCTTGGCCAGGTGTCACCAATAGGTGGCTTGCCTCGGGGAGAAAGCCTTGGCCCATATTCAGCCACGTCACCCAATTTCGCACAGCACCTTGCCGACTTCTAAACCCTGTAACGTTTGCATACAAGCTCCGTTTTCGATGTTATTTATATCCACGTGTAGGTAAAAACAATATCTACAACTTTCATTTAGACTCTGTCAGCTAATTCTCGATGATCTTAAATTTAATAGTAGGAGGAGATTAGACTGTTAAATGACCATGAAGAATTCGTAACTCCTTCATACGGACTCCATTTTCGTCTGTATTTTTATCATTGAGTTCCCATTAATGAGATCTTCAACTCTCATTTAGGTTGCGTAGGCCAATAGCCGCTCGAACTAAAATTCGAGTTTCAGGTCGTGCATTATTATGCCGAATCTTAGAAAATTCATAACTTCTTCATACGAAGTCAGATTTGGGCGTTCTTTTTATTGACTCTCTCGGTTTAACATATTCTATGAATTTCTTTTAGATTACTAAGGCCAAAAAGTCTTCTATCGTAAATTCACTTTTTATGTTTCCCGGTGTCGTGCCAGTTTTGCCGCGAAACTTCGACAGGCCATAACTTCTTCGTTATAACTCGGATTTCGACGTTCCTTATATATTTGGAATCCTTGTTTTGACTACAACTTTATGTAAGGATACCGGCTTTATATTACACTTTAATTTTGACGCTTATTTTTATTCTTTATTAATTATACCTTTATAATTAAATATAAACGCATAAATTTACATAATTCACATAATACTCAAATATTTCATCTTTATTACTTCAAAAAGAGTTAAAATTGTTGACCTAGATTATTACATCATCTACTAATGCTTAGCTCCAAAACACGGGCGTTACAACTCTCTCCACCTTAGGATGATTCCCTCCCGTAATTATGCGTCAGCAAACAGATGCAGATAGTGACTCATCATGTCACTTTCTGTTTCCCAAGTGAGATTCAGCCCATTCGAATGTTTCCAATGGATTAGCACTAAGTCAACCATCTTGCGTCATAATTTCTTAGTCTTACGGTCAACAATTGCCTCGGGCACTTCAATCAGCCTCTTATTCTCATCCATTCTTAACTCCGAGATTGGAATTATGTTGGGAACTTCTCCTGTGAACTTCCTCAAATAACATACATGGAAGGTGTTATGAATACCATCCAGTTCTTTCGGGCAATTCGAGCTTGTAAGCTTGGTTCCCAATCCTTTGAAGAACATTGAACGGTCCAATAAACCTTGGGCTCAACTTTCCTTGTTTTCCGAATCTTATAAGTCCCTTCCACGGTGAGAATTTAAGCAAAATTGAATCCCCAACTTCAAAACTCATCGGTCGTCTTTTCTTGTTAGCATAGCTCTTCTGATGATTCTGAGCTGCTAACACCCTCTCCCTGATTACTTTCAACTTTTCAACAGTTTCATGGACTATCTCTGGGCCCATAATCTGCTTTTCCCCAGCCTCAAGCCAACAAGATCGTGTACGACCCTTCTATCCATACAATGCTTGATAGGGTGCCATGTTGATGCTCGAGTGGAAACTATTGTTGTAGGAAAACTCTACCAAAGGTAAGTGCTCATCCCAGTTACCTTGGAATTCTAGGGTACATGCTCTCAGCATATCTTCAAGTGTTTGTATCGTTCTTTCGCTCTGACCATCAGTATGTGGATGGTAAGTTGTACTCAAACACAACTTCGTACCCAATTCTTGTTGTAGACTTCTCCAAAACCTTGACGTGAAACGACTATCACAATCCGATACAATCGTTAGAGGAACACTGTGAAGTCTTACCACTTCCTTCACATAAGCATTTGCAAGCTTATCCATAAACCACTTTTCGTTGGCTGCTATAAAGTGTGCACTCTTCGTGAAACGATCCACGTCCACCCAAATCATGTCGTGACCGCTCTTCGTTCTGGGCAGTTTAGTCACAAAATCCATGGTGATGTCTTCCCATTTACCCATGGGTACAAGTAAAGGTTCTAAAGTCCTGTATGGTTTCTGTGTTTGTGCCTTGACTCTTGTACAAGTTACACACTCGGCTACATACTTTGCAACATCGAGCTTCATCGTCGGCCACCAGTAGTAGGGTTTTAGGTCCCTATACATTTTGTGCTGACGGGATGAATTGAGTACATGGTCTTGTGCGCTTCTTCCATCAGAAGATGTCACATCCAAAAAGTTTACGCCAAATTTAAACTTCTTCAATCATAAATAAAACCAAATAGTATTTGTTTACAAAATATTTTAAAATCATTATTCATTAGAGTGTCCCAATAACTAGATCAAAAGGATGAGGAGCGGTACGGTCACGCCTTCGCCTTGCCATGATCTACTGAAGTACCTGAAATAATAAACTGAAACTGTAAGCCCGAGGGCTTAGTGAGCTACCCCCAATATACCAATACCACACCGATAATACCATATCAATAACAGACAATCAACAACACGCATAATGGGCCATCAGCCTAACTGGACTGCCCTATAGGGCCTACAGTCTATTCGAATCTGTCCTGAGCCTTTGACATAACTGGACAGCCACATGGGCCAACAGTCTCCCCGGACCGCTCATAGGGTGTGTTGGCCTTCAGCACAAAGCAAGACCGCCTCAACCCAAACAACAAGCAAATGACCATGTGCGCATAACTAGCATATACTGGCATATATAAACACAGACATATCTATCTCACTGATCATCATCATAGCAATCTCTCATAACTAGAGCATCGACCTAGCAGGTCACTATCATACCAATCCCTACGGATCATAAGAGCATAACATATTGTCTATCATGATTATGATCTAACAGCTCATAACCATAGGTAGCATACCATAACAATAAAAACTAAAGGGTCGGCCTTGGTGCCTTAGACCCTATTGATTTAGTGAGGATAACTCACCTTGCAGATGTCGACTTGATAGATAAACTTCAACCCTCGGATCACCGCCCCAAACTCCACCACCAGCTACCATAGCATAATCATACTCATAAGTTCCCAACCTTTCAAGGTATCTCATAAGCCAACTAATCGAAACCTGATCAAAGTCAAAGTCATTAGTCAAGGTCAACAATCCATGTTGACCGTAACTCGCTGAGTACCATTGGCTACTCTCCGAGTTCCTTGAAGTACTTGCCCACTCACCGATTCACCGGAGTGACTCGTCAAGTTCCTTCGGTTTATGAACGAAACCCTAAGGCCAATCTTCGGGTTTCCTTCTTGCAACTCAATGCTGACACACACATACATAAATTGGGGAAATCTCAACCGACTCGCCTAGTTGTTCATCCAACTTATCGAGTCTACAACAATCTTCATCGGACTCGCCGAGTTGTTCATCCAACTCGTCGGGTCTAGGCTCATCTTCATGAGACTCGCCGAGTCAACCTTGCGACTCGCCAAGTTCCTTCAGTCCTTAAGCCATACAGACTCTTTTAAGCCATGTAGTGGCTCCAAATTACAGATCCAAGCTTTTAAGGCATGCTTTTCACGTAAAGTTGCAAACTTTATGTGCATGCATAGCTACAAAGGCTCCAAATGTCAAATCCAAGTTCACAATGGGGTTTCATACTTCAAAGGGGCTTCATACATTACAACATTATGGGCTTTATGACTCTAGAACCCAAGAAGGGTCCAGATCTGAAGTTACAACTTCAGATCTAGCTAATATCCCACATTATCATCTCAACCAAACCATAAAAACCCTAGATCTCAACCAAAAGAGGTCTAGAAGAAGAATGAAGTAAAGGTAACGACTTGATACCTCCAAATGATGCTATCTGAGGTAGATTCCTGATTTCCCACACCTCCTTGCCCCTAGCCTTTTGTCCTCCAAGCTCTTCTTCTCAAAAGATCTCCTCTCCAAAGCTTTAGAAACACAAGAAAGAAGCACCAAATGAATTAGGGTTTTCTGAGCTCTCAATGGACTGCAAAGAGGACAAAGGAGGCTAAATCTTCGTTAAATAGGGTGCAAAACCCCGAGATTTAGGGTTTCATCTGCCAACTGCTACTCGTCGAGTCCCTTCATAGACTCGGCGAGTAGGCCACTAAATACGCGTCCCCAAGCCGCTGCTACTCGACGAGTAGGACAACCAACTCGTCGAGTAGACCTCAAAATCAAAGAAACTCATACTTAAACAATACCTTAGAATCGGGGTGTTACAATTCTCCCCCATTTGAACTAGACTTCGCCCTCGAAGTCTACCGGAGTAAACAACACCGGGTAATGCTCCCGCATTTCTGCCTCCGGCTCCCACGTCCACTCGGATCCCCTCCGATGTTCCCACTGCACTTTCACCAAAGGTATTTATTTGTTTTGCAAAATCTTCTTCTTCCTTTCCAAGATGGCTACAGGCCTCTCCACATAATTCAGGCGCTCATCGACCTGAATATCATCCAGTGATACAACTGCCTCCTGATCCATAATACACTTTCGCAATTTCGAAACATGGAACATGCTATGAATTCGGCTGAGCTCCTCTGGTAGCTCTAGCGTATAAGCCACTTTTCCAACCCTGGCAATGATCCTGAATGGCCCAATATAACGGGGACCCAATTTTCCCCTCTTCTTGAAGCGGATCACAACCTTCCAGGGCGATACCTTCAGATGTACCATGTCACCAACCTGAAATTCTAACTCTGATCGGCGTCTATCAGCGTAACTCTTTTGCTAACTCTAAGAGGTCTGCAGCCGCTGTCTGATCTGCTGGATCTTTTCGGTAGTCTGCAAGACTACCTCCGTCCGACTCATCACTCTGTGTTCAATCCCACCAAAGTCAATGTGTGACAACCCGAAATTCCCATTCTGTACAAACAATATCACTTCAATAGAAGTTATAACAGTCATAGTCAATTTTCAGACTTTTCGTATAAGTTGGAGTAATTCAGGGTTTACACTTCAGTAAATATCAGGAGAGTGGATGCACTATGGTTTTGTGCAACACTGTTATTCCAACACTCTGTTATATTAAAAATCATTTCAGGAATAAAAATATTTTCTGTCAAAAAATATCTCAGGACTATAAATAGAATTCTGAATCAAATTCATTCATTATTCGCATTTCCAACTAGAGAAAAGCCATTTTCTCTCTCATGGATCTTCGGTTCTTCATCCCAAATCGTGACTACACTTCTCTAGTTGTCTTATAATGCTTATTATGTGCTTAATAACATAGATTACATAACAAATCTATGAGATTCGGGAGTTTACCGCCCAAGAACATTCTTGGAGAGTAAACTCCAAAATGAGGCTTAAATGCTACCTAGTCCCATTTCGTTGTTAAGTAACTAGCTTAGGCTTGTATGTATGTATATTTGAGACTAGAAAACAATAAAAAACACCAAGCTTTGGGTGTTCATGGCCCAAGAACTTCTTGGACCGTGAACTCCAAATTCAAGGGCCAAAAGGTGCCCTAATTACTCCTAAAACCTTGGACATTAACCCCCATTTAATCCTAGCTAAATTTTGGACTTTAAAATATCAAAGGCCCCCCTTAAAGTGAGTTTACAGCCCTGGAAATGTTCATGGGCCGTGAACATCAATAAGGAGCACCAAAGTGTGCCTAGAGTCTTTATTTGCCTTAAACAATTGCCTAGAACATATCCTATGTGAGTAAGAGACTTGAAAGCACAAAAATACCCATCTCATGAGAGTTTACGGTTGTAAACTCCAAAAGAAATGGTCTTTGGGCCGAAAAATCCTAAAAGGAGTGTATTAATGCCCTAAACTACCCAAAGGATTAAACCACCAAGTAAGACTTATTCTAGAAATCAAATAACACTTCAAAACACCAAGTACCACCAAGTTGGGAGTTCACGGTCGTAAACTCAAGGGTTTACGACCGTAAACTCCTTGTGTGGAGTTTATTGAGTAGTAAACACATATATAAGGCCCTTTGGAACTTTAAACCCCTTTAGCATTGTCCCACAACAACTTAGATGCAACCATTAGGACTTATAACACTTATACAAAGTGTTTACATGTTCTAGAGTGTCCCAACTAAATTTATTAGTTATTATTTGGCTAATTATTTATATATATGCTCATTATATGATAACTAGGCTCGTGCGTGTGAACAAGTCTCCGTTTGCCACCTAGCACAGTATCCGACACTTCAATCCAATCCACTCACCGCAAGTGAGTTCATACCCCTTTAATGAACCTTTGAAATACTTTTAAATGTTTTAAATGATTTTATGGGGGGATACAAGTTAAATACTTATAGTTATTATATCAATCACATTTGATTAATAACTATAAAAGCAATGATTTTATTACTTTTCAAACTGTTTATCAAACTATTTTACTTCAAACTGCTTTACAACTCTTTTACTTATCAAATACTTTTATTAAAACTTTGTTACACTTCATATAAATTGCATGCCCATATATGTATAGATATATATGAAATGTTTAAAGGGCTTAGGAAGGCCATCTGTCCTATTTCCTTTTTCTCGATTTGGATGTGGTCTGGTGGGATTTCGGGTAGCCGTCCGAAGGCCGTTTCAATATTAATTATATATCAAGCGTACATATATAGACATAGATGTACTCCCATATTCATGCGTATTAGTTACATCATTAGTAAGTTACTATCGGGGTAACACAGGATCATACTACTACAATTGCTAGATCAATGAGTCAGTTCATTCACGAGTCAATACTTATTACTATGAGAACATATAGATTACATTACTAAGAGTACATATACAACTATACTAGAAAGAGAACATATACAACTATACTAGAAAGAGAACATATACAACTATACTAGGAAGAGAACATATACAACGATACTAGAACAAGTAACATTACATTACATATACATGAATACGTTAACAATTGTGATCCACTGTATCGGAGCATGCCTTAAATGTCATGGACCGAGTTGTAGCCAGAATTCTCTTGGAGGGAGAGCGTGAGTTTGCGTATAGATCTATACTGGATTGACTATCCTACACGTTGCTGCTAGCTACAGCCGGACCTGTAGGTTTGCGGGTGCCAAACGTCATTCCGTTTTTACGACCATTCGTATGTCGTTGTTACCAGTCAACAGTATGGTACAATTAATCACATGATACCTTAATATATATCCGGTTTAAGGTAGTTAGTACAGCAGTTGTTCCTATAATACAACACTACAGTACTACAATAATTTACCCATTACATATATTTAGTGATTATGTCACTTAAACATTAATGTACAAACTATATTTTGTTAATCATAGTTACACTTGGGAAATTACACACTTTTACAACAAACGAACATACAAAACAGTTAAGCCTTGGTAGAAGGGTACTTTAATAGAAAATATAGGTTTTTCTGAGAGATTCAAACTTTTAAAAACATATACATACATTTTACAAACTTACACTTGAGACATGTTCAAACGTTTTGATAACAAACACCGACACTAAAATACTTATGAACTCACCAGCTTAATGCTGATAAACTCTTTCAAAATAACTTGTATTCTAAGGTCGACAGTAGACAGGTACCGAGGCCAGCTTTTGAGAAGATGGAGCGCATCCAAGACTCATCTTATTATTTTGATTTACATTATTTTTGGTGTCTATAACTGATCAGAACACGCTTGTATTAAAATTATATATTTAATGCAATGGATAATGTTGTATGCTTGTTTACTTTTACTGTGTTGTGATACTTTACATGGCGTCCTCTGCCCCAGAACGTTTCCGCCGTTCTTGGTTTTGGGGTGTGACAGATTGGTATCAGAGCATTGTTTATAGTGAATTAAGTATATCACCCATAAAAGATATACTAACTATAAACCCATTTGGGATTAAAACACTCTGACCAAGAGTCTATACTTAAAATACTAAAATATTTAATTAAGTATACTAGTCTGCATTCATACTAAAATCAGTGTCACAATGACAAGAACACAAGTATTGCGATTGTTAAATATCACAGGTGAGCTTGGGGATGTATGGTCAGTTTTGGGAATGGCATAGCCTGATCAACTATGCTGGTCCGAGGAGTGATTAGCATATGCCCTAGAATGGTTGTGATATGTTAGCAAGTCTGAAAACTTACCAACAATACCACAAATAGATCAGTAGAAACTAAACTTAAAATACTATAGGAGTATTTTGTACTACTACGAGCTACTTATATACTACATTCTTATAACTCTCCTCTCGCGTAGATTTAAATGGCTGGATTCCATCACGACGACCCGTACTTTCCAAATGAAGGCAACGCAGGATGGCTCGAAGTAGAGTCCGATGATGAGCATCAAATTCCGTTGGATGATCATCAAGCAGAAGGCTTTTCTGATGGATCCGACTCTGAGCCTGAAGTCAACAACCTACCGCTAGTAGGTCAAGCCCTAAACAACAACCCCCGACCAGCTTTTCCAGGTCCTACACCCTTGTGGGCAACCAACTTGAATCGCTGGAGTGACGAACAAGGTCAACCCTTACCTTACTTTGGGGACCGAAGCTTTTACAACGTTAGTAAAGGTGGTTATGCTGACCGAGCTCTGCCTGTCATTATCCGCAAAATAGCTCGTAATGTTGAGCAAGGTCGAGCAGCCATCGACCGGGTCATGGAGATTGATGCCAACTCTGGTGTCAACACAGTCCGCATCCGCCGTCTTGAAGAAGACATGGAACGGACCCGGAGAACCAATGAAACCCTGCAGCAACAGCTGGCTGCCTACCGAGCTGAAGTCTTGGAACTTCGAGCCCGTCAGAGGGCTCAGGAGCGACACCTTCAGGAGGTGTTTCGTCAAGTAGTAGACCTCAGGGTTCGCCCGAGGATTTCCCATCGCCGTTAGAAGATGTCTAGTACATCTCTGTCTTTTGGTTGAGGAATAGCCTTTAACATATGTGCTCTAAGTAGCACTTGCCTGTAAAATATTCCTAACTTTCAGTACTCTAATTAGGAATCTAAGAACTATCAAACTTTTCCATATGGTATGATGTAAGACCTACTGTTAGGTCGATTTTCCGTGAACTCGTTACATCGGTAATACCAGTATTATTGACGTCTATCTAATATGTGGGAAAAATCTGTACACTTGTGTTTTCCTACTAATATTCTTTGTTGTGATCTCAAACACTCATTCAACTGTTGGCCTGTGGTTAGTTAGTCCATGTGTCACTCTCACCCCACTTACAAATTGATTCTTACCACTTTTCTTATCTTTATAAACTTATAGCTGAAAGATGCCTCCTCGCAAATTTCGCCGGAATAACCCTGCACCTCCACCGCCTCCTCCGCCTCCGTTCATCGATACTGCATCCCTGAATGCTGCCGTAGCTGCAGCAGTGGCAACTGCCATGGCTCAGTATCACTCTTCTGATGCCAGCAGAGGTGGAACCCCTGTTGAATCAAATCCGGTTGAAACCTCTGTGCGCTCGAGAGAGTGCTCCTCAAGGATTTCACCAACTGTAAGCCGAAGTCCTTTCATGGGACCGGCGGAGTCATTGCCCTCTCGCAATGGTTCGAGAAGACTGAATCAGTCTTTGAAATCTGTTCATGCCCTGCTGCGAGCAAAGTCAAATATGCCGCATGCACCTTTGAAGGAAAGGCCCTGACGTGGTGGAACGGCCACGTTAAAGCGCTGACTCTTGTAGTGGCGAATGATATGGGCTGGGAAACCATGAAGGACCTCATGATTGAGGAATACTGCCCGAGGGACGAAATCCAAAAATTGGAGCAGGAGCTTTGGAGCCTAACCATGAAGGGCACCAACGTAGTCGCTTATACCGCCAGATTCAGCGAACTGGTGGCCCTCTGCCCCAATATGGTTCCCACTGAAGGGAAAAAGATCGAAAGGTACGTGTGGGGGCTAGTGCCTCCGTACCAGGGGAATGTCCTATCATCAAACCCCGCTACCTTCGACAGTGCCAAGCGACTGGCACAGCGACTCATTGACCATGGAGTCAAAACCCCTGCAACAACAACCACCGTAGCCATCCCGAAACCCTCCATACCCGCTGACACTAAGCGGAAATTCTGGGAAGAGAAGATGAGACAGCGAGCTGCCAAAAAGCAGCAAGTTGTGGCTGTGCATGCCGCAATAACCCCTGCTGCTGCTACTGCTTCGGTGAGGCAATATGCTGGAAGTTTGCCTAAGTGCAACAAATGCAACTTCCACCACAACGGCCCCTTCCGTGAAATGCAGTGCTCTAACTGCAACAGAAAAGGATACACCGTCCGTTTCTGTAAATCCCCAGTGAGGCCGATCACCCAAGTCCCCGGCTCTGGCGCGAGCCTGACCTGCTATGGATGTGGCGAAGCAGGCCACTATAAGAGGGACTACCCCAAAGCAAAGAATGCTGGAGGAGCAGGGAGGGTACTAGAAATAGGCCATGGGGAAGCAGTTGTTGACCCGACAGTGGTGACTGGTACGTTCCTCCTAGATAACTCCTATGCATGCATTCTATTCGATAGTGGAGCGGAGCGAAGCTTTGTGAACCATAAATTTGCTCGCATGCTTAAACAACAACCACACACACTTAAGGAACAATTCATAGTAAAAATGGCAAATGGAAAAACTGAAAGTACGAATAACATATACTTAGGTTGTATCCTAACTCTAGATAACCATTCATTCCCAATCGACCTTATGCCGGTCTCAATAAAAAGCTTCGACATTATCATTGGCATGGATTGGTTAAGTCTTCATCGCGCAGACATCATGTGCTACGAGAAAGCAGTCCGTCTAAACCTTCCGTCTAACGAAACTCTTATCGTCTACGGCGACAAACCCGGTGCGAGTCTTCGTATTATATCAAGTATTCAAGCATAGAAGTATCTGCGTAAAGAATACCGTGCATTCCTTGCTCACGTCGTCTATATGAGCGTCGAAACGAAGGAACTAAAGAGCATTCCAGTAGTGAGCGACTTTCCCGACATCTTCCCAGAAGAGCTACCAGAATTACCTCCGCAACGACAGGTCGAGTTCAGAATTGACTTAGTCCTAGGAGCTACCCCAGTAGCCAAGTCGCCCTACCGATTAGCACCAGCAGAGATGCAGGAACTATCTGGTCAACTTAACGAACTGCTCAGCAAGGGCTTTATAAGACCAAGTTTCTAACCTTGGGGAGCACCGGTCTTGTTCGTTAAGAAGAAAGACGGATCATTCCTTATGTGTATCGACTACAGAGAACTCAACAAACTAACGGTCAAGAATCGTTACCCTCTGCCTCGCATAGACGATCTATTTGACCAACTACAAGGGGCGAACTACTTTTCCAAAATTGATATGAGATCCGGATATCACCAGTTACGAGCGCTAGAGGAGGATGTTCCGAAGACGTCCTTCCGAACTCGTTACGGACACTACGAGTTCGTAGTGATGCCATTCGGATTGACCAATGCGCCCGTAGTCTTCATGGATCTGATGAATAGAGTATGCCGACCTTACTTGGATCAGTTCGTCATTGTATTCATTGATGACATCCTGATCTACTCCCGAAGTAGGGAAGAGCATGGCGATCATCTGCGACAAGTTCTAGGAACTTTACGAACAGAGAAACTCTACGCGGAGTTCTCTAAATGTGAATTTTGGATCCGAAGATTCGAATTCTTAGGACACGTGGTAAGCGAAGAGGGAATCCACGTGGCCCCATCCAAAATTAAAGCCATTGAGAACTTGTCAGCACCAAAGACACCTACAGAAATTCGACAGTTTCTAGGTCTCGCTGGCTACTACCGCATATTCATACAGAACTTCTCCCGAATAGCGAAACCTCTTACAACACTGACCTAGAAAGGCGTGGCCTTCGACTGGGAAGAGAAACAGGAGAGAGCGTTCCAAACGCTCAAGCGAGCCTTATGCACCGCACCAATACTATCCCTCCCCGAAGGGATAGAAGACTTCCTAGTCTATTGCGATGCATCGAATCAAGGGCTCGGGTGTGTTCTGATGCAGCAAGGTAAGGTCATCGCCTTCGGCTCGAGACAGTTGAAGACACACGAAGTTAACTACACGACCCATGATCTTGAACTAGGGGTAGTTGTGTTTGCTCTGAAGATCTGGAGACATTACTTGTATGGAACGAAAAACACTATCTTGACCGACCACAAGAGTTTACAACACATATTCGATCAGAAAGAACTCAACATGAGACAATGCTGGTGGGTCGAGCTACTCAGTGACTACGAATGCAAAATTCGTTATCATCCGGATAAAGCGAACGTAGTGGCAGACGCCCTAAGTCGGAAAGAATATTCTGGTCGAAAAGTCAAGTCATTGACAATGACTATCCATTCACACTTGTCTAAGCAAATTCAGACGGCCCAGCTTGAATCTATGCAACCTGAAAACGTGACGAGTGAATAACTTAGAAGAATGGATAAAAACCTAGAAGCCAAGGGTGGCGGAGCCTTATATTTCATGGACCGGATCTGGACCCCGAAACACGGTGGTTTCCGAGAATTGGTGATGACCGAGGCGCACAACGCTCGGTATTCCGTCCACCAAGGTTCAGATAAGATGTATCTGGATCTTAAAAAGCTATACTGGTGGCCTAATATGAAAGCAGAAATTGCTACCCTCGTAAGTAAATGCCTTGCGCAAAGGTCAAGGTCGAATATCAGAAGCCCTCCGGTCTACTGCAACAACCATAGATTCCAGAATGGAAGTGGGAGCGGATCACTATGGATTTCATAACCATGTTGCCCAAGACAACAGGTGGACTTGATACCATATGGGTCATCGTCGATAGATTGACCAAGTTTGCACACTTCCTATCTATCAAAGAAACTGACAAGATGGAGAAGCTTACGAGAACATACATTAGGGAGATTGTACGACTACATGGTGTACCTATATCCATTATCTCCGATAGAGATAGTAGGTTCACCTCCAGATTCTGGCAATCGCTGCAACACTCCCTGGGAACAAGGTTGGACATGAGCACAACCTACCATCCACAAACCGACGGACAAAGTGAGAGAACAATCCAGACCATAGAAGATATGTTTCGTGCTTGTGTAATCGACTTTGGAAAAGCTTGGGATACCCATTTACCCCTCGTCGAATTTTCCTACAACAACAGTTATCACACGAGCATAAAGGCAGCACCATTCGAGGCCCTTTATGGCCGAAAGTGCAGATCCCCTATGTGCTGGGCTGAGGTGGGTGATACCCAGTTAGCTAAGGGACGAGTTCCCGAAAGCACTCTCACAGGTCCGGAGATCATTCGGGAAACGACAGAGAAGATCGTGCAAATTCGTGAATGATTGAAAGCCTCTAGAGATCGACAGAAGAGCTACACTGACAAGCGAAGGAAACCTTTGGAATTCCAGGTGGGAGATCGAGTCCTTCTCAAAGTCTCACCCTGGAAGGGCTTAATACGCTTCAGTAAGCATGGAAAGCTTAATTCGAGATATATAGGACCCTTCGAAATCCTCGCAAGGATCGGCCTCGTGGCTTACAAACTCAACCTACCCGACGAACTTCGTAACGTACATTCTACATTCCACGTGTCTAACTTGAAAAAGTGTCTGTCCGACGAGACTCTTGTAATCCCACTCGATGAAATCGAGATCAACGAGAGCCTCAACTTCGTGGAAGAACCGGTAGAGATCATGACCGTGAGGTCAAGCAGACGAAGCAAAGCCGTATCCCGATTGTGAAGGTTCGCTGGAACGCCAAGCGAGGACCGGAATTCACTTGGGAACACGAGGATCAGATGAAACTGAAATACCCTCATCTTTTCGCTTAGTTATTTGTAACTTCTTAATTGCTTAAATTCTAATTTCGGGACGAAGTTCCTTCTAACGGGGGATGATGTGACAACCCGAAATTTCCATTCTGTACAAACAATATCACTTCAATAGAAGTTATAACAGTCATAGTCAATTTTCAGACTTTTCGTATAAGTTGGAGTAATTCAGGGTTTACACTTCAGTAAATATCAGGAGAGTGGATGTACTATGGTTTTGTGCAAAACTGTTATTCCAACACTTTGTTATATTAAAAATCATTTCAGGAATAAAAATATTTTCTGTCAAAAAATATCTCAGGACTATAAATAGAATTCTGAATCAAATTCATTCATTATTCGCATTTCCAACTAGAGAAAAGCCATTTTCTCTCTCACGGATCTTCGAGTTTTCACCCCAAATCATGAGTACACTTCTCTAGTTGTCTTATAATGCTTATTATGTGCTTAATAACATAGATTACATAACAAATCTGTGAGATTCGGGAGTTTACCGCCTAAGAACGTTCTTGGAGAGTAAACTCCAAAATGAGGCTTAAATGCTACCTAGTCCCATTTCGTTGTTAAGTAACTAGCTTAGGCTTGTATGTATGTATATTTGAGACTAGAAAACTATCAAAAACACCAAGCTTTGGGTGTTCACGGCCCAATAACTTCTTGGACCGTGAACTCCAAATTCAAGGGCCAAAAGGTGACCTAATTACTCCTAAAACCTTGGACATTAACCCCCATTTAATCCTAGCTAAATTTTGGACTTTAAAACATCAAAGGCCCCCCTGAAAGTGAGTTTACGGCCCTGGAAATGTTCATGGGATGTGAACATCAATAAGGAGCACCAAAGTGTGCCTAGAGTCTTTATTTGCCTTAAACAATTGCCTAGAACATATCCTATGTGAGTAAGAGACTTGAAAGCACAAAAATACCCATCTCATGAGAGTTTACGGTTTTAAACTCCAAAAGAAATGGTCTTTGGGCCGAAAACTCCTAAAAGGAGTGTATTAATGCCCTAAACTACCCAAAGGATTAAACCACCAAGTAAGACTTATTCTAGAAATCAAATAACACTTCAAAACACCAAGTACCACCAAGTTGGGAGTTCATGGCCGTAAACTCAAGGGTTTACAACTGTAAACTCCTTGTGTCGAGTTTATTGAGTGGTAAACACATATATAAGGCCCTTTGGAACTTTAAACCCCTTTAGCCTTGTCCCACAACAACTTGGATGCAACCATTAGGGCTTATAACACTTATACAAAGTGTTTACATGTTCTAGAGTGTCCCAACTAAATTTATTAGTTATTATTTGGCTAATTAGTTATATATATGCTCATTATATGATAACTAGGCTTGTGCGTGTGAACAAGTCTCCGTTTGCCACCTAGCACAGTATCCGACACTTTAATCCAATCCACTCACTGCAAGTGAGTTCATACCCCTTTAATTTACCTTTGAAATACTTTTAAATGTTTTAAATGATTTTATGGGGGGGGGGGAGATACAATTTAAATACTTATAGTTATTACATCAATCACATGTGATTAATAACTATAAAACCAATGATTTTATTACTTTTCAAACTGTTTTACTTCAAACTGCTTTACAACTCTTTTACTTATCAAATACTTTTATTTAAACTTTGTTATACTTCATATAAATTGCATGCCCATATATGTATAGATATATAAGAAATGTTTAAAGGGCTTAGGAAGGCCATCCGCCCTATTTCCTTTTTCTCGATTTGGATGTGGTCTGGTGGGATTTCGGGTAGCCGTCCGAAGGCCGTTTCAATATTAATTATATATCAAGCGTACATATATAGACATAAAAGTACTCCCATGTTCATGCGTATTAGTTACATCATTAGTAAGTTACCATCGGGGTAACACAGGATCATACTACTACAATTGCTAGATCAATGAGTCAGTTCATTTATGAGTCAATACTTATTACTATGAGAACATATACATTACATTAGTAAGAGTACATATACAACTATACTAGAAAGAGAACATATACAACTATACTAGAAAGAGAACATATACAACTATACTAGAAAGAGAACATATACAAATATACTAGGAAGAGAACATATACAACGATACTAGAACAAGTAACATTATATTACATATACATGAATACGTTAACAATTGTGATCCACTGTATCGGAGCATGCCTTAAATGTCATGGCCCGAGTTGTAGCCAGAATTCTCTTGGAGGGAGAGCATGAGTTTGCGTATAGATCTATATTGGATTGACTATCCTACACCTTGCTGCTAGCTACAGCCGGACCTGCAGGTCTGCGAGTGCAAAACGTCATTCTGTTTTTACGACCATTCGTATGTCGTTGTTACCAGTCAACAATATGGTACAATTAATCACATGACACCTTAATATAAATCCGGTTTAAGGTAGTTAGTACAACAGTAGTTCCTATAATACAACACTACAGTACTACAATAATTTACCCATTACATATATTTAGTGATTATGTCACTTAAACATTAATGTACAAACTATATTTTGTTAATGATAGTTACACTTGGGAAATTACACACTTTTACAACAAACGAACATACAAAACAGTTAAGCCTTGGTAGAAGGGTACTTTAATAGAAAATATAGGTTTTTCGTAGAGATTCAATCTTTTAAAAACATATACTTACATTTTACAAACTTACACTTGAGACATGTTCAAACGTTTTGATAACAAACACCGACACTAAAATACTTATGAACTCACCAGCCTAATGCTGATAAACTCTTTCAAAATAACTTGTATTCTCAGGTCGACAGTAGATAGGTACCGAGGCCAGCTTTTGAGAAGATGGAGCGCATCCAAGACTCATCTTATTATTTTGATTTACATTATTGTTGGTGTCTATAACTTCTGAGAACACGCTTGTATTAAAATTATATATTTAATGCAATGGATGATGTTGTATGCTTGTTTACTTTTAATGTGTTGTGATACTTTACATGACGTCCTCTGCCCCAGAACGTTTCCGCCGTTCTTGGTTTTGGGGTGTGACACAATGACGCATGACCTTAACATATATTCGAGGGTTTGAATGGTTCACTCACTTTGTTCATCGGTTTGCAGATGGAACGCTATACTAAAGTGCAACCGTGTACCCAGTTCCTCATGGAACTTTTGCCAAAAACGGGAAGTAAACCTGACATCCCGATCGGAAACACTGGAGACCGGAACTCCATGGCAAGAGACAATATCGCTGACGTACATGTCGGCCAATTTCTCAGCCAACGAACTCTCCCGTATGGCCAAGAAATAGGCACTCTTGGTCAACCGATCCACGATGACCCATATAGCATCGAACCCTTTCGCCGTCCTCGACAACTTCGTAATGAAGTCCGTCATGATCTGCTCCCATTTCCTCTGGGAATCTCCAGAGGCTGCAGCTTATCACGCGGCCTATGATGCTCAGCCTTGACCATTCTACTGGTCAGGCACCTCTCAAAAAACCAAGCGATTTCTTGCTTCATACCGGGCCACCAGTAACTCAAACTCAGATCGCGGTACATCTTGGTGGCCCCCGGGTGTATATAAAAGTAAGACTTATGAGCCTCCTCCATCACTATCTTCCGGACTCCTCCGGACATTGGAACCCAAACTCGACCGTGTCGGGTCAATAATCTGCGGCATCTGAACAAACCGGGCGCTCTCGCCCTTAATCCGCTCCAACTTCCAGTTCTCTGGTCTCATGCCCTCAACCTGAGCATACCTAATCAAGCTCACAAGCGGGGAATCCACCGCTATCCTCATACACCTTGCTGGGGTAGAAGACCCAGTTGACTTGCGGCTCAAAGCGTCCACAACCGCATTCACTTTACTAGGATGGTAAAGGATCTCACAATCATAGTCCTTGACTACATCCAGCCACCTGCGTTGCCTCATATTCAGGATCGGGTGATCCATGATGTGCCTCAAACTGTTGTGATCCCTGTATATAGTACATCAGACCCCGTACAGATAATGCCTCCAAATCTTGAGAGTGAATACCACTGCTTCCAACTCAAGATCATGCGTAGGGTATCTCGTTTCATGTGGCTTCAGCTGCCGCGATGCATAGGCTATCACTCGTCCCCTCTGCATGAGGACTGCCCCCAAGCCTGTGATGGATGCATCACAAAATACTACAAAATCCTCACCTCCCTCGGGGAGCGTCAACACCGGTGCCTCACATAAACACCGCCGGAAGGTCTCAAACGCCCTTTGCTGCTCAAGGCGTCATCGAAAATCCACCCCCTTCCTCATTAGAAGAGACTACAATCTTTGAGAAATCCTAAATAAATCTCCGGTAGTACCCTGCTAAACCCAAGAAACTCCTGATGTCTGAGGGAGATTTCAGAATCTCCTATTGCATAACTGCCTCGACTTTGGCCGGGTCAACCAAAATCCCCTCCTGGTTAACAAGATGTTCGAGGAACTGGACCTCTCGTAACCAAAACTCACACTTCGAGAACTTGGCATACATCCGTTCTCGCCGTAGAACCTCCAACAGCTCCTTGAGGTGCTCCTCGTGCTACTCTCGGGTCTTGGAATACATCAAGATATCATCTATGAACACAATGATCGAGTGATTGAGCATCGGTCTACAAACACGGTTCGTCAAATCCATGAACACTGCCGGCGTGTTGGTGAGCCCAAACGACATCACCACGAACTCGTAATGCCCATAACAAGTTCGAAATGCGGTCTTCTCCATGACTTCCTCCCTCACTCTGACCTGGTGATTCCCGGATCTCAAATCGATCTTGGAAAACCAAGATGTACCCTACAGCTGATCAAAAAGATCATCTATCCTTGGGAGTGGATAATGGTTTTTCACCGTTAGCTTGTTCAACTCCCTCTAGTCAATGCACATCCTGTGCGAACCGTCCTGCTTCCTGACGAAGAGGATCGATGCTCCCCAAGGAGAACTAATCGGGCGAATAAACTGCTTACCCACCAGCTCCTGCAACTGAGATGCCAACTCCTACATCTTTGGCGGTGCCAGACGGTATGGTGCCTTAGCAATAGGGGGCCGCACTCGGAACTAGATCAATCCTGAACTCTACCTGCCTCTCCGGAGGCACTCCTGGTAACTCCTCTGGAAACACATCAACAATCTCTCTAACCACTGGAACCTCTAAAACTGAAGCATGATCCCCAATCCGCGTATCCATCACATACACTAGATAATCGGCACACCCGTGCTGAATGAACTTCCGAGTTCTGGCAGTTGAACAAAACCCTGCTCCCACTCTGGTGCCCTCACAATACACCACCAGTTCTCCCCCACTTGGGGTTCGAACTACAACTCGCTGTTCCTCGTAGTCGATCATGGCGCCAAACCAACTGAGCCAATCCATCCCTACAATCACACATACTTCCCCCATGGGAATATGAATCAAATATATCGGGAAGGGTACCTCGAACATCTCCAACTTGCATCCCCGGTAGACCAAAGAAGCAGAAACCCCGTGCTCGTTGGCGATCGAAACTCGCAACGGACACTCATGCTCATCTATCGACACACTGAACTCTCAACTGAAAGTCTGAGATACAAATGACCGACTCGCCCCCGAGTTGAATAAAACCGAAGCAGGTAAAGAATTTACTAAAAACGTATCTAATCACAGGTAAAACTGATAAGCATACCACAAATATAATAACTGAAACAAAAAATAGAAACATACCAACAACCATATTCGATGCTGCCTTGGCCTCCTTGGCCGTGAGCTGGAAGGCGCGCCCCTGAGCCTTCGGAGGCTCCACCTTGACTGGCCTCCCATCCCTAATCCGCAAAGTAGCCGGTGCGGATCCTTGCGTTGGCTTGGCGGCAAGCTGCGGACAGTTGGTCTTCATGTGACCAACCTGATGACACTAGTAACAAATCCTCATATCTGCTGGAGGGGCGGATTGGCGATAGTCCCTGGCATAGTGCCCCTCCTTGCCACATTTTTGGCAACCACCTCCTGCTCAACAAACCCCAGAATGACCCTTGCCAGACTTTCCATATGTGCGGCTCTGCTGACCCCCGATTCGAGTATCAACGGTCTTGGACCGCTTAGGTGCCGGCTCAGACTATGCCGAAACCTGACGCTGCTTCTTCAACTGCAACTCTATGTCCAACTCACACCGCCTCACGACTTCCTGAAGATCCAAGAGAGTCTCACAACGTTGCGTAGCAACAAACCGTCGAATATTAGTCTTGAGCATACTCAGATAACGAGTCATCTGAGACTGCTCTGAAGCAAACTCTGGGCAAAACATAGCCCTCTCCGTGAACATATGAGTGATCTCCATCACTGACTCCCCATCCTGCCTCAAGGTCAAAAACTCTTGAGCAAGCAACTCCCGCTCAACACGTGGAACGTAGCGGGTGCGAAACATATCCCGGAACTGCTCCGAAGTAACAGCAGATCGCTGATCATCAGTGTACGATCCTGTCGTCAATCTCCACCAGTCCTTTTCCCCAAGCCTCAGTAGGTTCAGGGCACACCTGACCTTCTGGTCAACAGGACATGAACATGTGAAGAAAAAACCCTCCACGTCAGATCACCACCTCATAGCCCTAATCACATCCTTTGTACCATCAAATGTCAGGGGCTTCGTGTTGTTGAAGTCCCGATACTGGAAAGCCCTGCCGGCTCCTCCTTCAACCCCTGCGGCGGTTACGTCCGATGTGGCTGCAGCGGCAGCTGTCTCTGCTAGAGCTGCATATCGCTCATCAAAGTACTCAACCATCGCGGTCTAAATTGACCCAAACATCTCTGGCAGCTGCACTCGGAACGCTGCGAAAATCTCATCGTGTAGAATCTCCCGGATCCTGGCATCCAACTCCTCTGTCCCTATCTGTACCACGGGCTCAGGTGCTACCGACACCTTCGACCCTCCGTCCCCCGATCCTGATCCTGATCCGGATCCAGTAGCAAAACGTCTCGTCACTACCATACTGAAAGATATAACCAAGTCGTCAGATAAAGGACATGGTATCGGGAGACCAATTCCCACAACCCTAGGGGTTGTGACTTCCTTGCTACGCGTATGGGTCTTGTGCTTTCAGTAGTACGGGCCCATACTACCTTCCACACCTACCCAGATTTGTCTCAAGTATTACCACAACGCCCTAACACTATCATCAACATATTATGCGCTCAACCCTCCCTCCTAGGGGAATATCGACTATCTTGCAACTGGTCTCACAGCTTCTAACAGCTCACACATTCATGAAACTTTCACCAACCCTGCAGCACTAGTGTATGCTAGCCACACATAATGCTGGACCCGATAGAATTTTGAATATCCATTCCTACACTAAGGTCGAATAAGACATTCTCAGACTATAAGATCTTGATTATACACAACCGTGATGCATACACTAAACATCTACATTTATGATGTCAATTCCATATACAAGAAACCCTAGGCTAGTAGGCATCATATAACCAGGAAAATCTTATCATGCGTTTCCTGAATACTCCTAGCCTAGCACTAGCATGCTGTTCTATCATATCATAATATCAAATGACTGTATGGTATTTTGGGGTTTACTTACAGGCTCCGGCTGATTTTACCCTCTGCATCCTCCATCCTTTATTTCGAAAACCAATTTAGAATTTATTCCGAAATTTCCCTTGGATTGATACTGGGTTTACACATGTGTTTCCCCCAATTCACTCAAACCAAGGCTCTGATACCAACTTGTCACATCCAAAAATTTTACGCCAAATTTAAACTTTTTCAATCATAAATAAAACCAAATAGTATTTGTTTACAAAATGTTTTCAAATAATTATTATTAAGAGTGTCCCAATAACTAGATCAACAGGATGAGGAGCGGTACGGTCATGCCTTCGCCTTGCCATGATCTTCTGAAGTTCCCGAAACAATAAACTGAAACTGTAAACCCGAGGGCTTAGTGAGCTACCCCCAAAATACCAATACCACACCGATAATATCATATCAATAATAGACAATCAACAACATGCATACTGGGCCATCGGCCTGACTGGACCGCCTTGTAGGGCCTATAGTCTATCTGAATCTGTCCCGAGCCTTCGGCATAACTGGACCGCCACGTGGGCCTACAATCTCCCTAGACTGCTCATAGGGTGTGTTGGCCTTCAGCACAAAGCAGGAACGCCTCAACCTAAACAAAAGGCAAATAACCATGTGCGCATGACTAGCATATACTGGCATATATAAAAACAGACATATCTAACTCACTGATCATCAATCATAGCAATCTCTCATAAGTAGAGCATCAACCTAGCAGGTCACTATCATACCAATCCCTACGGATCATAAGAGAATAAAATATTGTCTATCATGATTCTGATCTAACAGATCATAACCATAGGTACCATACCATAACAATAACAACTAAAGGGCCGACCTTGGTGCCTTAGACACTATCGATATATTGAGGATAACTCACCTTGCAGATGTTGACTTGATAGATAAACTTCAACCCTTGGATCACCTCCCCAAACTCCACCACTAGATACCATAGCATAATCATACTCATAAGTTCCCAAACTTTCAAGGTATCTCATAAGCCAACTAATCGAACCCTGATCAAAGTCAAAGTCATTAGTCAAGGTCAACAGTCCATGTTGACCCTAACTCGCTGAGTACCATCGGCTACTCGCCGAGTTCCTTGAAGTACTTGCCCACTCGCCGAGTCACCGGTGTGACTCGTTGAGTTCCTTCAGTTATGATCAAAACCCAAAGCCCAATCTTCGAGTTTCCTTCTCGAACTCGATAGTTACAAACGCATACATAATTTGGGGAAACCTCAACCGACTTGCTAAGTTGTTCATCCAACTCGTCGAGTCTACAACAATCTTCATCGGACTCGCCGAGTTGTTCATCCAACTCGTTGGATCCAGGCTCATCTTCATGAGACTCGCTGAGTCAACCTTGCGACTCGCCGAGTTCCTTCAGTCCTTAACCCATACAGACTCTTTTAAGCCATGCAGTGGCTCCAAATTACAGATCCAAGCTTCTAAGGCATGCTTTTCACGTAAAGTTGCAAACTTTACATGCATGCATAGCTACAAGGCCTTCAAATGTCAAATCCAAGCTCACAATGGGGTTTCATACTTCAAAGGGCCTTCATACATGACCATATTCGGGGCTTTATGACTCTAGAACCCAAGAAAGGTCTAAATTTGAAGTTACAACTTCAGATCTAGCTCATATCCCACATTATCATCTCAACCAAACCATAAAAACCCTAGATCTCAACCAAAAGAGGTCTAGGAGAAGAATGAAGTAAAGGTGACGACTTGATACCTCCTAATGATTCTATATGAGGTAGATTCCTGATTTCCCACACCTCCTTGCCCCTATCCTTTTGTCCTCCAAGCTCTTCTTCTCAAAAGATCTCCTTTCCAAAGCTTTAGACACACAAGAAAGAAGCACCAAACGAATTAGGGTTTTCTGAGCTCTCAATGGAGTACAAAGAGGCCAAAGGAGGCTTATGCTTCCTTAAATATGGTGCAAAACCCCGAGATTTAGGTTTTCATCTGCCAGCTCCTACTTGTCAAGTCCCTTCATGGACTCGATGAGTAGGCCACTAAATACGCGTCCCCAACCCGTTGCTACTCGGCGAGTAGGACTACCCGATCTTGTAATACCTTCAGTCCTTGACTGTTTGTACCGAACACTAACGTTTTGCCCAAATGTTCTTCCTTTCGGTCGCCCTTCTTTGAAGCTTCTTCATGAGCTTTACTGATACTTTCCACAATCGTCAAGACAGATTCTATTCTCAACACTCTTGGCCTTTTCCTTTCAAGGTTGACTTTCTTACTGAGAGCATTAACAACAACATTTGCTTTATGGGGGTGGTAAAGTATCTCACAGTCCTAGTCCTTGAGTAACTCTAGCCAGTGTCGTTGTCTGATGTTTAATTCCTTCTTATTAAAGAGATACTGGAGACTCTTATGATCAGTGAAAAGCTTGCAATTCGTGCCATAGAGGTAATGCCTCCATATCTTCAAGGCAAAAAATACCGCTGCCAACTCCAGATCATGAGTGGGGTAGTTCTTTTCATGCTCCTTTAATTGTCGAGATGCATATGCTACCACCTTTTCTCTTTGGGTCAGAACACATCCCAGCCCTTCTCCCGACACATCACTATATACCGTGAAGTCTTCAACTCCATCGGGTAGAGAAAGGATCGGTGCTTCACATAATTTCTTCTTTAGCTTCTCAAATGCTTCTTCGTGCTTCTCGCTCCATGTATAAGTTGCTAATTTATGTGTGACAACCCGAAATTTCCATTCTGAACAAACCATATCAAGACAATAGAGCTTAGAACAGTTTCAGAGAAATTCCAGACTTCGGGTATAAGTTTGGCAGTTTTTCAGGATTTAAACTTAAGGAGATATCAGGAGAGTGGTTGCACTAGGGTTTTGTGTGACACTGTTATTCCAACACTCTGTTATATTAGAAATCATTTCGGGAATAAAAATATTTTCTGCCAAAAATATCTCAGGACTATAAATAGAATTCTGAACCAAATCCATTCATTATTCGCATTTCCAACTAGAGAAAAGCCATTTTCTCTCTCACGGATCTTCGGGTTTTTATCCCAAATCGTGAGTACTTCAATCTAGTTGTATTATATAGCTTAGATTGTGCTTAATAACATCAAAATCACGACAGAACATCAAGATCTGTGAGTTTACTCCCCAAGAACATCTTGGAGAGTAAACTCCTTTTCAAGAGCCAAATGGTGCCTAGTCTTTCGTTAAGCCATGAAACTAGTTTAGACATGTACACAAATGAGTTTAGGAACAGAAAACAAACTCAAAACAACAAGATTTGAGAGTTTACTCCCCAAGAACATCTTGGAGAGTAAACTCCATTTGGAGAGTAAACTCCGTTTTAAGGGCCAATAGTGTCTCAATGTCCCTCAAAGCCTTGAAACTCAGAATAGAAGCTACCATTACATGTTTAGACCACCAAAACAATTAAGAATCAAGAGTGAAAGTGAGTTCACGGCCAAGGAAGTTCTTGGGCCGTGAACTCCATTTTAGGGTGTAAAAGTGCCCTAAATGCCACCCTTAAGCCAAGAGACTAGCATAGCTTTTTACCTTGATATGTCTAAGACCCAAAATAACCAAAATACCAACACCCACAAGTGTTTACGGCCGCAAACACATGACCAAATGGTCTATGGGCCGAAAACTCAAGTTAGGGGTGTTTTGGTGCCACAAACACTTCCTAAGGCCTAGGCATGAATTTAGAATGATTCCTTATGACCTTTAAGACCCTCATAAACATATTTGGGCATGAGTTTACGGTTGTAAACTCATTTGGGCCGTGAACACCCCAAAAGTGCCAAAAGAAGTGGTTTTTCTCATCCTAGGCTAAAGCTAATGTCCCTAAATCATTCCCTAGCTTTCATACTTGCACTAACCCATGAGTAACCATGAGTTTACGGCCGTAAACTCCCTTGGGCCGTGAAATCATGGTAGTAAAATCATTTTTGTGCCTTATACCTTCCTATGTTGAATCACATGTGATTCCAACAGTTGGTCAAGGTGTTTCCTAGTCCCGGAAGGTGTTATCTTTCATATAGTTGTTATAAACACTATATTCATGTCATTATGTGTCCTTAAATATCATTTAGGACTTATTGTGTCTCGGGACTTCATTCGTGGAACTTCTCATCCCTACACGCGTACCCGCTAGAACCACTCACAACAGGTGAGTTCATACCCCTTAATCGATATTTTAAATGATTTTAAACGTTTTAATGGGGGGAATATAAGTAGAAAACAGTATGTTATTAAATCAATCTTATGTATTTTATAACTGTGTTTTCACTCAGTAGATTTCACATATTTCAAAAGGTAACACATGAAGTGGTTTTGTATCTTAAAATACCTTGATAACAAAAGTATTAGTTTTGAAATGTTTATTAAAATGACATCAAGTCACTCTTAATTATTGTTCAAAACTCCTATATATCTTGCAAAACCATTATTTTACCTTCTTGAGTCAAACTATACGTATGCGCATATGTTCATTTATATGTTAGAGATTATAGTTTTCACCCTTCATTTAGTTTCCAATACTCTTGGGTAGTAAGAGTGCATAAATCTACGTAAACAATCAATTACCTTCCAGTTAACTATCATAGGGATAGTTAGAAGATATCAAACATTATTACTACTACAAGGAATCACACAAGAGTCAGTTCATTCATGAGTCTATACCAATACCTTACATGATACATGAGTACACGTACTTAGGATTACATGACACATGAATATGTTTACATATACTTACCTGATACATGAACACACTTACATGAGTACCATACAGGAACACTTCTACATAGGTGCATTATCCTGTATTTACTTACCTGGATACTTGTACTTAGAACTACGAGGATGATTTATTTGTACTTACTGTGTAAATTATCTTTCCTGTCCCAGTTCAATGGGATAATTCAGCGGGACTTACCATTCCGAACCCCACTGATTAGCACCAGTGGTTGATGAATGTCTACGAATGTCTAAGGTTGTTACTTATTTAGTAGTCAGTGACGGGACTAACTATCCCTTTGTCCAACTGTTGCAACAGTGGATGAGATGTGAATCTTCGGAGGATCATTAGGTTAACGATCGGTATTAGGAGATCGATATCAGGACTAACCGTCCCTCCACCCTGCTGCCGCTACAGAGGATGAGTGGACACTCTTCGGATGTTCATAGGGTCTATCTTTCGCTTCGGCGATGTCGTGTTTGTCCTGGTAACCCAAGATAATAACACTTACATGATTATATTTTCCTGTTTACTTTATTTTGTGATATATTCACATAAACGATGAGTTAGACTAAGTACTCTTAGTACTAGTCGATAGAAAGAAAAAACTATCATTTTACTTACAGAACATTAGGGTCTTGGTAGAAGACTATCATATCATTTTCCTAGTTTACTTTATTTTGTGATATATTCACATAAACAATGAGTTAGACTAAGTACTCTTAGTACTAGTCGATAGAAAGGAAAAACTATCATTTTACTTCGTCATAACAAAACATTCGGGTCTTGGTAGAAGACCACATTTAACACTTATATCAACTGTTCTATTTAAGGATTTATACGACATTCTTAACAACATTCCAAAACAGGACAATAACACATAAATACTTATGAATTCACCAGCTTTAAAGTTGATGCTCGCTTTCAAAATAACTTGTATTCTCAGGTCATCAGTTAGACAGATGCGATTGTCAGGTTACCAGAGAAGATGGAGCACAGACAAGACTCGCCTTATTTTGATTATTCATTTTATTGTTGTACATTATGAAAGAACACACATGTATTAAAACTCTACTTATAATGCAATGGATGATGTTGTTGCATGTTTATTATATTACACTATTGTGATACTGTACATGACGTCCTCCACCCCTGAACGTTTCCGCCGTTCGTGGTTTTGGGGTGTGACAGATTGGTATCAGAGGATTGTTTATAGTGAATTAAGTATATCAACCCATAAAAGATATACTAACTATAAACACATTGGGATTAAAACACTCTGTCTAAGAGTTTATACCTTTAAATAATAAAATATTTAACAAAGTATACGTGCCTGCATTCATACTAAAATCAGTGTCACAATGACAAGAACAAAAGTATTACGATTGTTGAATATCACAGGTAAGCTCGGGGATGTGTGGTCAGTCTTGGGAGTGGCATAGCCTGATCAACTATGCTGTTCCAAGGAGTGATTAGCACATGGCCAAGAATGGTTGTGATATGGCAACAAGTCTAAAAACTTACCAACATTACCACAATGAGAACATTATAACAGAACCTAAGTCTAAAATACCATAGGGGTGTTTTGTGTTACTATAAGTACTTTATACTTGAGAACTAAAATGGAATCTTCATTCCTAAGTTGATAATTGCTAAGTGGATATGCTAAAGTTATATGTAACTAGGATGTTATAGACTTAGAATCGGTGAAAATTTTGCTTTACCCTTATTCCTTGTGAATTTGGAGTTGAGGTCACTTATTCGAAGGCCTATCCTGTGTTGATTACATATAACTGGTATGCACTTTACAAATAGTGATGGAACTAATGAAGATTACCTAAATAATTATCTAGATAGTTTGTCTAATAATTATTTTCTTACCCCAAATTCTCGTGTAGATAACATGGCAGGATTCCATCCCCACGACAACCTGTTCCTTCCGAACGCGGTTATTGCTGGATGGTGTGGAGAAGAACCATATAATGATCATCCAATCCCTCTGAATGATCACCATGCTGAAGACCTTTCAGATGATTCCATCTCCGAGCCCAAGATTGAGAACCTACCTCAGGCAGCTCCCTTTCCGATTCCTAACCCTCGTCCGACTTTTCATGGCCCGACGCCTGAGTGGGTGGAATGTTTGGAAACATAGAGCCAAGGACAAGATCAGCCCATGCCATTTAATGGTGACCGAAGCTTCTATGACCTGAGTAATGGGGGGCTCAGCAGACAGAATCATGCCAATTCTGATCCGAAGAGTTGCCCGAAACGAAATTCAGGGCAGGACAGCTCTACAACGTATCGCAGAAGTCGATACAAATGGGGGAATGCATATGCTTCGCACCAGTCGCCTTGAACATGCTTGTGAGAGGTCTGAGAGAGACCATGAAACCCTGCTGCAAGAACTGGCTGAATCACGAGCCGAAGTCATGGAACTTCAAGTACGCCAGAGAGTATACAAAAAACACCTACTTGATGTGGAACGCCAACTGGCTGAACTGAGAGTTTACCAGAGGGATGACCGTCGCTAGTAGTAGATACTTTACTTTATTATTCCTTGTTAGAAAGGAATCATGTTCGTGTCTATGCCCGATGTGGCATTTTCTATGAAATTATCTTGTAGTGTAAGTACTTTAGTTAGGTCTTTTTACTGTCAGGAACCATCTTCTCTGGTTATGATGTAAGACCTTTTACAAGGTCATTTTCCCGAACTTGTACGTCATGAATATCAAAGATATTGACAGTCGGCTAACTTCTGTGTCGTTCTTTATTCGAATACTCTTATCATACTTTCATTAGAGTCTATTTGAAACATGCTCTAGTCAAGTCATTGGACTATAGCAATTTGACCCCGGAGACATCTCCGAGTCTCTTTTAATGGTCGGATCACGTTATTCGCCAACCATTGATACCTCGGCTAGAACGACAAACATCTTGAGACCATTTCATGAACTTACTTCCGATCTTTGCTGGGACTGCATCATAGGGATGTAGGTCAAACCTTCGTGAACATACTTCCATTCCGTACTAGGACTGCATCATAGGGATTTAGGTCGAACCTTAGAGAACATACTTCTATTCTTTACATGAGCGATCGAACTACGTTTAGATTCAACCATTTTCGCTCACAAATTCGTTTCCTTCCGTGTAACAGAATCATGTCATCCAAACGCCAACTCTTCAGATTGATGCAGCTACCTTTCAAGCTGCAATCTCGGCTGCCGTGTCAGCTATTCTGACCCACCTAAACGCTAACGACGCAGGTGTTAGCGGGATTGTTAAAAATCATTCCAATCCAAGTAACAAGTGAAAGTCTTGGACTAACTGCAAGGAAAAGTCGCTTCGAAGGGCGAACAGGAAACAACCACCAGTAACAACCTTCACAGCTACGACATCAGTACCTCCTACTACCATCCCTTCGGGCGTCCCAATGGTCCCCAAACCAGCCAAACTTTATGCTGGAAAACTCCCAAAATGCATCAATTGCAATTATCACCACCATGGACCTTGTAGGGAGATGCAGTGCTCACACTACAACAGGAAGGGGCATACAACCCGTTACTGCACGACTCCAACAGCTCAGCCTACTCAAGTGCCAAACACCGGTGTGAACCAAACTTGCTACGATTGTGGCAAGGTAGGTCATTACAAAATGGACTGCCCAGAGGCAGCAAATGCTGGCACACACGACAATATGCTAACAACCACCGCCGCAGGAGAGTCTACTCCGGACCCACGTTAATGTAATTTAGGCATTTCGTTGTAACAGACTTATGAACCATCTCAAAACTAGTGCAACCAGAGTCTTACCTTTTGCGAGATCCCGTCCGTTTACGGATGCTCGTGCTGCGTATACTTGTCTTTTGTAGTATACCTTGTTCGCAGCAATAGTCTTGTAGTAAATCCTAAGTTCAGTAACTCTGTAAATGGTTGCACTGTTGTGTTTTGTCTGTAACGCCTTATGTTCAAATCTAATGCCTTTAGTTTCCATATGTTTCCGACTTTATCATACAACTCGAGTAAATTTGATCCTCGCAATACCAGCTTCATAAGTACATCTCTTTCTCATAAATCGTCTTTTAGCAAAGCCGTTATATCAGAACACCAAAGTACTGATACAAGGAGTACCTTATAGTTCTTTTCCTTTCCGAAGGAATCCCCACAGTATTACTCGTGCAATACGTCAAGTTCAATTCCAGGATTCATACGGTTGATCTATCATTGAAGAAGGTATACAAGAGGGTGATATATAATCAATGTTCTACAGGTTTAGAATTGATGATTCCACTTTAACTTCTTTTCCTTTGATGGGATGTGAGATTAAGGAAGAATCAGTTATTCGACTACCTTTTCAGTCTTAATTATATACGACTCGTATACACGAAATTGTGATCATTGAATCACGTATGAATTCTAATATGAACTTCAGGACGGAGACTGTCCAGGAGTACGAGTAATTGCATTGGCATAGGAACAAACTTAGAACCCAATATGACTCTTATAACCAGATCGCCTTACAGACTAAACACCTACGGAAGATACAAGAACAGCCCAGACAACACAACGAACTACTCAACAATAGAATTAGAAGACCAGGCTTCTCACCCTTGAGAGCTCTGGTCTTATTCTTACCAGAAGTTGACGGAGTGCATTTTATGTACCTCGATGACCGAAGACGATGGAGTGCATTTTATGTACCTCGACGATCGGAGACTTCATTAGGATTTCCTTTAGAAATCGTTGTCTCTGCCTCGCATAGACGAATTGATTGGGCAAACACAGGGAAAGAATTTCTTCAGAAATGGACCTGAGATCCGAATATCACCAGTTCGAGTGTTAAGGAAGGATGTCCTAAAGACTACCCTCCGAACTCGAAGCGGACACTTCAAGTCCATAGTGATACCCCTCAGATAGGACCAATACGCCCATAGTATTCATGAGCTTAATAAGTAGAGTACGCCTTTCTTACTGGGATCAGTTCGTCATTTCTCCATATAATGACTACTTATCTACCCTAGTAGTAAGAAAGAACCCATAGAAACATTACCCTCGGAGATACTTTCCGCAAAGGTCTCTGAACAAGAGTTTTCGAATTTAGAGTCAAATTTCCTAAGACACACTTATAGTGTTGTGGAAATTCTTGAGTACTCAGTCAAATTATCCAAAACCGTTGGGAATTTTTCGGCACCATAGTCACCGATGGAAAATTCGCCAAATTCTAGGTCTTACAGACCTACTACCATAGTCCATTCGGAACTCCCCGTAAACTTCAGGAAC
Source organism: Lactuca sativa (assembly GCF_002870075.4). Classification (NCBI taxonomy): domain Eukaryota; kingdom Viridiplantae; phylum Streptophyta; class Magnoliopsida; order Asterales; family Asteraceae; genus Lactuca; species Lactuca sativa. The sequence goes on along the minus strand of NC_056625.2, from coordinate 287,781,511 downwards.
CATTTCGACTTTGACCCAGCAAGGGATGGCCCTTGACTGGGAAGTAAGCGAGAGAAAGAACCTTTGGAATTCCAAGTGAGAGACCAAATTCTTTAGGAAAACTCACTCTGGGAACGACTTAATACGCTTCGTAAAGCGTGGAAAGCTAAAATCCAATATAGTTAGGACTTCAGAGATTCTTACTAGAATCGGTCCTGCATTTCACAAACTAGACCTACTCCGCGAAGTCAGTAACGTACATTTTCCCCTTCGCGTCTCGAACTTGAAACAATATCTTTCCGTTAGGACTTTCGTAATCCCTCTCGATGAGATCGAGATTTACGAGATCCTTGCCTTCGTATTAGAACCGTAGTGACCCTCGACCGAGTGGCCAAGCGGACGAAGCAACGCCGTCGCCCATTAGTGAAGGTTCGTTGGAATACCAACTGAGAACCCGATTTCACTTGGAAGCGCGATAGCAAATCGATTAGGAAGTTTTCACCTAATGACTCGATCATTTATACCTACTTCCTTATCTAAATTCCAATTTCGGGACGAAATTTCCTTTAACAGGGGGATGATGTGACAACCCGAAATTTCCATTCTGAACAAACCATATCAAGACAATAGAGCTTAGAACAGTTTCAGTGAAATTCCAGACTTCGGGTATAAGTTTGGCAGTTTTTCAGGATTTACACTTAAGGAGATATCAGGAGAGTGGTTGCACTAGGGTTTTGTGCAACACTGTTATTCCAACACTCTGTCATATTAGAAATCATTTCGGGAATAAAAATATTTTCTGCCAAAAATATCTCAGGACTATAAATAGAATTCTGAACCAAATTCATTCATTATTCGCATTTCCAACTAGAGAAAAACCATTTTCTCTCTCACGGATCTTCGGGTTTTTATCCCAAATCATGAGTACTTCAATCTAGTTGTATTATATAGCTTAAATTGTGCTTAATAACATCAAAATCATGACAGAACATCAAGATCTGTGAGTTTACTCCCCAAGAACATCTTGGAGAGTAAACTCCTTTTCAAGAGCCAAATGGTGCCTAGTCTTTCGTTAAGCCATGAAACTAGTTTAGACATGTACACAAACGAGTTTAGGAACAGAAAACAAACTCAAAACAACAAGATTTGAGAGTTTACTCCCCAAGAACATCTTGGAGAGTAAACTCCGTTTTAAGGGCCAATAGTGTCCCAATGTCCCTCAAAGCCTTGAAAATCAAAATAGAAGCTACCATTACATGTTTAGACCACCAAAACAATTAAGAATCAAGAGTGAAAGTGAGTTCACGGCCAAGGAAGTTCTTGGGCCGTGAACTCCATTTTAGGGTGTAAAAGTGCCCTAAATGCCACCCTTAAGCCAAGAGACTAGCATAACTTTTTACCTTGATATGTCTAAGACCCAAAACAACCAAAATACCAACACCCACAAGTGCTTACGGCCACAAACACATGACCAAATGGTCTATGGGCTGAAAACTCAAGTTAGGGGTGTTTTGGTGCCACAAACACTTCCTAAGGCTTAGGCATGAATTTAGAATGATTCCTTATGACCTTTAAGACCCTCATAAACATATTTGGGCATAAGTTTATGGTTGTAAACTCATTTGGGCCGTGAACACCCCAAAAGTGCCAAAAGAAGTGGTTTTTCTCATCCTAGGCTAAAGCTAATCTCCCTAAATCATTCCCTAGCTTTCATACTTGCACTAACCCATGAGTAACCATGAGTTTACGGCCGTAAACTCCCTTGGGCCGTGAAATCATGGTAGTAAAATCATTTGTGTGCCTTATACCTTCCTATGTTGAATCACATGTGATTCCAACACTTGGTCAAGGTGTTTCCTAGTCCCAGAAGGTGTTATCTTTCATATAGTTGTGATAAACACTATATTCATGTCATTATGTGTCCTTAAATATCATTTAGGACTTATTGTGTCTCGGGACTTCATTCGTGGAACTTCTCATCTCTACACGCGTACCCGCTAGAACCACTCACAACAGGTGAGTTCATACCCCTTAATCGATGTTTTAAATGATTTTAAACGTTTTAATGGGGGGAATATAAGTAGAAAACAGTATGTTATTAAATCAATCTTATGTATTTTATAACTGTGTTTTCACTCAGTAGATTTCACATATTTCAAAAGGTAACACATGAAGTGGTTTTGTATCTTAAAATACCTTGATAACAAAAGTATTAGTTTTGAAATGTTTATTAAAATGACATCAAGTCACTCTTAATTATTGTTCAAAACTCCTAGATATCTTGCAAAACCATTATTTTACCTTCTTGAGTCAAACTATACGTATGCGCATATGTTCATTTATATGTTAGAGATTATAGTTTTCACCCTTCATTTAGTTTCCAATACTCTTGGGTAGCAAGAGTGCATAAATCTACGTAAACAATCAATTACCTTCCAATTAACTATCATAGGGATAGTTAGAAGATATCAAACATTATTACTACTACAAGGAATCACACAAGAGTCAGTTCATTCATGAGTCTATACCAATACCTTACATGATACATGAGTACACGTACTTAGGATTACATGACACATGAATATGTTTACATATACTTACCTGTTACATGAACACACTTACATGAGTACCATACAGGAACACTTCTACATAGGTGCATTATCCTGTATTTACTTACCTGGATACTTGTACTTAGAACTACGAGGATGATTTATTTGTACTTACTGTGTAAATTATCTTTCCTGTCCCAGTTCAATGGGATAATTCAGCGGGACTTACCATTCCGAACCCCACTGATTAGCACCAGTGGTTGATGAATGTCTACGAATGTCTAAGGTTGTTACTTATTTAGTAGTCAGTGACGGGACTAACTATCCCTTTGTCCAACTGTTGCAACAGTGGATGAGATGTGAATCTTCGGAGGATCATTAGGTTAACGATCGGTATTAGGAGATCGATATCGGGACTAACCCTCCCTCCACCCTGCTGCCGCTACAGAGGATGAGTGGACACTCTTCGGATGTTCATAGGGTCTATCTTTCGCTTCGGCGATGTCGTGTTTGTCCTAGTAACCCAAGATAATAACACTTACATGATTATATTTTCCTGTTTACTTTATTTTGTGATATATTCACATAAACGATGAGTTAGACTAAGTACTCTTAGTACTAGTCGATAGAAAGGAAAAACTATCATTTTACTTACGGAACATTAGGGTCTTGGTAGAAGACTATCATATCATTTTCCTAGTTTACTTTATTTTGTGATATATTCACATAAACGATGAGTTAGACTAAGTACTCTTAGTACTAGTCGATAGAAAGGAAAAACTATCATTTTACTTCGTCATAACAAAACATTCGGGTCTTGGTAGAAGACCACATTTCACACTTATATCAACTGTTCTATTTAAGGATTTATACGACATTCTTAACAACATTCCAAAATAGGACAATAACACATAAATACTTATGAATTCACCAGCTTTAAAGTTGATACTCACTTTCAAAATAACTTGTATTCTCAGGTCACTAGTTAGACAGGTGCGATGGTCAGGTTACCGGAGAAGATGGAGCACAGACAAGACTCGCCTTATTTTGATTATTCATTTTATTATTGTACATTATGAAAGAACACACATGTATTAAAACTCTACTTATAATGCAATGGATGATGTTGTTTCTTGTTTATTATATTACACTATTGTGATACTGTACGTGACGTCCTCCACCCCTAAGCGTTTCTGCCGTTCGTGGTTTTGGGGTGTGACATTATGGGTCAAAGCTGTTAATGGAGCAGCTATCGAAGAAAACCGTTGGATAAATCGTTGGTAGTATCCAGCTAATCCCAGAAAGCTTCAAATCTCCGTGGGACTTTTTGTTCGTTCCCCCTTCATCCGCTTCGATTTTTGCTGGGTCAACCATTATCCCTTCTTGGTTAACCACATGACCCAAGAATTGGACTTCTCGGATCCAAAAATCACATTTGGAGAACTTTTCATACAAATTCTCCTTCTTAAATACTTCTAACACTTCCCACAAGTGTTTGCCATGCTCCACTTGACTTTTCGAGTAAATCAGAATGTCATCTATGAACAGCATCACGGATTTATCGAGGAATGGTTTACAAACCCTATTCATCAAATCCATGAATGCTGCTGGAGCATTGGTTAGTCCAAACGACATAACCAAGAACTCGTAGTGTCCATATCTCGTACTGAATGTAGTCTTCTCAATATCCTACTCTCTTACTTTCAGCTGATGATATCCTGACCTAAGATCGCTCTTTGAGATATATCTCGAACCTTGCAGTTGATCGAATAGGTCATCAATCCTCGGCAACGGGTACTTGTTCTTCACCATTTCCTTGTTCAGCACTCGATAGTCTATACACATTCTCATGTTTCCGTCTTTCTTCTTCACGAATAGCATCGGAGCGCCCCAAGGTGATGAACTAGGTCGAATGAAACCGTTGTCCAACAACTCCTGAAGTTGCATCATAAGCTCCTTCATCTCCGTCGGTGCTAATCGGTCTGGTGCTTCAATATCGGTGTTGTTCCTGGTAACAAGTCTATTATGAACTCCACTTGTCTATTAGGTGGTAATTCAGGAAGATCTTCGGGAAAGACTTTCGGATAATCACACACCGCTAGTATACTCTGCACCTCCTTTTTCTCCTTCTTTGCATCGATCACGAATGCCAAGTATGATGCACATCCCTTGGATAAACATTTCCTGGCTTTCATCAGGGAGATGATTCCAGAATTTACTCAGTGTTTGTGCCCATACACCATAAATGACTCTTTTCCGGGTGGGTTCACCCTTACATTCTTCTTCCTACAAAGAATCTCAGCATCGTTGGCGCTAAGCCAATCCATTCCCAGAACGATGTTAAAACTGTTCAACTCTATGGGCAACAACTCTTCGTGGAATTCATTTCCGTTTAGGTCGATGACGATGTTCCTAATACGATCACTAACATGTACGAATTTGCCATTGGCAACTTCAACAACTAGGGCATTATCAAGTTTTTCTACAGGCAATGCTAGTTCCCCACCAAACTTATGTGACACAAAGGAGTAGTTTGCTCTGGAATCAAATAGTATATTAGCAGGCATACCATTTACAAAGAAGGTACCTGAAGCGACATTTGCTGCCTCCTTTGCAGCTTCGAGCGTCATCTGGAAGGCTCTGGCCTTCGGCTTTGGTGGAATGTTGGGTATTTTCCAAATATTTCTTCAATTAAGAAAAGGAGAGAGAACTAAAATAATAGACTAATCGTTCTAGGTATTCTTTCTCTTACCCCATTCGGAAGGATCTCATCTCATAATTATCCATGACTGTTTATGTCTCTAGCATGACCACTTGATGAAATGTGGAGGGAAGTGGGGTAAATGGTCGATACTACTGGAAGAGCGGAGATAATTGTAACCATATACATATAAAATGATAGCAATGGAATGCCAATCCCCCGGTTTGATTTGTAAAGTCTCTATTCCCTTGTAATCAAAGCCCAAAGATCTATGAATTAGCCCATGCTTAACTAGCCAAGCAGACAAATGACCCTGCATCTTTTTTTATCTCTCCCACATTTTTTTATAAGTATTTCACATTTACGATGAAATTTATGAAGACTGAGGCGCGACTTTTTATTATGTGCAAAGGAATCCTATCTAATTTACTAATTCGGGGGAAGATACTGAACTTTTGTATTTGAAAAATGTTTCAGGAGGAATCTCTGAGGTAGATGTCGGTTCATAAAGGAATCCTTGATCATAATTTCTAGTATGACTACTATGCCCAACCTGAACCTTGTGATTGGTAGTAAAAGAACGATTCTCTCGCTAAGACATAGTTCTATCTGGATAGATTTCTCGAGATATTTTCTTTCGAAGTTTTGTTATAGCATCTATAACTGCTTATGGTTTAGGTGGACAGCCCGAAAATTATACATCCACAGGAATTAGCTTAGAGACCCAATCTTGGGTGAAATAAATACCGCGACTTCTATCTTTTTCAATAAAATCGTCATGCAGTAAATAAACAAAGCCCAACGTGATTTCTCTTTCCCCTTCAAGTTTACCTACTACGGTACCGGAATGAATATGATCTCCACCAGACATACGTAACGCTTTAGCTAGTACACGGAAGTGTATACCATGATTCTTCTGTCTATCAATAACTGTATGCATTGCGCGGTGGATGTGAAGATGTAGACCATTATCTCGGCAATAATGAGCCAAGCTAGTATGTGCAGTGAATCCCCCTATTAGGTAGTCATGCATTACGATAGGAACTCCCAATTCTCTGGAAAATATAGCCCTTTTCATCATTTCTTTGCATGTACCCACAAGATAATATCAGATTGGGGAGGAAGCTTAGAATTAGAGATTGATAGAAAAACAAGGTTATGGGTTGTAACATCCCAAAAATACGAGCCAAAAATTTCATTTTTAAAACATAAACTTAGCAAAACATTTGAAAATAAAACGTTCATCGATCATAACATTCTATAAAGATATCGCATGTCTGGAAAAACATTTCATAAAACATAATAATGTCAGAGTACAAATCCCCAGGAAGATCTCATAGTGCAGAATACAGGGCATGTGTGTGATGGGCCGCTACCGCGCCAGCTCTTTCCCCTTCGAAGAAGAGGTACCTAAAACCAAAACTGAAAACTGTAAGCACGAAGCTTAGTGAGTTCCCCCAATATACCACATACCATAAAATCACATAACATACATATATTGTCAGGCATATCTGGGTGCCCGACCCACCCCTTCGGTCCTCTCGATCGGATACTGTCCAGTATATCTGGGAGCTGGCCTCCCTTTTGGTCCTCTCGACCGGATACTGACTAGTATATCTGGGAGCTTGCCTCCCCTTTGGTCCTCTCGAACGGATACTGACTAGCAAATCTGGATGCTGGTCTCCTCTTCGGTCCTCTCGACCGGATACTGGTGACTATTTCACCCCTACTACTACCACGTAACACATATATCTCATAATCTATCTAGCATGGCTGGGCATGACCGCCCCATCGGCCCTATCGACCGGTATATTGGGGACTATCTCCCCCTACTGTCACTAGTACATAGCATCATATTATACTAGCACAATAACATATCACAGGTAGTAGCAATCCTAGATGAATATCACAGAGACAAACATCCATCATACAATCCTACTGGTGGGCCGACATTGTGGCCGTAGACGTGACCGCTACTGGAAGGTAACTCACCTCAAAGTAGCTGCTGATTTGCGTGGGAACTGACTGTCATCTGCTGCTGCCCCTCCGAAAATCCTCTGGCTATAATTCCCACAAAACCCTTAGTCAAATACTGCTAACTGACCTTAGGGTAAAATGACCATTTACCCCTAACCAACCACGAGTCAAAGTCAAAGTCAACTGCCAGTTGGCCTGACTCGCTGAGTTGACTTGCCAACTCGCCGAGTCCCTATCCCTTTGTCCGACCATAAACCCGTCTCTACTCGTCGAGTTAAGCATTGACTCGATGAGTTCTCCTCCTAAACTAAAGGCCAAAAGTCTTTCATCCTACTCGTCGACTTGTATGAACAACTCGCCGAGTTCATCTTCATCCGAAGAACACTCTATGTTGAGACTCGCTGAGCTATATGAACAACTCGCCGAGTCTGTTCTTGAGGCAAGAAGATTACCTTGAACTCGCCGAGTCATGGCATTGACTCGCCGAGTTACTTCGTGAGTGAGTATGGATTTCGACCCACTGAGTCACACCCCATGACTCACTACTCCAACCCGCAACACGAAAAACGGGAAAACTCAGGGACTTGCGACTCGACTCGCCGAGTCAGATGAACGAATCGCCGAGTCGGTGTCACAACTAGAAATTTTGTGTCATGTAATCTCTAAACTCAAGTAAGATGTAGAAATCAAAAACTTAAAGAGCATGTAAGATGCTTACTCTATGACATCTAATCTTCAAACAAATACACCATACAAGAGCTACAAATAGTCAATAAGCAATTGGAAAACCCTAGAGGTTCTTGTTAAGTCCATTTTGGACTAGGACTTCCTTATTGGACCCATTGGGCCAATAAGCCTCCAATTTGACTATCATGAGATTAGAACCTTTAAATGGGCTCTAATTGGACCCACATCCATTTATTTCAACATTTTGGGCCATATTGGGCCTAGAATGAAATAAATTAAAAACTATGAACCATGAATAACCTAAACTAGCCCAACAAAGTGTAAAAAAAAATCATATTATATTTTTTTTAGGTCAAAAATCATCCAACTTAACTTCTATATGGGCTTAGGGGCAATAAAGCCCAAAAACCTTTTTCCTTTCCAAATTCTCGGCCCAAGGCCCAAATCCAAGAAGAAAGGGGGTTGACTTCTTCATGCCACCTCACTTATGTCCCACATATTTCCATGCATGGACCAACATGCATCTATGTATGTCAACTCAACCCTTTTCTCTCCTCTTTCTTCTTGTCTCAGCCGATTCCAACACACACACATACACTTTCATCACCTCTCACATATCAAACACTCTCCAAAAACACCTTCACCCTCTTCACTAAATTTCGAAGATTCAAGGGCATTCAAGGAGGTTTTCCACAAAAATCACCATCCAAGGTAAGGTTATACTTAAACCTATGACCTAGGTTCTTTGATCTATCAAACATCTCCTCTAAACTCATCAGAAATCACGATCTTGCATCCTAGAACCACCTCAAGGCCGAGATCTTCATCAAAGTGTGTTAGGACCGAAAATCACCTCATTCTTCTTCCATCTTTTTCTCCGAAACCGAAACCACACCCAAGGTGAGCTTCATACCCCCTTATTTTCGGTTTTTATAAGTTTTGTGGGGGGAGAATACAAGCAAATGTGTACATCTATGATTATGTGTATGCTTTGTATGATTTCTATGTTTATTTTCATATTATTATGTGTTAATGGTGTTGAAACTAGTCACAAGGACATTAAAATTGAGATTTGCAATATGAAGTATGAAACAAGTGCTAAACATATCATTAGACATAAGTAATTACTAGAAAAATAACCAAGTGGTTTAGATGAACTCCTTGGGCTAAAAATCACATTTTTGGACTCAAAATGTAAAAATATGAAATTAAAGGGGCCGAAATGTCAAAATACAAATTCTGGGGGTTAATATGTGTCAAAACAGTTTCATAAAAGAATTTTCCAGAAAATTGACACTTTAGAATGATAAAAATGTAAAATTTTAAACTTAATGGGCTAAAAGTGAACTTTTCGGCCCAATAAGGCCCAATATGAGAAAATTGTAAGGTTGAGGGGCTGGAAATGCATTTTTCTGTAAAACAGGGGACTACTTGTGTCCCAAGTCCATTTCAAAGGTTAAAAATGCTTTGCATATTTAAAAGGGACCAAAAATGCAAAAATTCTCTATTTTGGACCAAAAGTGTAAAATTTCCGAAAAAGAGGGTTCCAGCTGAAAAAGTTTCATTTTGAGGGACTAAAACTATTTTTCAAAAAGCTTTGAGCTGAAAAATACTTTTTCTACAAGTTTGATACTAAAGTGTCAAGAAAAAATGGCCTAAGGACTAAAATAAAAAGTATTATATATAAAGGGTCCGGAAGTGTAAATTCATCCAAAAAGAAGGGTCTGAATGTAAAAGACTAATGTCTTAAACAATGAACCCGACACGATGAAACACTAGTACCTCGGCTATCGGCGAAACACAATTCACCTTCAACACCAAAAATCGTTATCAAACGAATTGATTCGGTCTCGAATCAATAACAATCTGAAACTACTAACACGACGATAATTTAATACACACATGGAAATCTCAGGAACTCAATACATACGCAGGAATACACCAGACGTCGATACACCGTCCTTGGACCCAAAAGTTTAAAATCGTGCTTGTTGGGCCTAGCTAGCCCGATGACATGATCTTTAGGCCCGAAGGAAACTCGCTTACATGTAGTTGGGTCTTATATGACCTAATTTCGTGTAAAAGGACTTTTACAGGCTTTGTGTTGTTGGACCCCAAGGGCCTTCTGGTGCTGCTAGTAAAGTCGAGAATTCACCAAATGCGAGTCGGACTAAGGGTCCTTCGCATTCACGATAGCCTTGAACGACGTAGGGAAATACCGGGGTTTTGCACCCTCTTCTTTTCCCCTCGGTTGTGGGGCTACATGAGTCCGGGTGGTTGGGTTAAGTGAATAGTGCAAACGACGCCTAAGGGATTGTTTGTACGGTTGTCAACTGGTCGTTTTCATTAATGTACGTTTACAACAATTCACAATCCGCAATTAATCCAACGTCACCGGAGCTCAACGAATACACCTGTCGTAACGAAGAAACAAAACATAAATTATTTAATGCAAAGTATTATGAAAACGTCGGGTTTTCCTAGGGTATTCAATTAATACACCTACGAATTACATACCGAGTTTTACAAATCGTACTCTTACATTTATAGAAACAAACAAGCATACTTACGGATCTTCACACTTTTTATACTAAGTTCTTTTCAGAAAATATCGGATTTTCTGGTGATTTTCAAAACAATACAAACCACCATATTTCAAACATTACTTATGAACTCACCAACATTTCATATGTTGACGTTTTTCAAAATACTTGTATTCTCAGGTAACAGGTAAACCGAAGGGAAAAATGTACTCAGTGATGTCTTATTGTTTGTTTAACTAGTATTGAACAATCTACTTTTGGGAATGTAATATTTTGAACCAATGTACTGAATGTAAACGCTACCAGTTGTAATATTCCAATGTTTGGTGTTGTATGATGTTATGTTTCATGTATATTCATTGTGATAGTATTCAATTGAGTCACCACAGCCCCCGGACGTTTCCGCCGTCTGGTTTGGGGGTGTGACAGGTTTGTATCAGAGCTCTGTTTATAGTGAACTAGCATATCGAACCATACATTGATATGCAACTATAAACCAAAAGAGGGACTAACATAACTCTGAACAAAACAAGTAAAATACAACAATAAAACACCTTTGCTTGCATTAGGAACAAGGAACATAACGCCGAACCAAACAAAATAATGCTAGTATCTCGGTTAATTCAGGACTGTTCTTAGTAGTACCAAGGAGTGGATGTGGCCTGATCAACTACACACTCTCCAAAGTATAACTAACACACGTTCCGATGAGATCGTGATAGCTAGGGAACCTAAAACTATACCCCTTTATCACCAAAAAGATAACGTCTGTTTAGTATATACCATAGCCATGGGAGTGACGATAGTTTATACTTTCCCCCAGTCGTCATGGAGGGAGATCAGCCGGGTATCCAGTTCCATCAAGTCCTAGTGGCTCACGGGATGCTTGAAGATGAACCAGAAGGGAATTCAGAGGAAGCACACGACGTCGGACCTGACGAATACATAGACACCGACTACAAATTTGGAGAGACCGACGACGACGTCGAGGAAGGTCAAGACGGGGACAAGGACCACATCCCGCCGTGTGAGAACGAGGCGCAACCAGACCACCCCGCTCCACCAGTGAACCCCCCAAGGGAGAACCGTTCCCCCGAAGCTGAGATCGCCGCACTGCCACAACAGCTGTATGCTATGGAGGCTCGGGCAGTGCGAGCTGAGCATGAGAGGGATGAGGTTATTGGAGACATGACGGAGATGGCTCAGTTACTGGCGCAACATTTCGGCATATGACCCCGCCACTACGTAGGATGCGGATCGTCGCGGTTAGGGATAGACTTATCTTAGTAGATCCTTAGGAACTATGCTATGTACCCCGACTCTATGTTTAAGTGACTACACTACTCATAGAGCCGTTATGCTGTCGAACTAGTGTCACTCATGTATGCTCTTATGAGCAGATGAAAGTGAAGTTCGCGGCCTGCACTTTTGTCGATCAAGCGCTCACCTGGTGGAACGGACATGTGGAAGCCATGACACTTCCTGTAGCCAACTCTATGCCGTGGGCGGAGATGAAAGAAATGCTGATGGCTGAATACTGCCCACGAGGTGAGATTCAGAAAATGGAGCAAGAGCTGTGGAACCTCACTGTGCAGAATGCGAATATCGATGCCTACATATCGAGATTTAGTGAACTGTCTCTATTGTGCCCGGGTATGATCACCTCGGAAGGAAAGAAGATTGAGCGATTCATCTGGGGACTAACATCACCAATTCAAGGAAATGTGATAGCTACAAACCCCGAAACATTTGACAGTGTAAAAAGATTGGCAAAGAAGCTGTATGACCATAACAACAAGAAGGGTGAGAAGCCAGCGGAGGCTGAAGGAAAGAAGGAAGGTGATGGCAAGAAGGGGAAGAACAATAAGAGGAAGGGGCATCAGGGCCCCGAGACCTCTAAAAAGCAGCAGACAGTGGCAGTTAACGCTGTCACCGCACTGGTTCCAACCACACCACATGCTCCAGCCTCAACTGCTTCAAATGCTTCAAGACCTTATTTCGGTAGTCTTCCCAAGTGCAACAAGTGCGGTTTCCATCACAATGGAGAATGCAAGGAGTTACAGTGCACCAGTTGCAACCAAAGGGGACACACGGCAAAGTACTGCAGGACTTACCCTCCCCAGAACCAACAACAGGGAAACAACAACCACAAAAACAATCGCAACAACAACAACGTCACCACCGGCGGCAATAATGCAGGGCCTAGCCACACCTGCTATAGGTGTGGGAGGACTGGGCATTTCCACCGAGACTGCCCTAACAACAACAATCCAGGAAACGGAGGAACAGGAAGGATGCTGACCATGGGTCAGGGAGAGGCGATTCAGGACCCCGCTATTGTTACCGGTACATTTCCCCTAAATCACACTTATGCATGCATCCTATTTGACACCGGAGCGGAAGCTTCGTAAGCAATAAGTTTAAACATTTATTAAAACAACAGCGCCAGAAGCAAACTAAAACCTTTACGGTGGAAATGGCCAATGGGAAAACCGAATCTACCAGGGAAATCTACATCGGATGTACCCTAACCCTCAATCAACACGTCTTTCGAATAGACTTGATGCCTGTATCAATTAGGAGTTTCGATGTGATTATTGGCATGGACTGGTTAAGCCCCCACCATGCTGAAATTATGTGTCACAAGAAGGCCGTTCGCCTTCGCCTTCCCAATCACGAAACCCTAGTAATTTACGGAGACAAACCTAGCATGAACCTTCGCCTCATCTCATGCATCAAGGCACAAAAACATCTACGAAAGAACAACTTGACGTTCCTGGCTCACATAGTGGACAAAATCAAGGAAGAGGTTAACGTTCAAGACATTCCCCTAGTATGTGAGTTCCCAGACGTGTTTCCTGAAGATCTTCCAGGAGTACCCCCAGAGAGACAAGTGGAGTTCCGAATTGACCTCGTTCCAGGAGCAACTCCTCTTGCTAAGTCACCTTATCGGCTAGGTCCTGCTGAAATGCAGGAATTGTCCAGCCAACTCAGTGAACTCTTGGACAAAGGATTCATCCGCCCTAGTTACTCGCCATGGGGAGCTCCAGTCCTCTTTGTCAAAAAGAAGGACAGATCTTTTAGAATGTGCATCGATTACAGAGAGTTAAATAAACTCACTATTAAAAATCGCTACCCATTCCTACGAATCGATGATCTATTTGACCAGCTCCAAGGAGCTAGTTATTTTTCTAAAATATATCTACGGTCCGGATACCACCAACTCAAAGTCCGGGAGGAGGATATTCCAAAAACCGCTTTTCGAACTCGCTACGAACATTATGAATTTGTCATAATGCCCTTCGGTCTAACAAATGCCCCTGCCGCATTTATGGACCTAATGAACCGAATCTGTCGACCATTCCTCGACAACTTTGTCATTGTTTTCATCGACGACATCCTCGTCTATTCTCGAAGTAAAGAAGAGCATGGCCAACATCTCCGACAAGTCCTAGAAACTCTGCGATCGGAAAAGCTATACGCAAAACTCTCCAAGTGTGAGTTCTGGCTCCGGAGTGTGAACTTCCTAGGTCATGTAGTCAGCCAAGATGGAATTCATGTGGATCCCTCAAAAGTCAAAGCTGTTGAAGGATGGGCAATCCCGACAACACCTACGGAAATCCGTCAGTTCTTGGGTCTAGCAGGCTATTATAGGAGATTCATTCAAAACTTCTCTAAGATCGCCAAGCCACTTACCTCGCTTACACAAAATGGCGTACCATTCAAATGGACGGACAAACAAGAAGCCGCATTCCGAACCCTGAAACAAGCTCTCTCTAGCGCCCCGGTACTATCACTACCGGAGGGAACGGAAGATTTCGTGGTCTATTATGACGCGTCAAATCAGGGCTTAGGTTGTGTTCTCATGCAGCATGGAAGGGTGATAGCTTACGCATCTCGCCAACTAAAGACGCACGAAGTAAATTATACGACCCATGACCTGGAATTGGGAGCCGTGGTCGTCGCTCTGAAAATTTGGAGGTACTACCTGTATGGTACGAAGTGCACCATCTTCACGGACCACAAAAGTCTCCAGCACATCTTGAACCAGAAAGAGTTGAACAGGAGGCAACGAAGATGGGTTGAATTGTTAAACGATTACGAGTGTGAAATCAAGTACCACCCGGGCAAGGCCAACGTGGTAGCCGACGCATTAAGTCGGAAGGAGTACTCAAATCGTCGTACGAAAACTCTCTCTATAACCATTCAATCTCACCTAGTCACTCAAATTGCGGTAGCCCAGTCGGAGGCCATGAAAGCGGAAAACAGGGAAAGCAAAGCATTGCGCGGGATGGAGAAGAACCTAGAGGCAAAGGAGAATGGAGTATACTATTTCATGAACTGTATTGGGGTCCCTAAACTCGGAGGATTTAGGGAGGTAGTTATGAAGGAGGCCCACAAGATGCAATACTCCGTTCATCCTAGCTCAGACAAGATGTATTTGGATATTAAACAACACTACTGGTGGCCTAACATGAAGGCAGAAATTGCTACCTATGTTAGTAAGTGCCTTACGTGTGCCAAGGTAAAGGTGGAGTACCAGAAGCCCTTAGGGTTATTACAGCAACCAGTAATTCCTGAGTGGAAATGGGAGGGGATTTCTATGGATTTCGTGACCAAGCTACCCAAAACGTCGGATGGACTAGACACCATATGGGTAATAATCGACCAACTGACGAAATCTACCCATTTCTTGTCAATAAAAGAATCCTACAAGATGGAGAGATTGACACGTTTATACATTCGAGAAATCGTGAGACTCCACGGAGTGCCAATATCTATTATCTCGGATAGGGACAGTAGGTTCACTTCATGTTTTTGGCAATCACTCCATAAGGCATTGGGAACTCATCTCGACATGAGCACCGCTTATCATCCACAAACGGATGGTCAAAGCGAACGAACCATTCAAACGCTCGAAGACATGCTCTGCGCATGCGTGATAGACTTTGGGAAGTCTTGGGATACCCACTTACCTTTAGTCGAATTCTCGTATAACAATAGTTATCATTCGAGCATCAAGGTCGCTCCTTTCAAAGCACTGTACGGACGTAAGTGTAGATCACTGTTATGTTGGGCTGAGGTGGGTGATACTCCACTAGAAAAAACACATACGTCGGAAAAGGCGCTAACGGGACCAGAGATCATTCGTGAAACCACGGAAAAGATCGTCCAAATCAGAGCTCGATTACAAGCATCGCGCGACCGACAAAAGAGCTACGCCGATAAACGGTGAAAGCCCTTAGAATTTCAAGTCGGTGATCGAGTACTGTTGAAAGTCTCACCCTGGAAAGGGGTTATTCGTTTCGGAAAACGGGGAAAACTGAACCCACGATACATCGGGCCTTTCGAGATCGTCGCCCGAATAGGTCCAGTGGCGTATAAGCTGCAGCTACCCGCAGAGCTAAACAATGTTCACCCCGTGTTCCATGTCTCTAATCTAAAGAAGTGCCAATCGGATGAAACACTCGTCATTCCCCTTGACGAAATCGAAATCAACGAGAATCTCCTGTTCGTGGAAGAACTGGTTGAAATCACGGACAGGGAGGTGAAGCGTACTAAGCAAAGCCGCATCACAATCGTGAAGGTACGGTGGAACGCGAAGCGTGGGCCAGAATTCACATGGGAGCGCGAAGACCAAATGAAGCAGAAGTACCCTCACCTATTCTAGCATTCTCAAATCTAGCTTTCAAACAGAATTTCGGGACGAAATTCCCTCTATCGGGGGGATGATGTCACAACTAGAAATTTTGTGTCATGTAATCTCTACACTCAAGTAAAATGTAGAAATCAAAAACTTAAAGAGCATGTAAGATGCTTACTCTATGACATCTAATCTTCAAACAAATACACCATACAAGTGCTACAAATAGTCAATAAGCAATTGGAAACCCTAGAGGTTCTTGTTAAGTCAATTTTGGACTAGGACTTCCTTATTGGACCCATTGGGCCAATAAGCCTCCAATTTGACTATCATGAGATTAGAACCTTTAAATGGGCTCTAATTGGACCCACATCCATTTATTTCAACATTTTGGGCCATATTGGGCCTAGAATGAAATAAATTAAAAACTATGAACCATGAATAACCTAAACTAGCCCAACAAAGTGTAAAAAAAATCATACTATATTTTTTTAGGTCAAAAATCATCCAACTTAACTTCTATATGGGCTTAGGGGCAATAAAGCCCAAAAACCTTTTTCCTTTCCAAATTCTCGGCCCAAGGCCCAAATCCAAGATGAAAGGGGGTTGACTTCTTCATGCCACCTCACTAATGTCCCACATGTTTCCATGCATGGACCAACATGCATCTATGTATATCAACTCAACCCTTTTCTCTCCTCTTTCTTCTTGTCTCGGCCGATTCCAACACACACACATACACTTTCATCACCTCTCACATATCAAACACTCTCCAAAAACACCTTCACCCTCTTCACTAAATTTCGAAGATTCAAGGGCATTCAAGGAGGTTTTCCACAAAAATCACCATCCAAGGTAAGGTTATACTTAAAACTATGACCTAGGTTCTTTGATCTATCAAACATCTCCTCTAAACTCATAAGAAATCACGATCTTGCATCCTAGAACCACCTCAAGGCCGAGATCTTCATCAAAGTGTGCTAGGACCGAAAATCACCTCATTCTTCTTCCATCTTTTTTTCCAAAACCGAAACCACACCCAAGGTGAGCTTCATACCACCTTATTTTATGTTTTTATATGTTTTGTGGGGGGAGAATACAAGCAAATGTGTAGATCTATGATTATGTGTATGCTTTGTATGATTTCTATGTTTATTTTCATATTATTATGTGTTAATGGTGTTGAAACTAGTCACAAGGACATTAAAATCGAGATTTGCAATATGAAGTATGAAACAAGTGCTAAACATATCATTACACATAAGTAATTACTAGAGAAATAACCAAGTGGTTTAGATGAACTCCTTGGGCTAAAAATCACATTTTTGGACTCAAAATGTAAAAATATGAAATTAAAGGGGCCGAAATGTCAAAATACAAATTCTGGGGGTTAATATGTGTCAAAACAGTTTCATAAAATAATTTTCCAGAAAATTGACACTTTAGAATTATAAAAATGTAAATTTTTAAACTTAATGGGCTAAAAGTGAACTTTTTGGCCCAATATGCGAAAATTGTAAGGTTGAGGGGCTGGAAATGCATTTTTTTGTAAAACAGGGGACTACTAGTGTCCCAAGTCCATTTCAAAGGTTAAAAATGCTTTTCATATTTAAAAGGGACCAAAAATGCAAAAATTCTCTATTTTGGACCAAAAGTGTAAAATTTGCGAAAAAGAGGGTTCCAGCCGAAAAAGTTTCATTTTGAGGGACTAAAACTATTTTTCAAAAAGCTTTGAGCTGAAAAATACTTTTTCTACAAGTTTGATACTAAAGTGTCCAGAAAAAAATGGCCTAAGGACTAAAATAAAAAGTATTATATATAAAGGGTCCAGAAGTGTAAATTCATCCAAAAAGAAGGGTCTGAATGTAAAAGACTAATGTCTTAAACAATGAACCCGACACGATGAAACACTAGTACCTTGGCTATCGGCGAAACACAATTCACCTTCAACACCAAAAATCGTTATCAAACGAATTGATTCGGTCTCGAATCAATAACAATCCGAAACTACTAACACGACGATAATTTAATACACACATGGAAATCTCGGGAACTCAATACATATGCGGGAATACACCAGATGTCGATACACCGTCCTTGGACCCAAAAGTTTGAAATCGTGCTTGTTGGGCCTAGCTAGCCCGATGACATGATCTTTAGGCTCGAAGGAAACTCGCTTACATGTAGTTGGGTCTTATATGACCTAATTTCGTGTAAAAGGACTTTTATAGGCTTTGTGCTGTTGGACCCCAAGGGCCTTCTGGTGCTGCTAGTAAAGTCGAGAATTCACCAAATGCGAGTCGGACTAAGGGTCCTTCGTATTCACGATAGCCTTGAACGACGTAGGGAAATACCGGGGTTTCGCACCCTCTTCTTTTCCCCTCGGTTGTGGGGCTACATGAGTCCGGGTGGTTGGGTTAAGTGAATAGTGCAAACGGCGCCTAAGTGATCGTTTGTACGGTTGTCAACTGGTCATTTTCATTAATGTACGTTTGCAACAATTCACAATCCGCAATTAATCCAACGTCTCCGGAGCTCAACGAATACACCTGTCGTAACGAAGAAACAAAACATAAATTATTCAATTAATACACCTACGAATTACATACCGAGTTTTACAAATCGTACTCTTACATTTATAGAAACAAACAAGCATACTTACGGATCTTCACACTTTTTATACTAAGTTCTTTTCAGAAAATATCGGATTTTCTGGTGATTTTCAAAACAATACAAACCACCATATTTCAAACGTTACTTATGAACTCACCAACATTTCATATGTTGACGTTTTTCAAAATACTTGTATTCTCAGGTAACAGGTAAACCGAAGGGAAAAATGTACTCAGTGATGTCTTATTGTTTGTTTAACTAGTATTGAACAATCTACTTTTGGGAATGTAATATTTTGAGCCAATGTACTGAATGTAAATGCTACCAATTGTAATATTCCAATGTTTGGTGTTGTATGATGTTATGTTTCATGTATATTCATTGTGATGGTATTCAATTGAGTCACCACAGCCCCCGGACGTTTCCGCCGTCTGGTTCGGGGGTGTGACAGTCGGCCACATGCAAATACTATACACGCGATTCAGCTTGAATCCAACTCATGCCATTCATAGATCTGGGTTTCTAGGGCCTGGTTAACACATAAAGTTTCCAACTTTACGTTTAAATAAACACCCATGAGGGTTTTAGGTCTCAAAATGCACCAAAAGAGTAGATCTAGGGCTTTCATGCAATTTGGCTCCATAAAGGCAGTAGATCCAAGCTCCTAGAGCTCAATCATGCCTAGATCTAGAGGCTAAACAACTTATTACCAACCCTAATACACAAACAAGCTTGGGGAAAGGCTCAAGAAGGACTTTCATGGAGCTACAAGGGACAATAAGCATGAAAACAGAGGGAAACTGAGTTATACCTCAAGGAAATCACTGAGATAACCCAAATATGCCTGGCCTCCTTCTTCTCTTCTTGATCTATTCTCCTTCCCTCTCCAAATCTTCAAGAAAACACACCAAAATGCTTCAAACTCACAAGGAACAAGGCTTGAACGAAGTATAGAGCTCTGAGGGTTAAGGGAGCGAGCTTGGGGGCGGATAAGAGGGTTTAAATAGGGTGCAAACCCTTGAAATTTAGGGTTTCATCAGACAGCTGGGACTCGCCGAGTCCAGAATGTGGACTCGCCGAGTCACCAATTTAAGCGTGCTCCCAAAATCGTCTCTACTCGACGAGTCAGGCCTACAACTCGCCGAGTCTAAGGCTAAAAATGAAAACACTTAGATAGATTTTACGTACCAGGAACCAGGTGCTACAAATATCCCCCACTTATTTTAGACTTCGTCCTCGAAGTCTGCTGCTCGATCCTGAAACAGCTCGGGGTAATGTTCCATCATTTCTTTCACCGGCTCCCAAGTCCATTCCGAACCCTTTCGGTGCTGCCATTGCAACTTTACTAATTCCACCCTCTTGTTCCTTAGATCCTTCGACTTCTGGTCGAGGATTGCGACTGGGCGGTCAATGTAATTCAGACTGTCATCAACCTGTATGTCCTCTAGCGGCAACACCACTGAATCATCCACTAGGCACTTCCGCAGCTGGGAGACATGGAAGGTGCTATGGATCTGACTGAGCTCGGCTGACAGATCCAGCCTATATGCCAACTTGCCCACCCGGGCTATAACCCTGAACGGACCAATGTATCTTGGGCCCAACTTGCCCCGCTTCCTGAATCAAATGACGCCTTTACAAGGCGACGCCTTCAGGAGAACCATATCCCCGACCTGGAACTCCAGGTCTGATCGACACTTGTCGGCGTAACTTTTCTGCCGACTCTGCGTAGTCTGAAGCCTGCTTCGAACCTGCTGGATCCTCTCGGTCGTCTTGAGCACCACCTCAGTGCTCCCCATGACCCTCTGGCCAACTTCACCCCAACATATCGGGGTCCTACACCTCCGTCCGTACAACATCTCGAATGGGGGACGGTCAATACTCGCGTGGTAGCTGTTGTTGTAAGAGAACTCATCCAAGGGAAGATAGGTATCCCAGCTACCACCGAAATCTAGCACACATGCCCGCAACATATCCTCCAAAGTCAGGATGGTCCGCTCGTTCTGACCATTCGTCTACGGGTGAAAGGCGGTGCTAAAATGTAGACGAGTGGTCAACTCATCATGAAACTTCTTCCAAAACCTGGACGTGAACCGCACATCTCGGTCTGATATCACTGACACTGGCACCCCGTGCCACGCCACTATCTCCCTGATATAGATATCGGCAAACTTTTTGGCCGAGATACTCTCCTGGATCGGGATAAAATGGGCGCTCTTGGTCAATCGATCGACGATGACCCAAATTGAATCTACTCCTCGCGCAGTCCTGGGAAGCTTCATGATAAAATCCATCGTAATATCTTCCCATTTTCACAACGGGATGTTCAACGGCTGCATCTTGCCGTGCGGTCTCTGATGCTCGGCCTTGACCTTCTTGCAGGTCAAACACCGCTCGACGTAACATGCCACATCCCGCTTCATGCAGGGCCACCAATAGTCTAGACGAAGATCCCTATACATCTTCGTCGCCCCTGGATGAATAGAAAATCGGGATTTGTGCACCTCCTCCATCAAGATCTTGCGCACGCCCCCGAGATACGGCACCCACACCCTATGTTGTAGTGTTAACAATCCTTGGCTATCATAATCAAAGGAGGTGACTTGACCCACTATTCTCTCGCTCTTCCGATGTTCCTCTTTCATAGCCTCCTGCTGAGCTTCCCGAATCTACTCTAACAGTGGAGTCACCATCGTCATCCTCATACACACATCCCTGATCGGTGCTGCCTTACGGCTAAGCGCATCGGCCACCACATTGTCCTTCCCCGGGTGGTAAATGATCTCACAATCATAATCCTTCACCACGTCTAACCACCGATGCTGCCAAATGTTCAGATTCGGCTGATCCATTAGGTACCTCAAACTCTCGTGGTCCGTGTAAATGGTACATCGAACCCGGTAGAGGTAATGCCGCCAAATCTTGAGGGCGAAGACCACCGCCCCAACTCTAAATCATGTGTCGGGTAGTTTGTCTCGTGAGGATTCATCTGCCTCGAGGCATAAGCAATGACATGACCCCTCTGCATCAATACCGCGCCTAAACCCGAGATGGACGCATCACAATATACCCCAAAATCCTCTACGCCCTTGGGTAGGGCTAAGATTAGCACCTCGCACAATCTCTGTCTCAGAATCTCGAACGCTGCCTGCTGCTTAGGCCCCCATTGAAAGACCACGGCTTTCCTAGTCAACCGTGTCAGGGGTACGACTATCTTGGAGAAATCCTGAATGAATCTCTAATAGTAGCCTGCTAATCCTAGGAAACTACGAATCTCGGATGGAGATTTCGGAACCTCCCATCTCATCACGGCCTCCACCTTCGCCGGGTCTACTAAAATTCCGTTCTGGTTGACGAGGTGCCCAAGAAACTGCACCTCGTGCAACCAAAACTCACATTTGGAGAACTTGGCGTACAAGCTCTCCCTCCTCAAGGTCTCCAAAACCTCTCTCAGATGGTCCTCGTGCTCCTCCTGCGTCTTGGAATAAACCAAGATGTCATCAGTGAAAAGTATCACAGACCGATCCAGCATCGGTCTACACACGCGGTTCATGAGGTCCATGAACGCGGCAGGAGCATTGGTGAGCCTAAACGGCATCACCACGAACTCATAATGGCCATAACGCGTCCGAAATGCAGTCTTCTGTACATCCTCCTCTCCGATCCTCATCTGATGATAAACTGAATGCAAATTGATCTTGGAGAACCAGGATGCTCCCTGCAACTGATCAAAGAGGTCATCAATCCTCGGGAGTGGGTAACGGTTCTTCACCGTTACCTAATTCAGCTCCCGGTAATCTTTACACATCCGATGCGACCCGTCCTTCTTCTTCATAAATAGGATCGGGGCTCCCCAGGGTGAACTGCTCGGTCGAATAAATCCCTTGTCCAGCAGCTCCTGCAGCTGCGTAGACAACTCTTGCATCTCGGGAGGAGCCAACCGATAGGGTGCCTTGGCTATCGGAGCCGCACCAGGAACTAGGTCGATCCTGAACTCTACCTGACGCTCCGGAGGTATTCTAGGAAGCTCCTCCGGGAACACATCAGTGTAGTCTCGCACCACTGGAACCTCGCTCACCGTCGCCTTACTCGTCTCCCGGGTATCCAAAACATACGCGACATATCCCGCGCAACCCTACTGAAGGTAGCGCCTAACTCTCGCTGCTGAACATAATGTAGGTCCACGTTGCGGCCTCTCGCCGTGGATCACCAACTCTCCCCCACTTGGGGCCCTACATCAGATTACAGAAATAGTCGCCTATGCTAGGATGCATACCCTCCACACCATTCATCTAGAAGATGCTCACGAGAGATCTGAGAGAAACCATGAAACCCCGCTGCAAGCACTAGCTGAATCACGAGCCGAAGTCATAGAACTCCGAGTACGCTAGATGGTGTGCGAAAGACACCTACTTGACATGGAACGTCAATTGGCTGAACTAAGAATTCACCAGAGGGATCACCGTCGCCAGTAGTAGACGCTTTACTTTATTTCCTTAGAAAGAAGAATCGTAATTTTTTCTGTCTATGCCTGATGTGGCATTTTCTATGAAAATATCTTGTACCGTAAGTACTTTAGTTAGGTCTTTATGCTGTCAGGAACTATCTTCAGTGGAGATGATGTAAGACCTTTACAAGGTCATTTTCCAGAATCTTTACGTCGTGAATATCCAAGATATTGACAGTCGGCTAACTTCTGTGTCATTCTTTATTCAAGTACTCTTACCATTCTCTCATTAGAGTCTATCTGAATCATGCTTTAGTCAAGACATTGGACTATAAGATTTATCTCCGGAGACATTTCCAAGTCTCTTTCAGTGGTTGGATCTTGCTATTCACCAACCCACGATACCTCGGCTTGAACAACAAACGTCTTGAGACCATTCTACGAACATACATCCATTCCGTACTAGGACTGCATCATAGGGATGTAGGTCAAACCTTCGCGAACATACTTTCATTTTGTACTAGGACTGCATCATAGGGATGTAGGTCAAACTTTTGAGAACATAGTCGTACTCTTTACAGGAACAATCTAAGTACATCAGGATCAACCAAAATCACTCACAAAATCCTTATCTTTCGTGTTACAGAATCATGTCATCATTCGGAAGCAATCAGTCGAACAAGGAAACCCCCGTTTCTCCTATGGATGCCGCTACCTTTCAAACAGCAGTTACAGCTGCCGTGGTGGCTGCTGTAACCGCGGTCCTTGCGCACCGTAGCGCTAACAACACAGTCAATGCTACTGATGGGAATGACGTTTCCAATCGTGGTATCCATCCAGGAAGTCATCAAACAGTAACAGTCACAGGCTCGCAAAGCCGAAAAACAAAAAACAAGAAACGAAAGCGTCAAGCCCGGAAAGAACGCAAGAGATCCCAAAAGCTGACTATACAACAGCAGCAAGTGGAAACCCCTGCTGTTCCCGTACCGAGCAGACCATATGAGGGAAAACTCCCGAAGTGTGATAGGTGTAGTTTCCATCATCATGGGGCTTGCCATGAGATGCAGTGTTGCAATTGCCTAAACATAGGGCACCATGCTCGTAACTGTGGAGCACCGGCGCGACCCATCACTCAAGTCCCTTTCCTCGGGACTAACCCTGCACACAAGATTAGTTATAACGCCGAACAATTTAAGAAGAAATTTTCAAAGTGGAGTAACGAGGAAGGCACTCATGTCCACATAACATTGGCTAAACACCGAAATCTCGTCACCAAAGCTAGTACTAGCCAGTCATGCCACCAATGCGGTGAGATAGGGCACTTCAAGAAAGATTTCCCAATAACAAAGAACTCGGGTGCTAATGGGAAGATTCTCAGAATCACAGCTACAGGAGAGCCTACTCCGGAAACCACGTTAATGTAATTAAGGTGTTTCGTTGTAACAGACTTATAAACTATCTAGAACTAGTGCAACTAGAGTCGTACCTTTTGCGAGATCCTGTCTGTATAGGAATTCTCGTGCAGCGTATACTTGTCTTTTGTAGTATATCTTATTCGCAACAATAGTCTAGTGGTAAATCTAAAGTACTGTAACTCTGTTCATGGTTGCACGGTTGTGTTTTGTCTGTAATCGTCTTATGTTCGAATCTAATGTCTTTAAGTTTCAGTACGATTCCGACATTTTCATACGAATCGATTCAGTTTGATACTCATGAAAACAGCTTCATACATACATCTCTTTCTTCTAGATCACTTTTCCAGCGAAACCGTCACATCAGAACGCCGAAGTACTCATGCCAGGAGTACCACTTAGTTATTTTCTTTCCGAAGAAATCCCCGAAGTACCACTCGTGTAGTACGTCAAGTTCAATCCAAGGATTCATACGATTGATCTATCACTGAGAATGGTATACATAAGAGTGATATATAATCAAGCTTCTATAGGTTTAGAATTGATGATTCCACTTTAACTTCTTTTTTCCCCGATGGGATGTGAGGTTAAAGAAGAATCAGTTATTCGACTACCTTTTCAACCTTAATTATATGCGACTCGTATACCCGAAATTGTGATTGTGAAACCATGTATGAATTCCAATATGAACTTCAGGACGGAGAACTGCTTAAGCCTACGAGTAATCACATCGTCATGTGAACAAACTTAGAACCCAGTACGACTCCCGTAAACAGATCGCCATATGGTTTAAACACCTACAGAGATACAAGAACAGTCCGGACAACTTAACGAACTACACATAAATAGAATTAGAGGACTAGGTTTCTCACCCTAGAGAACCCCGGTCATATTCTCCTAGAGATCGACGGATTGCAACGTATGTGCCTCGGATATCGAGGACTCCGTCAAGATTTTCATAGAAATTGTTATCTCTGCCTCGCATAGATGAAATGGTTGAGCAAATGCAAGGAAAGAATTACTTTCAGGAATGGACCTGAGATCCGAATATCACCAGTCCGAGTGTTAGGGAAAGATGTCCGGAAGACTATCTCCTGAACTCGATGCGGACACTTCGAGTCCGTAGTGATACCCTTCGGATAGGACCAATACACCCATAGTTTTCATGTGCTAAATGAATAGGGTGCGTTGTAAGAAGAAAACCCAAGGAAACATTTCCTATAGAGGAACTTTAGCGAAGTTCTCTAGACACGAATTTTGAAATTAAAGAGTCAAATTTCTATGACACACTGTTAGTAATGTGAGAAATTATGATCACTCTTTCAATTTGTCAAAACCGCTGAGCATTTATCGACACCAGAGACGCCGGTAGTTTTTCGCCAAATTCTAGGTCTTACCGACCTACCACCTTAGTTCACTCAGAACCCCTCGCAAGCTACTGAAACCAGTACGACTTTGACCCAGAAGGGAGTGGCCTTTGACTGGGAAGTTAAGAAGAAAAAGGAACCTTTGAAATTCCAAGTGAGTGACCAAGTTCTTTAGGATAACTCACTCTGGGAATGGCTTAATATGCTTTGGAAAGCGTGGAAAGCTAAATCCAATATAGTTAGGACCTCCGAGATTCTCATCAAAATCGGTCCTGTGCCTCACACAAACTAGACCTACTTCGCGAACTAAGTAACGTATATTCTACTCTTCGCGTCTCGATAGTGAAACCATGCCTTTCCGTTAGGACTCTTACAAGTCCACTCTTCGAGATCCTCGCCTTCGTATTAGAACCATAGTGACCCTCGACCGAGAGGTCAAGCGGACGAAGCAGCGCCATCGCCCGATAGTGAAGGTTCGTTGGGATTCCAACCGAGAACCCGATTTCACTTAAGTGCGCTAGAACCAATCAATTAGGAAGTTTCCTCCTCACGAGTCGATCATTCGTGCATACTTCCTTGCCTAAATTCTAATTTCGGGACGAAATTCCCTTCAACAGGGGGATGATGTGACAACCCGAAATTTCCATTCTGAACAAACCACACCAAGCCAATAGAAGTAGAGCAGTTACAGTAAAAATTCAGACTTCGAGTATAAGTTTGGCAGTTTTCAGGATTTTACACTTAAGAAGATATTAGGAGAGTGGATGCACTAGGGTTTTGTGCAACACTGAAATTCCAATACTCTAGGATATTAGAGTTCATTCCGAGAATAGAAATATTTTCTGCCAAAAAAATCTCAGGACTATACATAGAATTCTGAACCAAATTGGTTCATTAGTTGAAGTCCAATTAGAGAAAAGCCAAATTCTCTCTCACGGATCTTCGGGTTTTCATCCCAAATCGTGAGTACACTTCTCTAGTTGTGTTATAATGCTTGTTTTATGCTTATTAACATAGATTGTATGTCAAATACATGAGATCCGGGAGTTTACCGCCCAAGAACGTTCTTGGGGATTAAACTCCAAAATCAAGCTTAAAGGCCACCTAGTCCCATTTCCTTGTTAAGCAACTAGTTAAGGATAATATGTATGTACATTTGAGACAAGAAATCAACCAAGAAACACCCAAGTTAGGAGTTCACGGCCCAAGAATAGCTTAGACCGTAAACTCCTATGTAAGTTGCTTAAATGGTGCTTTTAAGGCACCTAAGGCTTGGACTCTATTTTAGACAAATACCCTAATGTGTTTAGAACCTAGAAAACATAAGAAAAGCACAAGTGTTGAAGAGTTTACGGCCAAGAGTGGTTCTTGGGCAGTAAACTCCTATAAAGGGGTCAAAGGACACCCTAAATCCTTCCTTGATCCGAGAAACAATTTGGGCATGTACCTAAATGAGCTATGGACTAGTAAAAACACTTAGAACCCCATGAGTGAGGGAGTTTACAGCCCAAAAGGTTCTAGGGCCGTAAACTCCATAAAAATTTTGCCAAATGTGTCATAAACTCCTCGAAAGACAAGTACCAAAGCCTAGTTTAGTTCCTAGAAATGTTTGAGACTTGAAAACACCATAAGAACCCTCCCAAGGGAGTTTACGGTCGTAAACTCCAAGGGAATATGGTCTGTGGGCCGTAAACTCCCCAAAGGAGTCAATATGGTACCCAAAAACTTGTTTAAACCTTGAAACAATTCCCCACTAGAGTTGTGATAATTCTAAGCTCCATTTAGGCCTTGGTTGAGATTTTACGGCCAGGAGCTTACTCCCCTGGGCCGTAAACTCCAATGAATATGGTCATTAGACCTTAAACTTCCATTAGGGGCATTGTACTCCTTTGTTGCAACCCATTAGCCTCCTAGCACTTGACCAAAAGTGTTTTCCTCGTGCTTAAATGTTATTGCTTGTATAATTAGTGTTTTAATCATTAATTATTTATATACATATGTTTTCATATGTAATTAGGATCATTGTGTGTGTCTAAGTCTTCACCTGACACCAAGCACTTGTCCGATCCTTCCGTACGATAATAGTCCGTTCAATTCCAGTTACTTACTGTAGGTGAGTTCATACCCCTTAAATAATGTTTTAAACTATTTTTAAATGTTTTATGGGGGGGGGATACAAGTAGAATTATGCTAGTTATTATATCAATCACATGCGATTAATAAGTAGAATTACGTTGGTTATTATATCAATCACATGTGATTAATATACAGCATTCAAAAGATTTGGCTACTCATTAGCCGTTTTACCAAACGGTTTCCTTCAAATGATTTTTATACACATTTTATATGTTTTAAACTAATTATTACATTGTACATCTTACTCTGTACATTACCTTTCATAGTTATTTACAATTGTGTTTCAAACAAATGTTTCCTTATACTCAAAACTGTTTTATCATAATTATGCCTTCAAATTGTTTTATAGATTGACATCAAGTCGATCTTTTCTTAAAATAATATTTATGTTACAAATGTCTTACAGAACTTAGTTATGGTTTTATATTATTATAAATTTCATGCCTCTATATGTATAGTTATATAAGAAATGTTTAAAAGACTTAGGAAGGCTATCCACCCTATTTCCTTTTCGCGCTTGAGATGTGGTCTGGTGGGATATCGGGTACTTATCCGAAGGTCGTTTAAATACTAATTATATATCATATGTACATAGATATTCATAAAAGGTCCTTCAAGTTCATCCCATGCCCTTGGGTAGCAAGGGTATACATCCATGACCATACGTACCAGTTAGATTACTAGTAAACTACCATAGGGGTAGTTTAGGAAGATACTAGAACCATTACTAGAACGTGATATCATACAATGAGTCAGTTCATTCATGAGTCAATACTTTCTAGAACATTACAGTACATTACTATACTTTCTAGATAGAGAGAACATACATTACAGCTAGCACACGTAGAACATTATAGGACTCTACTATACAACTACATGATCACACTTATATGAGTACTTTTACACAGATATTACAGGAGGAGTCCTATTACATTCTATGTGTATCGACTCTATTATCAAATCCTCATTCCTATCTTTACCTTGTGATACAATCACATAATCGACGAGATAGATTGGATTTAATATCCTAGTACCAAAGGATACGTTGCGGGATTGACCATTCCTAGAATCTCTGTCGGCTACAGAGGTAAAAGCACGTCCACAGATGTCAACGGTTGATACCATTACAGGTATACTTTAATGGACTGACTATTCCTATACCCAACTGTTAGCAACAGAGGTAAATGTACATCTACGGATGTCATCAGTTAACATCATTAGTTACCCTGGTACCAAAGGGTAGTACTAAGGCTACATTCAGAACAGTTAAGTCTTGGTAGAAGACTGCATTCAAAACAGTTAGGTCTTGGTAGAAGACTACATTCAGAACAGTTATGTCTTGGTAGAAGACACCTTCATATACTAGAAGGAATCATAGGGATTCTAAGGTTTTTCAAACACTTACAGTTCATATACACTTTCAAATACTTACAATACATATACTTACAAATTCTTACATACAAATTAAGAAACTAAATACTTATGATCTCACCAGCTTCAAAGCTGATACTCGCTTTCAAAATTACTTGTATCCTCAGGTCATCATAGACAGGTACCGATGCAAGGAGAAAGGAAGATGGAACTTGTTCAAGACTTATCTTTCATTTTGATTTATGCTTTAGTGTTTATCAAAATTTGACAGAACACATTTGTATAATAATTATATTATTAATGCATTGGATGATGTTGTTGCTTGTTTACTACTTTACTTTGTTGTTGATATTATACATGACGTCCTCCACCCCAGAACGTTTCCGCCGTTCTTGGTTTTGGGGTGTGACAACAACTATTCGAGGAACCCAAAAAAACTATCATATAGAAGACCAAGAAGTTGATGAAGAAAGTGATTGAATTTGTCCATACGAAATAAAAGTTTAATATATGACCAAGTATCAGTTGAGAACCGAAAGAGCAGATGAAAGGAAGATACCTTACTTACTTGATGCCTTAGATATCTTAAGGACACAACTGTTATAAGTTTAGGAGAATTGTAGCACATATATAAATAAGATATGATGTATTGTGCCTTATAACAATATTAATTATGTTAGTGCAATTTTTAAATAAGAATTAATATTGGTATGCAATCATGGATGTGATGAGTTTTCTAGGTTACAATGATAATTAATCAGACATGATTTTCACAACAGAATTTCACATAAACAATTTATGAGCACATGCAACCTAGAGATCTATGGCTTTTCTCATAATAATAGCATACTTTGAAAAAACTAAATCACATAGAAAGAAATACATACCTTGTGCTATAATCGAATATAGCAACTAACTCTCTTGAGTTCTTCAAATTCTCCATAGAAAGCAAGCCCCAATAATATGAACGACTCTAATGGTTCACCTAAAACCCTTGAACACTTGAAAGACAAGAGGAAAGAGGTTAGAGGAAGAGAATTTCGTTCTCCACCTTCTAGGTATGATAATCCATGATAGTTAGATGCCAAATAGTCGTATTTATCGTTTAGGTAGTTGGAGATAAATCCATATTTGAATAAATAAATAATAGATTTAATCTTCAGTTCAAATCCATTCCTTATTAGCAACCAGGAGGCTTCAAGAAAATCTAGAACCTCCTCCAAAACCGTCCGTACTTATGGAGGGTTCTAGAATTGCTTCTTATGTTCAACTATTGAATAATTACAATTCACCCCTTGCACCTCTAGTTAATTCCAATTACTCCAAAATTAATTTCCAATTATCTCTTAATTAGTTATCAACAATTTCTAATTAATATATTAATCATATAATATATTAACAAATCATTTTTTCTCTCTCACAAAGTCATTTCAAGCTATTTCAGGTTATGAGGGTGCTAACGCATCCCTCTAGGAATATGTCAAAGATAACATGAGAATTATCTAAAGTATGACATAGCTAACAGTCGTTACCCGACATACTGCTAGGGCTGTACCGTCACCCTTGTGACCTCATACTTAGGCCTCAACGTTATATCACCAAGGCCCATAACTACCAACATAGTACAAAATGCTCCCTAGAATGACAAGTGCAGTGCTCAGAACACTACTTCCCAATGACTATGCACCAATGGCAGTTAACTACTAGTGGTGCATGACCCACCAATAGGATGCCTCCACATTTGAACAGTCCAAATAAGACAAAATGTGATGTTGGGGATATGCTCCTTGGACGACAGGTATAAAAGGATCATTCTTCTCTACAAGAAGGGATCGCCTCTCTGACTAGCTCAAATTAAACCCTAATTCTCTCATACAACTACTGAATAGACCGTTGGAGTCTCATTCCGGGACCCCCTCCCGGACGACGACTAACGTCGGCTCTTTCTTTGTTGTGATTCTTAAGATTAACTGGAGAAAAAGTATCAAAAATGCGTTAATATCGAAGACATATCACACCATTTGGTGCCATCCGTGCATGTACTCAAAGTTACACACCCTTAAAATGAAAATTGACGACGACAATGACGGGAAAGGAACATGCAATATCCAGCGGGGGAGAAACGAGCCCACTCAAATCAATTTCGTCATTCGATGGCACAAAACCATCTGTCTTAGACAGACAAGCCACCATCCACACGCTAATAACACAAATGCTAGGTCTAATAGTGGGAACCGCAACGTCAACAATTGCCACATTATGGCGTTCGTCAACCGTCACAACAGAGCAGCCAGTTACAACCACAACAATAGCACCTCAGTCGACAACGATTCAATAGTCGCAACGACTAACCCAACAGTCCCAACTGACGACTCAATAGGTGCAACTAGTGGTTTCTCAGCCTCAAACACAATTGCAATAGGCGAGGACAAACACTTTCTCTCTAGGGACCATAATATACTCCACACAATAACCAATGCCAAGCTATCAGTTCTCTCAAGTACTAGGAATGTCGCGTATTGTAACATCCTGATGATGAGGTATTTCAATTTTAACCCTATGCATGAAGGAACATTACATTTTGACCCTTAGGCTTAAGAAAGATTTCAAAAATAGCCCATATTGGCATTTTGGTAATTTTGGCCAAGAGATTAGTACGCTAAGTGTACGTTGTGTACGGTAGGTATACTAGGGCGGTCCCTAGTACACTGGGCGTACACTGCATACGCAGGGCTTACGTGGTAAATCCTAAAACCCTAATATTTAGGGTTTGGTCCATATATAAGCATCATTATCTCCTCATTTCTCATTCCCTCATCACTCTCCATGTAAGAAAATGACCCTCTACCTAACCCTAAGTGAGAGGAGTGCATCTTGAGCTTATCTTTGTGTTTTGGGGTATTCTTGAAGAAGAGGAAGGTGATGAGAAGAGCTTGGAGCTTATAAGTAACTTGGATTTGAGATTATCTCCTTGATAGAAACTTCTAGGAGGTAAATAGCTCATAACTTGATCATCCTATCTTGTAGATCTATCCATTTCTTTTATAAGGGCACGTTTGGTCCCAAATATGGTGATTCTTGAGTATGACATGCTCTTAACCAAATGAGTCGCCCTTCTGAACATGATGAGGGGTCTTGAGTCATAAGAATGTGGTCTTGATGCTTAGTTTTTCTCGAAGCATGCTCTAGAAGGTCTTAAGGTGTTCAAAAGTTGGGATTTTGTATACTAAGCACTTAATGGACATGCAAATTCATAAAGTTGGAAACTTTATGACTCATAGTGTTATTTTGGTCTTGGATCTGAAAATTTGGACGTGAGAGCTTAATGCATTAAGATATTATTGAGGAAAATAGGTTTTAAGCGTACGCCATGCGTACCTCAGCGTATGCCGCACATATATGGTCAACCTACCGACTCCGGTCAAAGCTCAAGTACGCCCAATGTAGGAGCAGATTATGCCCCACATACTCGGTTAAGTGGACCAAGTTGACTCCTTGACCCGTTAAATTTGACTTTGACTTTGCCCAGGGTTGACCAAGTTGACTTAAGGGTATTTTGGGTATTTTGAGCTACAGTTAAGCCTTGGTCTCTAGCTGTTTAATGGTGACCTGTAGAGCTAGTATTTGGAGCAGTGTGTTGTTCAACTATTTTTCAGACTCTGAGGTGAGTTTCCCCACTATTCTTGTGGGTCGAAGGCACCAATGCCAGCCCCTTTAGTTATGTATCCTGTTATATAAGATGTTATTTGTAAGTCAACAGACTGACACATTCCAACCAATAGGTTGTGGGCCAGGGCATTTCAGTCGGAAGGTTGTGGGCTGGGGGTAATCCAACCTGGAGGTTGTGTACCCATTATTTATTCAGCATTCCAACCGAAAGGTTATGGGCCAGGGGTAATCCAACCAGGAGGTTGTGGATTCGTTATCTGTTTCATTATATGTTTGTGTGGTGGTACTTTGGGGGAACTCACTTATCTTTAGCTTATAGCTTTAGTTTATGGTTTCAGGTACTTCCGAGGATCGAGTGAAGACGAATGCGTGATGATACACAACTTCCTTTTTTGTCACTGGATCTTGGGGAAAAACTTTGATTTGAAATGACACTTTTGAAACAATGACTATTTTTGTAAACAATGATGATGAATGGTTGATTTTTTGAAAATTTTAAATTATTGTGCTTTTTTAGTGTTATCAATGCTGGATAAGGTGTCTTAGTCCATAACAATATTTAGTATGTACTTGACCCGACTTGGCATGCTCCATTTGGGTTGCATCGACATCTCAACTGTTGGATAGACAAAATGAGAAAAAGGACACTTACGATTTGTTAATATATTATAAGTTCTAATATATTAATATGAAATCATATTATTTAATTAGTATTGATCAAGAATTAATTTGGAATTAATTTTGTGATCAAAGAGAGACTAATTAAATATATGGGGATTGATTTGTAAATCATTCATTCTTATATAGTGGGCTTATGGTTCATGATTCACTAAAGTAAACAAGGAAGGATGCGATGTGTGCGATCAGCCAGAGCAAGAAAGTATGCCCCAATTTACCCATACTATTATTTGCTATTATGTTTAAGATAGAACAACATGTCAGTGATACGCTAAGGATCTTCAGGAATTGCATGATAGAATTTCCTGATAATTGATGCCTAATAGCCTAGGGTTTCTTTCTTATATAGAATTGACATCGTTACTATAGTTGCTTAGTCTATGCATCATAGTTATATATAACTAAGATTCCATATCTTGGTATTAGGGTAAAATTAGGTACTTGACTATCTATAGGGTCCAGTGTTATGTATGATTAGCATACGCTAGTGCTGCAGAGTTGGTGGAAGTTTCATGGATGAGTTATGTGGGGTTAGCCGACTAGTTGAGGAATATCCAGCCTTTCATGTTCTTGTTATGTATGATTTACATGTTGGTTGCTCACAAACATAAGATAAATTTCTACAAAACAACCACAATTTGAGTATCAACTCCTTTTGTTGATAGGATCGATCCTTTTAATTTTGTAAGTTTCCATGATCTGACAACCAGAAATTTTAACATTCTTGTTGCATTTGGTGAGTTTTTTCCCATAGCAGTTTCGTATTTATTATATTATATATTTTAACCAATTTATATTATAATAATTGATTCAGATTTACATTTTGTAGATTTTATTGGTCAAGTTGTATCCACTGAACCCATGGGAGTGATTAAGGACAATGCACGGAAAAAAAGGATAATGAGTATGGTTGCACAAGATCTGAGGTATTTTTCTTTACTTTTCATTCATTTATCATGATTAATATTTTATTCATATAACCCAAAGAATCAATTATAGTGGTAGAAAAATGCAAGTTGCTTTGTTGGGTGGTTTTGCACTGAAGTTGAACTGCTACATATCTGAATATGAAAATGAAAATGCTTTTGTGATCATCCTCCTACATATGGCAAAGCACAAGACTTGAGGTGGTAAGAATAATTATTTTAAGATGTCTATGCTCATTACATTAATATTTCATTTATAATATGAAAAAATATATTACTTCAATTGCTATTTATAGCTTAGCCACAAGTCGGTAATTGTTAATTTGGGTCGAGATTTCATATTAATGATGATATGCATCATGTTTCAGAATTTAAAAAGGCGTATGTACTTGATGACTATGATATAATTATTTACTGTTTTATTTTTACTTATTTTTAATCAATAATTATTATTATTGTTGACCTTCTTCATTTTTTCCTTCTTATATATAACATTGCTGATATTGATTTGAATATTGAGTCTTCCATTAATACTACACAGCTTAACATAGAAACTTTTGTGGCCAAACCAGAGGATTACTACCTTCGTTTTCCAATAAAGAACATTGATGATATTCCCGATTACAATGAGGTATACTTAATATTATTCATATTTTTCCGTTATATATAATAATTTTTTAATGTGTGTATGTGTGTGTGTATATATATATATATATATATATATATATATATATATATATATATATATATATATATATATATATATATATGTCACACCCCAAAACCGGAACAACGGAAACGTTCGGGGGTGGAGGATGTCATGTATAATATCACAACAAAGCATAGTAGTAAACAAGCAACAACATCATCCATTGCATTAATAATATAATTTAATACAAGTGTGTTCTGTGAATTTTATAAGACACAAAAAAAATGTAAATCAAAATAAAAGATGAGTCTTCAACAAGCTCCATCTTCTCAAAACCTGGCATCAGTATTTGTCTACTGATGACCTGAGAATACAAGTTATTTTGAAAGAGTTGATCAGCTTTAAACCTTGTGAGTTCATAAGCATTTTAGTGTCATTGCTTTTATGAAAATGTTTGTAGGTGTTTGATGTATAAGTTTGTAAATGTTTATAGTAAATGTTTGAATCTCCTAGAAAATCCCATATTTTCTACTAAACGTAGCCTTCTACCAAGGCATCAAATGCTCTATATGTTTGTTTCTTGTAATAGTGTGTATTTTCCCAAGTATGACTATCATTAATCAAAAATATAGTTTGTACATTACCGTTTATGTGAGAAGATCACAATGTGAATGCAATGGGGAAATAATAAAGTATTGTAGTGTTGTATTATAGTAACTACTTCTGTACTATCTACCTTAAACCAATTGTTATTTAAGGTATAATGTGAAATGGTTGCACCATACTATCGACTAATAACACGACGATGAAATACATCGGAAGAAATGACATTTGGCACCCGTAGACTTGCAAGTCCCACTGTAGCGAACAACAAGGTGTAGGATAGTCCATCCAGTATAGATCTATACACAAATTCACGCTCTCCCTCCAGGAGACTTTGGATACAAATCGAGCCATGGCAGTGATGCCATGCCCCGAAACAATGGTTCACATTTATGTTATGGTATTCTTGTATATGTATTGTACGTACTAGTGTAATGTATGCTCTCTCTGTCTAGTATGTAGTATGTTCTCTTTGTTTCTCATATAGTATGTTCGTTCTGTTTCTCAGATAGTAAGTTTGTTTTGTTTCTCATATAGTATGTTCGTTCTGTTTCTCATATAGTAAGTTTGTTCTGTTTCTCATATAGTATGTTCGTTTTGTTTCTCATATAGTAAGTTTTGACTCATGTATGAACTGACTCTTTGTATGTTTCATTGTACTAGAAGTAATGAGTAGTATCTTCCTAAACTATACCTATTATAGTTTACTAGTAAAGTTGTTTGTATAACTGAATGTATTGAGCTGAGTTAAAAGCTTTTATGTCTTATACATATATACATAATATATAACTAAGGATCAAACGAAACTCGAACAAACAACAGGGTACTCTAAGTCCACAACCAAATGAGGAACATGAAAATAAAGTGAGTTATCAGTCCTTAGTCCTTTAGACCTTACTTATATAACTATACATTCATTAGACATGGTTTTGACAATATATAAGTTTAAAAGATGTTTTGTAAAACATTTTGAAGTGTTTAACAATAAATATTGATGACTTGATGTCATTTTATAAAACGATTTAAAAACAGCTTGGCATATAAGGACAAGTTTGATAAAGATTTTAACGTGTAAAAGAGTTTGATAAACATTTTGAAGTAGTTTGTTTGCTAAAATAGCTAAAAGTATAGCAAATCCATTTGTTCGATAGTTATTAATCACATGTAATTGATATAACAACTAATATGCTTCAACTTGTATCCCCCCCCCCCCATAAAAGCATTTAAAATCATTTAAAAGGTAGATTAAGGGGTATGAACTCACCTGTAGTGAGTGATACAAAAGTACGCTTGGAAAAAGGATGTAGGTTGTCAGGTGAAACCTTGAGCACACAAGGATCCTAATAAACATATAATGACATGTATGTGCATTTGATTAGTGTATAAACAACTAATTATAAGGGATAACACCCTAACAGACTAGGAAACTCTTAGATTAAAGGGATACAGTCACATATGATTGCATAATTAGGGTGTATGGCCACCCTATAGAGTTTACGGTCCAAATGGCATGACCATAAGAGTTTACGGTCAAAGAGGCATGACCAAAGGGAGTTCACGGTCCAAGTGTTCACGGTCCAATGACCTTACAGTCATGGAGTTCACGGTCTAATGATTTACGGTCATGGAGTTCACGGTCTAATGACCTTATGGTCATGGATTTCACGGTCTAAGGAGATCCAACCAAAAACTCACCAAATCTATCATAAATGATGGTTTTCAAGGGCTTCATTCAAAGGCATCAGATTCTAGGGACCACGCTTTGCCTTAGGAAGGGTAAAGGCTATAAGAACACCCTTTTTAAGGGTTTACGGTCTATGAAGATGCACTAGACCGTAAACACCTTTTGTTATTGAGTTTCTTGATGTTTTCTAGGTGTTTAAGAAGTGGTTAAAGTATATAACAAGCTAAGGGTAGTGTACTTACTTATTAGAAGCTTATAAGGGTGATTAGGATCCAAGAACACTAGTGTGTGTTCTTGGTGAAATGAAGAACACTTGAAGATCTATCAAAATGAAGAGATTTCATGGACAAAATCATGTATAATCATTAGATATAGAAGGATATCCACACATCAAGAGAAGAAATACTTACAATCTTGAAGATCTAAGAGAAAAATTGGATGATACTTGAGAGAGAATGAGTTCTTTGGCTTGAAATGGTAAAGGTGATTGAAAAATGACTAAGTGTCATATATATAGCAGGGAGTTTATGGTCACTTTTTCAAGTTCGAGACATGGAAAGTAGAATGTATGTTACTGAGTGCACGAGGTAGATTGAATTTGTAAGCTACAGGGCCGATTCTAGCGAGAATCTCGCAAGTCCCTACGTATCTTGGATTTAGGTTTCCACGCTTTTCGAAGCGTATCAAGCCCTTCCAAGGTGAGACTTTCAAAAGAACATGGTCTTCCACCTGGAATTCCAAAGGTTTCCTTCTTTTGTCTGCGTAGCTTTTCTGTCGGTCTCTAGAGGCTTTCAATCATTCACGAATCTGAACGATCTTCTCTGTCATTTCCCGAATAATCTCTGGACCTTCTGATCAAATACCACTGCCCCTAACTCCAGACCGTGTGTTGTATAGATGGCTTCGAGCATCGTCAGCTGTCTTGATGCATAGGCAATGACCTTACCTCGCTGCATCAGAACACAACCGAGCTCTTGATTTGATGCATTGCAATAGACCGCGAAGTCTTCTATTCCTTCTGGGAGGGATAGTATCAGTGCGGTGCATAAGGATCGCTTTAACGTTTGGAACACTTTCTCTTGCTTCTCTTCCCAGTCAAAGGCCACGCCCTTCTAGGTCAAAGTCTTTAGAGGTTTTGCAATCCGAGAGGAGTTTTAAATGAACCTACGATAGTAGCCAACGAGGCCTAGAAATTGGCAAATTTATGGAGCCGTCTTCGGTGCTGACCAATTCTCAATGGCCTTGATTTTGGAAGGGTCTGCATGAACTCCCTCTTCACTGACAACGTGACCCAGGAATTCGACTCTTTGAATATAAAACTCGCATTTAGAGAACTTCTCGTAGAGCTTCTCTGATCGTAACGTTTCCAAGATCTGACATAGATGCTTACTATGCTCTTCCTTAGTACGAGAGTATATAAGTATGTCATCTATGAAGATGATGACGAACTGATCCAAGTAAGGACGACATACCCTATTCATTAAGTCCATGAATACTGCGGGCGCGTTGGTCAATCCGAATGGCATCAGTACAAACTCATCGTGTCCATAACGAGTTCGGAAGGCTGTCTTTGGGACATCCTCCTCCAACACTCGTAACTGGTGATACGCGCATCTAAGATATATCATCGAAAAGTAATTCACCCCTTGCAATTTGTCGAACAAATCATCTATGCGATGCAGAGGGTAACGAATCTTAACAGTTAGCTTGTTGAGCTCCCTGTAGTAGATGCACATACGAAACGATCCGTATTTCTTCTTGACGAACAAGACCGGTGCTCCCTAGGATGAGAAGCTTGGTCTAATAAAGCCCTTGCTGAGGAGTTCGTTAAGTTGACCGGACAGTTCTTGCATCTCCGCAGATGCTAGATGATAGGGTGATTTGGCTATGGGGGTAGCCCCTGGAACTAAGTCGATTCTGAACTCGACTTGACGTTGTAGAGGTAATCCTGGGTGTTCTTCTAGATAGATGTCAGGGACATCTAAAAGAAAGTACGATTACTCATGAATTAAAGAAAAGGATAGGTGCTTCGGTTCTATCCATATTTCTTGTCCCGATCGGCTGGAAAGGCATTTGATTGGCTTCTAAGTTTATTCGCATGGCAGCGCGATCACCCGTAGTCTTGAGCAGTCTCCATATTGAAGTTCATATTAGAAGTCATATTTGCTTCATTAATCACAGCTTCGCGTATACAAGTCGTATATAATTAAGATTGAAAAGGCAGTCGAATAAATGATTCTTCTCTAAGCTCACATCCAAACACGGAAAAGAAGTTAAAGAGGAATCATCAATTCTAAGCCTGTAGAACCTTGATTATATACCACCCTCGCGTATACATTCCTCAGTGATAGATTAACCGCACGGGTCTTCGGATTCAACTTGACGTATTGTACGAGTGGTATTCCGGGGAGGTTTGTTGAGGTTTCTTTGGGAAGGATGCGAAACATAAGATACTCTACACATGAGTAACTCGGAGTTCTGGAATGACGGCTTTGCTAGAAAGGCGATTACGGGGAAAAGAAATTTCTGCACGAGACTGGCTTTGTGAGGATCGAATTGACTCAAGTTACATGATAGTGTCGGACTACTCGGAATAAAAGGCGTTATACTAGTTCAGAAAGGTGTTACAACAACACAACGGCGCAACTTTTAACATAGTTTCACTACTTTAGTTTATCTATAAGACTACTGCTGCGAACAAGGAATACTACAAAAAGCAAGTATACGCAGCACGAGAGTCCCGTGACTGACGGGATCTCGCAAAAAGATAAGACTCGAGTTGCACAAGTTTTTAACAGTTTATAACTCTACTATAATGAAACGCCCTAGTATTTCAACGTGGGTCCGGAGTAGTCTCTCATGCGGCATTGATCCTTAGTATCTTCCCGTCTGCACCAGAGTTCTTTGTTATTGGACAATCCCTCTTGAGATGTCCTATCTCACCGCATAAATGACATATATGGCTTGTACCAGCGTCGGTGGTGGAAGTGATGTATTGGGTCAAAGTGATGTGGACACGAGTGCTTTCGTTGTTCCTCCCTTTTGGAAAATTCGTTTTATAGTGTCCGGTTTCACCACAATCATTGCAAGCCGGGGTAACCCCGAGCCTAGTGGCTTGGAAGATGGTTCGTGCCG
Organism: Lactuca sativa; assembly: GCF_002870075.4. Taxonomy (NCBI): domain Eukaryota; kingdom Viridiplantae; phylum Streptophyta; class Magnoliopsida; order Asterales; family Asteraceae; genus Lactuca; species Lactuca sativa. The sequence continues at coordinate 287,740,741 of NC_056625.2, read as the reverse complement.
ACGCTCTATAGACACGAGTAGTGTGTCCCAACCGGTTGCAATTGCTGCATTGCAAATCACGACAAACTCCGTTATGATGAAAATTACACTTCTCACACTTCGGGAGTGCTCCCTCATATGGTTTGATTGGTGCTGAAGTGGCAGGGGTCGCCACTTGTTGCTGTTGCATGGCAAGTCTTTGAGATCGCTTGCGCTCCTTTTGGGCTTGAAGCTTTCGTTTCTTATACTCAGATTTGTGGCTTTGGGTGTCTGTGACTGTTATCATTTGTTGATTTCCCAGATTGTTACAACAGTTTGAACTGTCAACCCCTTTTCCATCCTTCTTTGCGTTACCCGTGTTGAATTGTGCTAGGACAACTGCCACAACAGCTGTTACCGCGGCTTGGAAGGTAGCAGCGTGTATATGAAGAATTGGGGTTTCGTCGTTCGGATGACTATTTCTGGATGACTACCGTATTCTGTTATACGATAAGAAAATGAGTTTGTGAGTGATTATGGTCGGCACTAGATGTATTTTACTCTTTTACGTAAACGTAAATTTTTCGTTTTGTTAAACTATTCTTGGTGGTTTGACGTACATCCCTATGATGCAGTACTGGTAAAGAGTTGAAGTAAGTTCATAGAATGGACACTAGACGATTGATATTTCGAACTAGGCTATCATCGGTTGGTGTATAATATGATCCAATCTTCGACAAGAATTGGAAGTGATCATTGAGCTAAATTACCACAGCTCAATAATTTGACGAAAGTGAGCTTTAGATAGTAGAATGAAAGTATTTGAACAAGGATCGTCACCGGAATTAGCCGACTGTCAATATCATTGATATTTAAGATGTAACAAGTTTGGGAAAATTTGACCTTGAAGTAGGTCTTACATCATATCCGAAGTAGAAAAAGTTTTGACAGACAAAGGCCTAACTAAAAAGTACTTACAGTATAGGAATAGTTACATAGAAAAGTGCTATTTGGAGCACAGATAGGAAGACTATTGTAACAACCCGAAACTTTGCTTCCTCGCCGTAACTGTTCCGTCAAAACTCGTCTTAAACATATTGTTTCGATTTCGTCATGAACTAGGTTAATTAAGTCAAAACCTCTATTTTGACTTGTTAAGTATCCAAACATGTGAAAACGTCCCGAACTAGTAATTTGAAAAATTATAGTTTCGACCATATCGGGTAACGACAACTTAATCGGGTGCGACCCAAAGCATCGGTTAACGTTGGTATCGGGAAGAATTCCACCGTGTATCCAATTCAAACCATATTTAAAGTGAATTAAGACTCATTTGAAGCTTTTTCACTCTCTCTCTAACCTCTCTCCTAATATCCATATTGTTAAGCCAAAACTCAACCATTTCAAGCCTTAAAACTCCAAGGTAAGCATCCTAGCTCCTAGTATAACATCCTTAGGCTTCATTTTCGTGTTTAAATCATGGGATAAGACCATAAACATGTGTTAACGGCCCTGGATCAGCCTTAGGCCGTGAACACATGTAATTGGGCTTTTTGAGCCATAAAACCCTTCCAAATCTCCGTAGGAGCTTAGATATGGCTAAAGGAATTATTGGAATGGACTTAAAACACCTTGAATGTCAATTTTAAGGAGTAAACATGAGTTTACTGCCCAAGAACATGCTTGGGCCGTAAACTCATTTAAATGGGTGGTAAACTCCTCTTTTGGATGTTAAAATGCAACTTACACACCCCTTAGGCTTTGGAATAAATTATGGAACCAACCAAAAAACATTTAGAGGCCTTAAACATTTCATAACTCTCTAATTGAGAGTTTACGGCCAGAGCATATGCTCCAGGGCCGTAAACTCCTAGATGTATGCCATTTGAAGCCTTAAACTCACCCTAAGCCTTGTAAAAATTTGTTGCATCACTTGTGATTAATCCTTGGCCTTCAAATTAATTTAGTTGGATGTGGGTGAGAGTTTACGGCCGTAAACACTTAGTTTACTGCCGTAAACTCATAAATTGGTCCTTATGGTTGAGTTAATTCCTTGTTAATGCCCTAGAACCAAACCTAGCAACACCCTTCATTTGATTTAAGACCATTTAGCACATAAAACACCCCACCATGAGTTTACGGCCGTAAACTCATGGGGATGTGGTGTTTAGGCCGTAAACACTCCCTAAGAGCTTACCTTTGAAGAGTAAACTCTAAATCCTAGCCATTCATGTCCTAAAACGCCACCCGGGTCATTTCAAACGCTCATTTTGGAGTGTTTTCGCGTCTTAGAATATTCAAGTGTATGTAATTAGTTATTTAAGTCTAATTAGATATATATTGTGTATTATTTAATATTACATAGGAACCTCGCTCGTGTTCAAGCCTTGGTTCGACGTTTAGCATCCCATTCGCCACTTCCCGCGTCCGGTGAGTTCATACCCCTACCCTTTTTCAATGGTTTTTCAATGTTTTCAGGGGGAGAATACAAGCAAGAGTACAAGAATATATTGTACTTAAACTTATGATTTTAGTTAAATGGTTTCATACTTGTACATTTTTAAGGATTGAAAACCCTTTTGGTAAACTGTTTTAACTTGCAGGGTTGTTTGTTTAAAACCGATTTTCAATTCTTATTATATACTGTCATATTGTATACTTCTCAGTTGATTGTTCATAATTATATTGATAGAAAACATAAACCATTGTAAAGTCTGTAATAAAATACCATAGGCACGAGTATAAAAGTCAGACGCCATAAATAGCACATAAAACTTCATACACCTAGGCTCGAGTGTAAAGGTCAACAGTCATTTGATAATATAGAACATTGTAATGTCTTTAGTAATGCACCCCGGCTCGAGTGTAAATGGATAGTCGTCATTAGAAAACGTAGAACATTTGTAATGTCCTTAATAATAACACCTAGGCCCGAGTGTAAAGGACAGGCATGTTAGAACTTAGTTAGTCGTAGATACTACTTTCCTAGTCGAAGAGTAAAGAATGATCTTAAAGATTGGAGACACGTCCTTGTAACACTTCCATGGCTCGAGATATTGGAGGACTAACCCTATAACCAGAATCTCCAAACGTAGGAGAGCGTGACTTGAGTGTATAGATCTATACGGGACTGACAATCCCGCACCTGGTTGCTAGCTACAGCCGAACCGAAAGGTTCAAGGGTGACAAAAGTCATAAAAATGATACTGAGCACGACTCGAGTCATATCTAGTCTGAGTATGGTTAAGGACTCGCAATCTAGATTATTAACGCTTTAGATTCATTTTCTAGCTTTATGTACGTAGTAAAGCTAATGTACGTTCAAGGGTGACAGGCACACACATACACACATTTCAGGAAAACATGGGGTTTTCCTAGGGATAACAATGAACATAATCAAAACTGGTAATAGTTAGCACACTCAGAATTGGTAAAAGCACACACACACATTCAGGAAAACATGGGGTTTTCCTATGGATAATGATGAACATAATGGGAATCAGTAACAGTTAGCTCACACGGAATCAGTAATAGTTAACACTTTCACACATAGGAAAATATAGGATTTTCCTGAGTAACAGTAGTTTGTAACTAGAAAAGTGTAATATGTTAAATAACTATACTTTACAAATCATTTGAACAATCATGTTTTTATTGTACATCTTTTACATTACAGTTTGGAATTGGTATCTAAATCTTAAGAAAATATGGGATTTTCTTGGTTAACCACTTTTTCAGGAAATTAAAAGAACTCGTTCTTTTCATAAAACAAACCGCTTATGAACTCACCAGCTTTATGCTGATTTTCAAACCGCTTGTATTCTCAGGTCCGCTTTAGACAGGTACCCGACGATCTCTTTTGGTGAAGACGGAATGCGTAGCAGATTCGTCTTTCTTTTGTATAGACTATGTATCTATAAAACTTGTACTACTTTACTTTTCAACTGATGTAATGAAATCTATGTAATGTAATTTTTTGTGTTTTACTTCGCTTACTATGTACATTGGTTATGATTCACATGAAGTCACCTCCACCCCGAGATGTTTCCGCCTTCGGTTTCGGGGTGTGACAGATTGGTATCAGAGCCCTTGTTTATAGTGAACTAAGTATACCAAACTTTACATGGTATAAAACTATAAACATTAAGGGGCCTAAGTGCTCTGAACTAAAAGTATATCTCAAATATAAGTATTTTCAAAAAGTATACAAGTATCCTAGCCGTCAAGAATCGTATCTATAAGTAGAACAGGACATAAATAAATGGGTGTTGTACGCTACAGTTAAACCTGGGCAGTTATGTAGTCGTGTCTAGGATCAATATAGCCTGATCAACTATATTCATTCGAGACACGGCCAACGTGTGCTTGGGAGTGACTGTGGAATGCGGCATACCTAAAACTTACACAAATACCACAAACAACGAATCGTCGTTGCGGTGAATCGTGAAATACTATGGGAGTATTTTTGGATCCAACCTTGTAGTCGAAATTCCTCATTCAAGCATTGCCCCTCGATCATTCCGTTAGCGATAAATGTCTGCTTTGATAATTTATTCCTGCTTATTCGCCTAATAGAATTATATGTCTGTCATAAAGAGATATCCTTTGTTTCATATCTCTTGATTCAATTTAGAGGACTTATTATCCTCTTTTCCTAAACTTTTAGATCGAGATGTCTTCAAGAAAAGAACCCAGCCCGAAGAACAACGACCCTTCGTCCCCACCCTCGTCTCGCTTCGAACCTGTGATGTTCCAGCTGGTTATTTCTGCTGCAGTGACGGCTGCAATGACGATCTTGAACCCTAACAGGTCCATTGGTCCAAGATATAACCCCTACCCCCAGAACCGTGAAAATGTTTAGGAGCATCAGCATGAGTTTGATGAGAGTAATAAGGTTATCTGGAAAAAGCGAAAGGGTCAGAGTTCTCAAGGACCCTCCAAAAAGCTCAAAAATGTGGCAGTCCAAATTGCTACCAATCCTACCGTTGTTCCTATAGTTCAAGCTACCACTACTCCTATTATTTCGTCTAAGGCTCAAGCACCTGTCACTGGGTATGCTGGTAATCTCCCTTGGTGCGGCAAGTGTAGTTATCATCATTATATTCCTGGCCCGTGTCGCAAGATGATTTGCAAACGCTGTGGCAAGAAAGGTCATCTTGCTAGAAGCTGCAGAACACTAGTCCATCACCTCGAATAAACTTCTGAATCAAGTATCGAACAGGTCTGCTATAGTTGTGGTGAAATTGGGCATTTCAAGTGAAACTGCCCAAAAGCAACAACCCCCAACAATGTCAACAACGCCGGAATGGCCTTAGCTTTGAAGCAGGAGGAAGCAACTGCCGATCCCACTAACATCGCAGGTATATTTCTTTCTGACTATCCTTATGCTCGTATCCTCTTCGAATCTAGTGTCAAGAAAGTTCAATTAGTCATTCATTCAATTATCTTGTTAAACATAGTCCTCGTTTGACAACCAAAAGCATTTACCGTCAAGATAGTTGTCAGTGAGAATGAGTGTATAAACGACTTATCTCTACATTGTGTCCTTACCTTGAGTAATCATTCATTTCTCATTAACCCGATGTCAGTTTCAGTAAGAGCTTTGATGTTATCCTTATTATGTATCGATTGAGCCCCGACTGTGTTGATACACCTCATTATAGAAAGCTATTCGTCTCAATCTTCCTTCTGATCAGACCCTCATAATTCATGGTGGTGAGTTTAGCCCAAATCTTCGCTTCGTTCAATGCGTCAAAACTCGAAAGTTCCTGCGAAAGAAGTGTCAAGTATTCCTAGTCCATGTGATCAGCAAGAAACAAGGAGTTAAAGACCCCAAGAATGTCCCCGAGGACTATAATGTTCCTGATATCTTTCCGAATAGATCCCAAGAATTCCTTCCGAATGCCAAGTTGAGTTTCGTATCAACTTAATCCCTGGATCTATCCCCGTAGCCAAACCTCCGTATCGCTTTGCTCCAGCAGAAATGCAGGAGTTATCCGATCGGCTTAATGAATTGACCGTCAAAACCGATATTTTCTTTTCTGAATAGACGATTTCTTCGATAACTTCAGGGAGCCAACTACTCCTCGAAGATATGACTCAGGTTGAAACACCACCAGCTACGAGTTCATGTTTCAAAGACAACATTCAGTATTAGATATGATCACTGAGAGTTCGCATTGTTACCCTTTGGTCAAACCATTTTCTTTCCGGTCATGTAGTAGACGATGAAGACGTACGCGTAGATCCTCCTAAGATCGAAGAAATTGAGAATTGTCCAGCACCAAAGACACCCATAGAAAACTTGATAAGGCATGGAAAAGTTAGTCTGTGGTACATTAGACCTTTTGACATCCCCATTCGGATTGATTCCTTAACCTTCAGCTCCGAAATACCTTCAGTAATTAGCAGCGTTCATCCTGTACCTTGCACCTCTATCCTTAATGAATACCTGCCTGATAAAACCACAGAAATCCATTCTAGTGTAACCAAGAACCGTGATATACCCAAACTCTCTGAACGAGCAAACTAAGATCATAGACCAAGTAATCAAGCGTATGAAACCGAGCCACGTCCCGTTAGTGAAGGTTCCAAGCGAGAACCTGAATTCGCATGGGAGCGCGAAGACCCGATACAACAGACACATTCACATCCTTTGTCCAAAATCCTATATCTTAATTCTTGAATTTCGAGAGGAAATACCCTCTAACGGGGGGATAATGTAACAACCCGAAACTTTGCTTCCTCGTCGTAACTGTTCCGTCAAAACTCGTCTTAAACGAATTGTTTCGATTTCGTCTTGAACTAGGTTAATTAAATCAAAACCTCTATTTTGACTTGTTAAGTATCCAAACATGTTGGAAACATGTGAAAACGTCCTGAACTAGTAATTTGTAAAATTATAGTTTCGACCATATCGGGTAACGACAACTTAATCGGGTGTGACCCAAAGCATCGGTTAACGTTGGTATCGGGAAGAATTCCACCGTGTATCCAATTCAAACCATATTTAAAGTGAATTAAGACTCATTTGAAGCTTTTTCACTCTCTCTCTAACCTCTCTCCTAATATCCATATTGTTAAGCCAAAACTCAACCATTTCAAGCTTTAAAACTACAAGGTAAGCATCCTAGCTCCTAGTATAACATCCTTAGGCTTCATTTTCGTGCTTAAATCATGGGATAAGACCATAAACATGTGTTTACGGCCCTGGATCAGCCTTAGGCCGTGAACACATGTAATTGGGGTTTTTGAGCCATAAAACCCTTCCAAATCACCATAGGAGCTTAGATATGGCTAAAGGAATTATTGGAATGGACTTAAAACACCTTGAATGTCAATATTAAGGAGTAAACATGAGTTTACTGCCAAGAACATGCTTGGGCCGTAAACTCATTTAAATGGGTGGTAAACTCCTCTTTTGGATGTTAAAATGCAACTTACACACCCCTTAGGCTTTGGAATAAATTATGGAACCAACCAAAAATCATTTAGAGGCCTTAAACATTTCATAACTCTATAATTGAGAGTTTACGGCCAGAGCATATGCTCCAGGGCCGTAAACTCCTAGATGTATGCCATTTGAAGCCCTAAACTCACCCTAAGCCTTGTAAAAATTTGTTGAATCACTTGTGATTAATCCTTGGCCTTCAAATTAATTTAGTTGGATGTGGGTGAGAGTTTACGGCCGTAAACACTTAGTTTACTGCCGTAAACTCATAAATTGGTCCTTATGGTTGAGTTAATTCCTTGTTAATGCCCTAGAACCAAACCTAGCAACACCCTTCATTTGATTTAAGACCATTTAGCACATAAAACACCCCACCATGAGTTTACGGCCGTAAACTCATGGGAATGTGGTGTTTAGGCCGTAAACACTCCCTAAGAGCTTACCTTTGAAGAGTAAACTCTAAATCCTAGCCATTCATGTCCTAAAACGCCACCCGGGTCATTTCAAACGCTCATTTTGGAGTGTTTTCGCGTCTTAGAATGTTCAAGTGTATCTAATTAGTTATTTAAGTCTAATTAGATATATATTGTGTATTATTTAATATTACATAGGAACCTCGCTCGTGTTCAAGCCTTGGTTCGACGTTTAGCATCCCATTCGACACTTCCCGCGTCCGGTGAGTTCATACCCCTACCCTTTTTCAATGGTTTTTCAATGTTTTCAGGGGGAGAATACAAGCAAGAGTACAAGAATATCTTGTACTTAAACTTATGATTTTAGTTAAATGGTTTCATACTTGTACATTTTTAAGGATTGAAAACCCTTTTGGTAAACTGTTTTAACTTGCAGGGTTGTTTGTTTAAAACCGATTTTCAATTCTTATTATATACTGTCTTATTGTATACTTCTCAGTTGATTGTTCATAATTATATTGATAGAAAACATAAAACATTGTAAAGTCTGTAATAAAATACCATAGGCACGAGTATAAAAGTCAGACGCCATAAAGAACACATAAAACTTCATACACCTAGGCTCGAGTGTAAAGGTCAACATTCATTTGATAATATAGAACATTGTAACGTCTTTAGTAATGCACCCCGGCTCGAGTGTAAATGGATAGTCATCATTAGAAAACGTAGAACATTTGTAATGTCCTTAATAATAACACCTAGGCCCGAGTGTAAAGGACAGGCATGTTAGAACTTAGTTAGTCGTAGATACTACTTTCCTAGTCGAAGAGTAAAGAGTTATCTTAAAGATTGGAGACACGTCCTTGTAACACTTCCATGGCTCGAGATAGTGGAGGACTAACCCTGTAACCAGAATCTCCAAACGTAGGAGAGCGTGACTTGAGTGTATAGATCTATACGGGACTGACAATCCCGCACCTGGTTGCTAGCTACAGCCGAACCGAAAGGTTCAAGGGTGACAAAAGTCATAAAAAGGATACTGAGCACGACTCGAGTCATATCTAGTCTGAGTATGGTTAAGGACTCGCAATCTAGATTATTAACGCTTTAGATTCATTTTCTAGCTTTATGTACGTAGTAAAGCTAATGTACGTTTAAGGGTGACAGGCACACACATACACACATTTCAGGAAAACATGGGGTTTTCCTAGCGATAACAATGAACATAATCAGAATTGGTAATAGTTAGCACACTCAGAATTGGTAAAAGCACACACACACATTCAGGAAAACATGGGGTTTTCCTATGGATAATAATGAACATAATCGGAATCAGTAACAGTTAGCTCACACGGAATCAGTAATAGTTCACACTTTCACACATAGGAAAATGTAGGATTTTCCTGAGTAACAGTAGTTTGTAACTAGAAAAGTGTAATAAGTTAAATAACTATACTTTACAAATCATTTGAACAATCATGTTTTTATTGTACATCTTTTACATTACAGTTTGGAATTGGTATCTAACTCTTAAGAAAATATGGGATTTTCTTGGTTAACCACTTTTTCAGGAAATTAAAAGAACTCGTTCTTTTCATAAAACAAACCGCTTATGAACTCACCAACTTTATGCTGATTCAAACCGCTTGTATTCTCAGGTCCGCTTTAAACAGGTACCCGACGATCTCTTTTGGTGAAGACGGAATGCGTAGAAGATTCGTCTTTCTTTTGTTTAGACTATGTATCTATAAAACTTGTACTACTTTACTTTTCAACTGATGTAATGAAATCTATGTAATGTAATTTTTTGTGTTTTACTTCGCTTACTATGTACATTGGTTATGATTCACATGAAGTCACCTCCACCCCGAGATGTTTCCGCCTTCGGTTTCGGGGTGTGACAGATTGGTATCAGAGCCCTTGTTTATAGTGAACTAAGTATACCAAACTTTACATGGTATAAAACTATAAACATTAAGGGGCCTAAGTGCTCTGAACTAAAAGTATATCTCAAATATAAGTATTTTCAAAAAGTATACAAGTATCCTAGCCGTCAAGAATCATATCTATAAGTAGAACAGGACATAAATAAATGGGTGTTGTACGCTACAGTTAAACCTGGGCAGTTATGTAGTCGTGTCTAGGATCAATATAGCCTGATCAACTATATTCATTCGAGACACGGCCAACGTGTGCTTGGGAGTGACTGTGGAATGCGGCATACCTAAAACTTACACAAATACCACAAACAACGAATCGTCGTTGCGGTGAATCATGAAATACTATGGGAGTATTTCTGGATCCAACCTTGTAGTAGAAATTCCTCATTCAAGCATTGCCCCTCGATCATTCCGTTAGCGATAAATGTCTGCTTTGATAATTTATTCCTGCTTATTCGCCTAATAGAATTATATGTCTGTCATAAAGAGATATCCTTTGTTTCATATCTCTTGATTCAATTTAGAGGACTTATTATCCTCTTTTCCTAAACTTTTAGATCGAGATGTCTTCAAGAAAAGAACCCAGCCCGAAGAACAACGACCCTTCGTCCCCACCCTCGTCTCGCTTCGAACCTGTGATGTTCCAGCTGGCTGTTTCTGCTACAGTGACGGCTGCAATGACGATCTTGAACCCTAACAAGTCCATTGATCCAAGATATAACCCCTACCCCCAGAACCGTGAAAATGTTCAGGAGCATCAGCATGAGTTTGATGAGAGTAATAAGGTTATCTGGAAAAAGCGAAAGGGTCAGAGTTCTCAAGGACCCTCCAAAAAGCTCAAAAATGTGGCAGTCCAAATTGCTACCAATCCTGCCGTTGTTCCTGTAGTTCAAGCTACCACTACTCTTGTTATTTCGTCTAAGGCTCAAGCACCTGTCACTGGGTATGCTGGTAATCTCCCTTGGTGCAGCAGGGTTTCATTGTATCTCCTAAGAGTAACTTCAAGATTGCAAATACTATCCGCATTGTAATTTGTGTATGCCTCGAGTTCTACGGTTTGTTGAATGGCTGCTACTTTTAATTCAACATTTCGAGCCACTCTACGAACTAAAATGGGAAGAATCCTGTCTGCGGATCCTCCTTCGCTCACGTTGGAAAATCTTTGGTTTCCATTGAAGGGTAAGGGCTGACCGTGCTCATCACTCCAACGGTTCAAGTTTGTCGCCTACAAGGGTGTGGGACCTTGAAATGTTGGTCGGGGGTTAGGGTTTGGGATTTGAGCCTCTTGTGGTATGTTGTTGACTTCTGGCTCGGATTTAGAACCATCAGAAAAGCATTCAGCATGGTGATCATCCAAAGGGATTAGATGATCATCTTCTAGCTCTTCTTCAAGCCATCCAGCATTGCCTTCATTTAGGAAGTATGGGTCACCGTGGGGATTGAATCCAGCCATGATATCTACGCGAGAAAAGGGATAAAGAGCTAATTAATAGACGTACTAATTAGATAATTATAAGAAGATCTTTATCAGTTACTTCAATACTTGTATAGTGCATACTAGTTATATGTAATCAAAACAGGATAGACCTTCGAATAAGTGACCCTAACTCCAAGTCCACAACCTAACAAGGAACAGGAAGTAAAGCAAAGATCACAGATTCTAAGTCTATGATGTCCTAGTCATATATAACCTTAGTGTATCCACTTAGCAACTATTTACATACTAATAAAGACCTTTAGTTCTCAGATAAGTACTTATAGTAACACAAAATACTCCAATAGTATTTTAGGTTTATGTTCTGTTCTAATGTTTTCATTGTAGTAGTGGTGGTAAATTTTTAGGCTTGTCGCCACATCACAACCATTCTCGGGCATATTCTAATAACTTCTCAGACCAACATAGTTGATCAGGCTATGTCACTCCCAGAATTGACCATACATCCCCGAGTCTACTTGTGATGTTCAACAATCGTCATACTTTTGTTCTGTCCTAGTGACACTGATTTTAGTATGAATGCAGGTGTGTATACTTGGTTAAATATTTTAGTATTTAAAAGTATAAACTCTTGATCAGAGTATTTTAATCCCGCTGTGTTTATAGTTTGTATATCTTTTATGCGTTGATATACTCGATTCACTATAAACGATGCTCTGATACAAATCTGTCACACCCCAAAACCGGAATGGCGGAAACGTTCAGCGGTGGAGGACGTCATGTACACTATCACAACAAAGCATAGTAGTAAACAAGCAACAACATCATCCATGGCATTAATAATATAATTATTATATGTGTGTTCTATGAAGTTTATAAGACACAAAAAAATGTAAATCAAAATAAAAGATGACTCTTGAACGAGCTCCATCTTCTCAAAACCTGGCATCGGTACCTGTCTACTAATGACCTGAGACTACAAGTTATTTTGAAAGAGTTGATCAACTTTAAACCTGGTGAGTTCATAAGCATTTTAGTTTCATTGTTTGTATGAAAACGTTTGTAGGTGTTTGATGTATAAGTTTGTAAATGTTTGTAGTAAATGTTTAAATCTCCTAGAAAATCCCATATTTTCTACTAAACGTAGCCTTCTACCAAGGCATCAAATGTTCTGTATGTTTGTTTCTTGTAAGAGTGTGTATTTTCCCAAGTATGACTATCATTGATAAAAATATACTTTATACATTACCGTTTATGTGAGAAGATCACAATTTGAATGCAATAGGGAAATAATAAAGTACTGTAGTGTTGTATTATAGTAACTACTAATGTACTATCTACCTTAAACCAATTGTTATTTAAGGTATAATGTGAAATGGTTGCACCATACTATCAACTAATAAGATGACGATGAAAGACATCGGAAGAAATGACATTTGGCACCCGTAGACTTGCAAGTCCCACTGTAGTGAACAACAAGGTGTAGGATAGTCAATACAGTATAGATCTATACACATATTCACGCTCTTCCTCCAGGAGACTCTGGATACAAATCGAGCCATGGAAGTGAGGCCATGCCCCGAAACAATGCTTCACATTTATGTTATAGTATTCTTGTATATGTATTGTACGTACTAGTGTAATGTATGTTCTCTCTATCTAGTATGTAGTGTGTTCTCTTTGTTTCTCATATAGTATGTTCGTTCTGTTTCTCATATAGTAAGTTTGTTCTGTTTCTCATATAGTATGTTCGTTCTATTTCTCATATAGTAAGTTTTTACTCATGTATGAACTGACTCTTTGTATGTTTCATTGTACTAGAAGTAATGAGTAGTATCTTCCTAAACTATACCTATTATAGTTTACTAGTAAAGTTGTTTGTATAACTGAGTGTATTGAACTGAGATAAAAGCTTTTATGTCTTATACATATATACATAATATATAACTAAGGATCAAACGACACTCGAACAAACAACAGGGTACTCTAAGTCCACAACCAAACGAGGAACAAGAAAAGAAAGCGAGTTATCAGTTCTTAGTCCTTTAGACCTTACTTATATAACTATATATGCATTAGACATGGTTTTGACAATATATAAGTTTAAAAGAAGTTTTGTAAAACATTTTGAAGTGTTTAACAATAAATATTATTGACTTGATGTCATTTTATAAAACGATTTAAAAATAGCTTGGCATATAAGGACAAGTTTGATAAAGATTTTAACGTGTAAAAGAGTTTGATAAACATTTTGAAGTAGTTTGTTTGCTAAAACAGCTAAAAGTATAGCAAATCCATTTTTTTGATAGTTACTAATCACATGTAATTGATATAACAACTATAATGCTTCAACTTGTATTCCCCCCCCCCCCCCCCCATAAAAGCATTTAAAATCATTTAAAAGGTAGATTAAGGGGTATGAACTCACCTGTAGTGAGTGATACAAAAGTATGTTTGGAAAAAGGATGTAGGTTGTCAGGTGAAACCTTGAGCACACAAGGATCCTAATAAGCATATTAATGACATGTATGTGCATTTGATTAGTGTATAAACAACTAATTATAAGGGATAACACCCTAATAGACTAGGAAACTCTTAGATTAAAGGGATACAATCACATATGATTGCATAATTAGGGTGTATGGCCACCCTATAGAGTTTACGGTCTAAATGGCATGACCATAAGAGTTTAAGGTCAAAGAGGCATGACCAAAGGGAGTTCACGGTCCAAGTGTTCATGGCCCAATGACCTTACGGTCATGGAGTTCACGGTCTAATGAGCTTACAGTCATGGAGTTCACGGTCTAAGGAGTTCCAACCGCAAACTCACAAAATCTTTCATAAATGATGGTTTTCAAGGGCTTCATTCAAAGGCATCAGTTTCTAGGGACCATGCTTAGCCTTAGGAAGGGTAAAGGTTATAAGAACACCCTTTTTAAGGTTTTACGGTCTATGAAGATGCACTAGAACGTAAACACCTTTTGTCCTTGAGTTTCTTGATGTTTTCTAGGTGTTTAACAAGTGGTTCAAGTATATAACAAGCTAAGGGTAGTGTACTTATTAGAAGCTTGTAAGGGTGATCAGGATCCAAGAAAACTAGTGCGTGTTCTTGGTGAAATGAAGAACACTTGAAGATCTATCGAAATAAAGAGATTTCATGGATTAAATCATGTATAATCACTAGATATAGAAGGATATCCACACATCAAGAGAAGAAATACTTACAATCTTGAAGATCTAAGAGAAAAGTTGGATGATACTTGAGAGAGAATGATTTCTTTGGCTTGAAATGGTAAAAGTGATTGAAAAATGACTAAGTTTCATATATATAGCAGGGAGTTTATGGTCACCATGACCGTAAGCTCTAAATTTCCAAACCGTAAACTCCTTTTGAGGAGGTTTACGGTTGGCTAGATGGTTTGGAACTTTAACTGACAAACCCAAACACTGATTCTTGTGATGCACTAGTCTCAAAATACCCAGAATAGACCCTAAACAGTGCTAAAAGCTAGCAACACGAGTCTAACTTTGATAGATTTGAACGTTTTATACAAGCTAGAAATTTCGGGTTGTCACAATATATATATATATATATATATATATATATATATATATATATATATATATATATATATATATATCAATCAGGAAATTGATTTGTCTATCATTGCTACTATAATCGGTTTATATATATATATATATATATATATATATATATATATATATATATATATATATATATGTATATATATATATATATACCTACCAATCAGGAAATTGGTTTGTCTATCATTGCTATTATAATCGGTTTTGATTTTGAGGAAGGATGGTATTCTTTTTATTCTCGTGACTGTTCAGAAAAGGTAACTAAAATGGTGATGATAGTTATGGTGAACCGTTTAACTGTGATGGTTGCGGAGGAGTTTTTGATGTGTATGACAAGTAAATTCATAATTTCACATTTGTAAACTTCTTGTCCCATGAATCTTTATTACAATGTTTCAAATTTTTATTTCATTTTCCATTAAAGGGTCATGTACTAATATTTAGAGTAAGGGTCGTAATACTTGTTCAAGATGAAACTGGGTCTGCTTCCTTTGTATTGTTTGATCGTCATGTTAAAGATGTTATTCACCGTAATAATCATTGGTTGATGGAAAAGATATCAAATATAGCATTATATTATACTATTCTATTGATTTGTACACACGATGAGTTAACTATATATTGTTATTGCATTTTATTTTAAACGGGATTTATTAACTACTCACATGTTTTATTATAATATTCTTTAGGATCAAGAATGTCAAAAGATCCCCAATGAGTTCAATACCATGATTAATAGGAAGTTTGTTTTTAAAGTTCAGATTTCAAAGTTTAATCTCCAGAACAATTATCACGCCTACACCATTCATAAGATGACTGATGATGAACTTGTAGTTGGTGTAGTTTTCAAACATTCACCAGCATACGAAGAAGACAGAAGACAATATTCATTCTAATGGTACTCCTATGAACAAGTCTATTAAGGTAAAATTAAATTCATATAATTTAGCATTTTAACATTGTTAATATACAGTTATTCTTGACGCGGTGATAATATTAATGCTGTTAATTAACATTGTTTTATTAATTTGATACATGAAAAGAGTGTTTGTATTGAAGGTGATAATATTAATGTTGTTGATCTTGATGCAGTGACACCGACAACTACTTCACTCAAACGGCCTATTGAGATTGTTACCACCATTGAATCGTTTGAATGCTCTTCCTCAAGAGATGGTGTTGGTCCTCATACCCTCAAGATCCCAAAAATGAAAAAAGCTTGAATAAATTTAGCAATTATAATTATTTGACATTTATCATTGACGATTTTTCTTTGAGTATTTATTATTTGCTTATGGATTTCTTTGACAAGTAAGTAGTTTTCATTTTGAAGATTATGTTTGTTTTCATTTAATTATAACACGATAGTAGTCGTGTTATTTGAGACAAGTTCATAATTATGTTGAATTCTTTTTATGAATTTTAATTGTTACATCTTTTGTTTCTTAAATATTATTTAATGATTATATGTAGGACATATTTGATATATTTTCCCCTCAACTTATGTGTCGAATCTAAAAACTGAATGATATTTGCCCTCATTATATGTCATATGGTTTTGTTTTATTTTTTTTTTGGTCTATGTAAAGACTATGTTTAGGTCTCCATTTTTCTACAAAAACTACACTTACATCTCTTCAGTTATATGCAATAAATATTGGAACAACATTTGTATTTCTTGCATTAAAGGCAAAAAAAATTCAATTAAAATCATTAAAATTATTTGCTTACCATATATTTGTAAATTATAGCAAACAGATGTAATTAATATTAAAATTTGTAATCAAGGTAAGTTAATATATCAAAGCTATCCATGCCAAACCCTTGGTCAAATTTGAAATAACTAAGAATTTAAAAAATTTCAAATTTTTTGCAATAAAGGCAAATTTTTTCAATTAAAATCATTTGCTTAACATATATTTCTTAATTACAACAAACAACTATCATTAATTTTAACATTTGTATTCAAGGTAAGTTAACATATAAAAGCTAACCATGTCAAACCATTGTCAAATTCGAAATAACTAAAAATTAAAAAATATAATTTAAATAGCAATTTTAAATACATTATCTTATAAGAAAAATATATCTAATCAACCATAAATCAAATGGATATACTTCAAAAATATTCATAAAAATCGTCCTCTATTCATGATTGTTATTTGTTTTCTTAATTTATGTTTCTACAAATATGGATACAATAAAAAAATTAAAAAAAATATAATTTAAATATCAATTTTAAATACCTTATCTTATAACAAAAATATATCTAATCAACCATAAAGCAAACGGATATACACCCAAAATATTCAAAAAAATCTTCCTCCGTTCATGATTGTGATTTGTTTCCTTAATTTTTGCTTCTACTGATAAGGATACAATAAAAAAATTAATCTTACCTCCATTTTTTGTATCCAAATTTATATGGATTCACCATAATATACCTTAAATTAGCTATTGTTTATTTGATTTGATTATCTAATACCATATTTATACCCTTATCTAGTTTGATGATGTTGTTCACGTTCATGAACAAGAAATAGGCGTGAAAGGTACATTTTTAAATAAACTAAACCATTTACATAAAAACGTTCCCACTTTAATTGATATTATAAATAAATTATTTCATATTTTTTTAATGTTTTCAGGCTTGAAGCTAAAATCGAAAGCAATTTACCACCTAACGTTGTCGTACATTGAGAAATCTTTATTGAGTTTTGGACTGAGTCTTCAACAAATACCCAATATGCATTACTTGATCACAAATATATTCAAGATTCTTGCAACATGTTAATTCAAGATGAGCTTAATTATGATTTGTCCAGTCTTGAATTGGAACATCAACAACTGCATTCAAAATTAAATGTCGAGAAAAAAGCTTTTTATGATATAATTATGAATACAGTTAACAACAAAAAAGATGGTGTCTTTTTGCTTTATGGTTATGGAGGAACATGAAAAACATTTGTTTGGAAGACGTTGGCTGCTGCTATTAGATCTAAAGGTGAAGTAGTTATTAATGTTGCTTCAAGCGGAATTGCAACACTCATGCTTTCTGGTGGTAGGGCAGCGCATTCAAGATTTCAGATACCAATTAACTTCAATGAGAATTCATTTTGTTCTATTATGCCAGGTAACGATGTAGCCGCCCTGTTGAACAAAGCGAACCTTATAATTTGGGATGAAGCCCCAATGATGCATCATCATTGTTTCGAAGCAGTTGATAGGAAACTTAGAGATATTATCCTTCCATCGAACAATGATAGACCATTTGGAGGCAAGATAATTGTATTTGGAGGTGACTTTCGACAAATTCTTCCAACAATACAAAGAGGAAATCGTTCAGATATTGTGCATGCATCATTGCATTCGTCAAGATTATGACGTGAATGTACAGTTTTATGTTTGACTGTAAACATGAGGCTTCAGGTCGGTTCTCAAAACAATGATTTCGAACAGACAAAATCATTTGCTGATTGGATTCCTAAAATTGGTGAAGGTACTATTGGTGGTCCTAATGATGGCGAAGTTGAAGTTGAATTTCCAGAAGATGTGATTATTCCCTCTACGGGTGACCATATTCATTCAATTCTATCATGCAGTTATTCATCCTTTCAGAACCATCTTGATGATCCATCGTATTTTCAAGATAAAGCTATTTTGGTCTACTAATGAATAAGTTGATGCTATCAACGACTACATGTTAGAATTGATGAAAGATGAATGGAAAACATATCTGAGTTCAAATTCCTTATGTGAGACGAAGGCAAAAGATTCTTTTGAGGAATCAGTATACTCTCCAGATGTGTTGAATGCTTTTAAGGCCTCCGAAATTTCAACGAGACTACTTATATACCTCGCATGAAGTTGACCCCATCCAATAAAAAAATTCCATTCCGTTTTCGAGGTAGGAAATTCCACATAGCAGTTTGTTTCGCTATGACCATTAACAAAAGTCAAGGACAACCATTATCAAATGTTGGATTATACTTGCTGTTGGGTCAAAAATATGGTTTATACTTTACTTTTCTAGGTGTTAATTGTTTTTGGTCATGTGATATGTTTTTGCAGTTGTGTTTACGGCCATGATGTTGTGTTTACCGTCGTGAACTGGTTCATGGCCGTGAACACATTCACGGACCATGTGCCATATATATAAGTGTTAGTGATGAGGTCATAAGAGTTGAGAGCATATTGTAGAGAGAGGAAGATAGAGAGAAGAAGAGTGTGTGTTTATGTGTTGGAGCATCAATCTTATTGAATACATCATAGATTCATCATCTTCTTCTTTTACTTCTTCTCTATTTTGATCTAGCATCATCCAATTGATTGGTATTCTGCACCATCAATTGGATCTGATTGATACAATCCAAGCTCTAATACCACTTATAAGTCCCGAATTCACTTGATATCAATCAAATCCAAACCAGTGATCAAAACAAACAAGAACAAGAATGAGTAGAAGATGAAGATGATCAAGCAATGCACACATCTATTAGAAAAGAACATCTAGTACACCTTGGGAAACACACACACTTCGACCGTAAACTCTCTTGATACGTCACTACTGAAAGATTCTGACACATACTATTTATAGGGATTGACTTGCCGTAAACAAGTTCACGGCTGTAAACCTCTTTACGGCCGTGAACACCAACTCAGCCGAAAACACACATCAATAAGTTATAAACACTTCCAACATGACCAAGAACCTACCAAGACTTATACAGATGATTTCCTAGCCCAAACCACAAATCTATGACCTATCACTTGCGTAGACCTGTCTTCACCCATGGTCAGTTATATGTAGTTGTTTCTCGTGTAACAAGCAAAAAAGGTTTGAAGGTACTCATATGTGATGAGGAAGTTCGTTCAACTAACAAACCAAAAAACATTGTCTACAAAGAGGTCCTACAACGTTTATAGACCCAACCCGACTGAGAGCGGAAGTTATCCCTATCAGTTTAGAAACTAGCATCACTATACCCTACTACTCTCAAGTCATCATTCCCACCAAGGGTAAGAATCCAATCCTTAGTCCTTCATAGGTACTTGAGAATATTCTTTACCGCAGTCCAATGAGCCTTGCCAAGGTTCTCCTGATATCTGCTGACCATGCTCAAAGCAAGAGCCACATCAGAACAAGTACAAGTCATAACATACATGATCGAGCCAACAACAGAAGAATATGGAAATCGACTCATCTCAGCTATCTCATCCTCTGTACTCGGGCTATGAGTCTTGCTCAGTTTGGCATTGCTTTGGATCGGTAATTCTCCTTTCTTGGAATTCTGCATGTTGAACCTTTTCAACAACATATCCAAGCAGGTACTCTGACTAAGTCTAATTAGTCTTTTACTCTTGTCTCTTAATATCCTTATCCCTAGGATATAAGCAGCCTCTCCAAGGTCCTTCATAGCAAAACACTTCCCAAGCGATGACATCACTTCCTGCAAAATTCGGATGTCATTTCCTATGAGCAGTATGGCATCCACATATAGCACCAAGAAGCTAACTATACTCCCACTAGCTCTGACATAAACACAAGACTCATATTTGCATCTTGAAAAGCCAAACTCTTTGACTTTCTCATCGAAACAAAGATTCCATCTACGAGGTGCTTCAATCCATAGATGGATTTCCCAAGCTTACACACTCTATTCGGGTGCTCTGTACTGACAAAACCCTCTGGCTGACTCATGTATACATCCTCAGCGAACTTCCCATTAAGGAAAGCGATTTTGACATCCATTTGCCATATTTCATAGTCATGAAATGCAGTAATGGCTAACATAACCCTAATAGACTTAATCTTTGCTACCGGTGAAAAGGTCTCATCATAATCAACTCCCGGAGTTTGAGAAAAACCCTTTGCAACCAGTCGCGCCTTATATGTGTGTACATTACGATCCATGTCGGTCTTCTTTTTGAAGATCCACTTGCACCCAACTGTCTTACGACCTGGTACATTGTCAACTAAGTTCCAAACTTGATTGTCATACATGGACTTTATCTCGTTGTCCATCGCCTCTTTTGTAAGTCCCGATCTATAGATCCAAATCAGCAATCAATGAATTGCAAAGAATCAAGCAAAATATAGAAGGAGTAGAAGGAGTAGAAGGAGTAGAAGTAGAATCAAACCAAGCATACACACATCTATAACGTATAAATTTCAGGTACACCTTGAGAAACACGCACACATACATCACCTTTCTGACACACAGACAAAGCCTATTTATACCACACGAAGCAGCACACCAGTGTGCAGATGCACACACGTGTACGACCACACACACGTGTATGGCTGCACACACCCACTAACATACTACAACCACCACAACACACTCTAACATCCTACCAAGATCTATACATGAGAATTCTAGCCCAAACCACAAAATTATAGCCTATCAATCTCCCCCTTCGTTTGTGGCTGGCAAAGACTCGGTATTCATTCTCCAGGATTTTCGAATAGCTTCAGGTCAGATTTTCCCATGGATCCCATCCATAGCTTTCCATTGATGATTATGGCGACCACTCATGTGAATTCCTTGGCGGCAGCCTCCATGACCTCTTTTCTGCAAATGATTTGGTGACGAGCCAAGGTACAAATGTCTCTTTCTCTGAATCTGAGAAGATCTTTTGCACTAATAAGCCTTAGTACCTTTTCGCTATTCTTGAACTTGATGGCAGCAGTAGCAGTTTCATAATCATATGCCTAAAATTCCGTGTTGTCAAGATATCCCTCATGAAAGTGTTGAGGGATAGGAATTTCTTTCAGTTGTTTTGTTGCTGGCCACAGAATGATCTTCATTGGCTCACCAGATTTAGGATCAATAACATCCTTGTCTTTTCTATACAGGGCTTTGCAGTTATCATCTTTGAGAAGTTTTCCCTGACCTGCCCGTCTAGGAATCATTTAAAGTTAGATGCACTGGGATTCTGTGAAGGATTGCGAAATGGGGCCCTTGAGAGTTCGGTAAGATCAACTTTCGTCCATGAGTTGAAGTCATGGATGCTCTGGTAGTATTCAGGATTTCCAGAATTTCTCTTTATGACCCACATGTTTTCCTCTTGATCAAAGGCCCACATTTTGATCCCTGAGCGATCACCATACTCATCACCAAACTTTCTCTTTTTAAGATCCGTCACTGTCAATACAGGATCTTTTGCTTTGCGATTTTCGTTCGAGTTCTTCATGAAAGGTAATCCTTCACTTTTATTGGCAGTGGCGGTCCTTTTTCCGTGCTTGATCGTGATCCGAGAGCTGGCATTATCAGGTTCTTTGTCAAGACGGTCAACAATGATGGTTGTCCTTGGAGGAGGTTGATTAACAGGAAGGTCGCCTTCTAAGGACTAGGTGGGAGCCATGGGAGGATCCTCAATCCGATGAGTTTGTTGAAAAAGAGACTCGAACTTATGGCCAAACGCTTCAAACAACTTGTTCTTTAACCCAAAATAGAAGGCAGTTAAAGAACCAAGATCGGTTTGCAGATCAGTAATCTGCTTTGTCTTTAGTTCATCTCTTGCTCGAAGCTTAGTGATATAGGTGTCATGTTGATCAAGCAAGATGTTCTTTTCAATGACTTCTTGTCTCATAATTCCAATTTCTTCTCGAAGCTTAGACACTAAGGTATTATCATCCCCTGAACGCTCTTCCTCAAAAGATATGCCTTTTCCTTGGGTGGAAGAATCCGCCTGCTTCATACACGGTGCTTGGACCTTCTTCAGTTGGAAGTGGTGGTGACAATAGATGAAACTGGTGGTGCTTGGCTTTGAATGAACACTCCCTGCCTTGGATTCAATCGCCTTTCTTTTGGAGAAGACAGGGAGGTTTGAGGTTGTGTCGGTTCACTCAAAGATGGAACAGAAGTAGGACATTAGCATCAAGAGGAGGAATCCCTGAAACCACATCTCTTAGTCTTGAAGGATCTTCCATTGGTTTTGAAGAAGAAAGCAAAATTTTGAGAGCGTTAACATCATCCCCAGTCTTAGTTGCTGGTTGAGCAACTTCATTGACCTTTCTAAAGTGCCTGTCATCGAATCCCGATAATGGACCAAAACCATCATCATCTAGATTAAGGTCAAGACTCGAAGGAATCTCGTCGTTGTTGATACCAGTAAAATCCAAATCTTTAAAGAAATCATCATCTCCATTGAAATCCTCATCACCTCCCTCTTGATCAAAATGTCCCTCAACCTCCACATTATGTATCTGGTCATGTTCCTCAGCCACAATTGCCGCTGGAGAAATATGACCTTCTTCATTCTCATGCTCAGAAATCGAGATTACGACATCCTCGGTTTCTTTGGGATTAGAGAGATTGTCGGATCCTGATTGATCACTATCATCAGCAAAAATCCCAAATTTTATCGAAGGGAATTTCTCTTCAAAGACAAATTTTCCAAATCGTTTTTGTTTCATTAAACCGAAGTTGCTGGGACCGATAGACTTGAGATCCAAAGTTTCATTTCTTCTCTCAATCTTTGGGTGCATGACATTAAAGATGATTTGGAGAAACCTAGGGTACATTAAGAACTTGTCCCGCTTGTTTGCCTCAATGTTTAGAATCAATTCATTCAGAAGGAACTTCGAAAAGTTGAACTCAATTCCCGATGCTAAAGTTGTAATGGCTCCAGTGTTGAAGAGGGAGATCTCATTAGGTCCTGATATCCTCCCGAAAATTTTGCTCACAAACACATGAGCTAGATACCTCCAGCAAGCAGGTAACAACTTCTTGATAGTAGGAGGAAATGTTCCATGATAACCCATATGATCCAGTATTTCTTGGGTTTGCTCCAGATCAATCTCCATTGAAAATTCAAGCCTGACATTAACATGCAACAATTCTCGAATGATTTGCTCGGTAATCAGGACTTTCTTTCCTTGCACAGTGGCCTCAAGATATTTCTCAGCATTGTCATTTCTTTCCACATATGTGCTTCTCCAAAATTCTTTAATCAATCTTTGATAAATCACAGGACTAGTGGTGAAAGCAGAGACCAAGAAACATTTCCTTAGACCGTCGACAACAAATTTGAGATCGTTGTGGGCCACCGTAGGTTCCTCTAGAAAAATGGTTGAATTGTGCACTTTTGCGAACTCAAGATCTCCCATGATATTCTGAAAAACACAAGCATAAATTAAAACATTAGAAAAAATTAAGAGATTTCCCATTAAACAAAATTTATGTCAATTTTAGGTGTACAGCCATACACCTAGATCCAGCCACACATAGTGTGTGCAACTGCACACGGTGTACAACTGTACACAGGTTTCAACTGCACATAGTGCTAGCCGCACACGAGTCTAACCACACACGGGGGGTGTACGGCTGCACACGGGTCCAGCCGCACACGACGTGTGCGGCCGCACACGCACAGTCGATACCGAAATCTTCAATTGACCATCGATTCAAGATCATTTTTGCTTAAAAACTGCATTATGGGAGTCGATTTCATGGATCTTACGATTACAAGGATTCAATTTCACAAAAAATGAGGTTTCTCTTGAAGTTTTTAGAGAGAGAGAGAGAGATGGGAGCAGTGTGCGGCCGTTCTTAGGAGGAGGAAAAAGTGACGGTTTGACCACACACCCCCCTTTTATATCTTCCATAATTCAATAAAAGGCTGCCATTCACCACTTTTAAAAACAAAAGCCCAATACGCAAAAATATTTTAAAAATAAAACTTTTGAGGATTAATTAAAAAATAAAAATAAAAATAAAATAAAATATTTTCTAAGATTTACCAATCCTAAAAAGAAAATAAAATAAAAATTAAAACTAAAAATAAAATAAAATGATACTAAAATTTGAATTTAACCTAAATTTCGCCTTTATTTGAAATTAGTAACCTTTTGAGATGTGGGATCAAAGTTGTTGAACAATCATTCTCCATTTGTCAGTACTTCTCGATATATCCTCTCGTATACAGCGCGATCATCCGATCGAGAATGTCATTGGCCAGCTGGGCGACGGCGATAGAACTAGAAGCCATAATGGAAACGTTAACGCATGTCTCTATTCTTGCTTTGTCTCTCAAATAGAGCCCAAGAATGTAGAAATGGCTTTGAATGAGCCCAGCTGGGTGGATGCAATGCATGATGAGCTAAATCAATTCGAAAAGCATGGAGTTTGGACATTGGTGGAATTGCCTAAAGGCAAGAAGTCTCTCAACACAAGATGGGTATTTCAGAATAAGTAGGACGATTCGGGTGTAATTGTAAGAAATAAGGTGAGATTGGTTTTTTGTGGGTTCAGACAGGTAGAGGGTCTTGATTATACATAAGCATATGCTCCAGTGGTTCACTTGGAGGCTATTCGTATCTTCCTAGCTTATGCCTCCTACATGAACTTTACTGTCTATCAAATGAACATCAATACGACTTTCTTGTACGACAAGGTGAAGGAAGAGATCTATGTGGATCAACCTCTTGGGTTTGTCAGCTCGAAATTTCCCAACCATGTCTACAAGTTAGACAAGGCTCTGTATGGGCTGCATCAAGCTCCTAGAGCCAGGTATGCTACTCACACAGAGCACTTGCTTAATCATGGCTACTCACACGTTACTATCGATCAGACCCTACTCACAAATCATGTCGGTGCGGATCAGATTCTTGTACAAATCTATGTAGACAACATCATTTTCGAGTCAACGAGTCCACAGTTATGCAAGGAATTCGAGAACGTTATCAAAAAGAGATTCGAGATGAGTTCGTTGGGCGAAATGACAATGTTTTTGGGGCTTCAGTTCCAACAACGTTCAGTCGGAATCCTACTCCATCAAGCCAAATATGTGGAGGATATGCTTGAGAAGTTCGGGTTCAGAGACGCCAAACCTGCCTTGACACCCATAGTGGAGAGACCCCTGATATTGACGGCAAATCCGTAGATCAAACATACTATAGATCAATGATCGGTTCGCTGATGTATCTAACTGCAAGTCGCCCAGACATTATGTTTGTGGTCTGTCAATGCACGCGTTTTGAGGCTAATCCTAAACTTTCTCATCTTACTACTGTCAAAAGGATTTTTTGGTACCTCAAAGGCAACCCAAAACTGGGTCTTTGGTATCCGAAAAATTCTAAATTTGATATGTATGCTTTTGCTGACAGCAATTATGGAGGCTACGAGCTTGACAGGAAATCGACTTCACACGGATGTCAGTTTCTAGGTGATCGGCTGGTGTCCTTGCAGTGCAAGAAACAGAACACTGTCTCAACCTCAACAGCAGAAGCAGAATACGTGGTTGCGTCCACTTGTTACTCTCAAGTCATATGGATCCAACATCAGCTGTTGGATTATGGTTTGAATTTTCAAGAAACCTCTATATTCTGTGATAATGAGGCTGCGATCCAAATTGCTAAAAATCCGGTCCGGCACTCAAAAACCAAGCACATCGACATCAAATTTCATTTTATCAGAGATTGTTATGAGCGTTCGCTCATTCAGCTAGAACAGGTTCCCACTTCTAATAATGTGGCGGATTTGTTCACAAAGCTGTTTAACAAAGCTCGATTCGATGTGCTGGTAAACTTTTTGAAAATGATTCGTTTTAAGGATTAATTTTTGTTTAGGTTAGTTTAAATTTGCGCATTTTTATTTCATTCTCAACCATGCACAAATTTAGGGGAGAAATAAACAAAAACGAAACAAAAACTAGAAAATAAGAAAATCCAAAAACATTAGAAAATCACAAAACTCAAAAATATTACTGAAAAAATTCTTTTGTGTAAGAAACATATGGGAAGTGATATCAACAAGTGATAACAGGCAATCTAAATCTATGTAAAGTACCAAAGCTGAATTGTCTAGGCTTTGTGTTCAATATGCTGGTAGGCACGAAGGATTTGACAGTGTGGATTTAGATAGAATTGTTTGGACTGACCATACGACGCTCAAGTAGATTGAGTAGAGAGATAAACACGGGAACCCACCGGATACACTAAATTCATACGCATCTAGTATAGTGGTTCAACTTTTCTTTAATGTACGAACTTATGTCCTTAATTCTGGTTCTCATAGGGCGACTGGGGGGTTTTGATAAAGTAGGTCTGTAGAAATTATTTTCTTGCTTTCTGTCTGTCAGTCATATGTTGCTTCCTCTGCGTGATTGGAAGAGATCCGACCTGGAATGCTGTTGGATAAGGTGTCTAAGTCCATAACTTATTTGGTACATACTTGACCCGACCCGGCATGGTCCATTTGGGTTGCATTTCATCCAAACTATTTATGGATAATTTTATGAGAGTTATACACATATGTTTATTAATATATTATAAGTTATAATATATTAATATGAAGTCATGTTATTTAATTAGTCTTAGTCTTAAATTAATTATGAATTAATTTAGAGATTAAAAGGAAGACTAATTAGATTGTGGGCTATTGGTTTTATATAGTGTGGGCTAACACTCATTTGTTAATGGGCTAGGCTTATATGGAAGTCCATGGATGATCCATGGAGCTTTTAACCCATGGATCCTTGAAAAGAAAAAGACATGGGTTATTAGGGTTTCACCCTAATCATGTACACTATATAAGCATGCTTATGTTGCATGAAATGGACACTAATGTGACTAGTGTAACTAGAAAACTAGTGTGTTTTTATGTGTGTGGCCGATTTTCTATGTGTGTATACACTCTCTCAAAGTTTTCCAAGAGTTTGTGGTGATTTGTGATTCCATTTGAGGCATTCACACTATTGGTGCTTGGCCCTCAAACTCCTTAGGAATCAAACTCATCATCAAAAGGTATGTAATCTTATCTAATTCTTTTATGTTTAAAAGTACCCCATGCCATGTTAGATAGGTTATGAACCTTGGAAAAATTATTATTTTGCATGTATTTAGCCAAACATAGATCCCAGGTTTATTAGGGTTGCATGCACACTTAGGAAGTGTTAGATTGCTTAAATCCCAACAGTGGTATCAGAGCCTAGGCTTTCTTGTTTGATACTTGATGCAAAATAGTGAAAAAAGTCGAAATTTTTGTTGTCTGCATGATGGACTCACCGAGTCCATGGGGGGACTCGCCGAGTCCAAGGCAAAATTCATCCTACTCGCCGAGTAGGTTCGTGCACTCGGCGAGTAGAAGGTTCAGAATGCAGATTTTCGACTTTTGTTGCTGGAAATGGACTAGAAACATTACCCTAAACTGTTTTGGTGTTTTAAAACTTGTTTTAGTTGGTGTAATGGTTGTTCTAATCCATTTACAATAGCATATATCAAAATTTCATGCTTTGTATGTGTTCACATAATTCTTGAAACTTTGATAATCATGTTCATGTTCTTATGAATGTAGAAGATGATAGGAATTATTTGCTGAATTGTTTAGAATTAATTCTTGATCATTTATGTGTTTTCATGGAGTCCATAATTTGTCCTCAAGTTATGGATATCCAAAGGTCACTTTTCTTTAACACACACATTTAAACACATAAGTTACATGAAAATGAAGAGTCTTCATTTTTATGAACCTTTAATTCATAAGTTATGAAATGAAAGGTTTTGGATAGTTACAAAACTTGCCCTCAAGTTTTGGAATTTGTAAAGTTTCACACACTTTAATAAACTTTAATTCCAACCCTTAGAAGTTTTAAAAGTTAAAATTCTACCCTTATACTATTATAAGATTAATGGTTAATTATTATATATATGTATAAGAACAAGTCGTTTTACTGTTAGTAGGCCTCATTCACGAAGCTGGTCTATAAGGTGGGTATAAGGTTGTTGCCTATAAAATGGCGACTTAATGGGTGTCCACTCTCACCCACCGCTTGCTTGACTGGTGGAGGGTCGTTAGCCGAACGGGTAGGACAATGACTTTAAATCCTCATTAAAAGTATAATGATTATTATAAAGTAACTAAATATTTTTTTATTTAATTCCCAATCTTAGTTACTTTAGGAAAAATGTGAATTTGGTGCTAGCCCATGGAATTCACACTTTGTACCTTACCAAGTCGTTGGTGGAGCGTGTGTGGTTAACCGGCACACTAACTTGGACTAGTAAGGATCACGAAGGGTGACTTAATGTTTGTCATAGATCAATGGAGCATGTGTGGTTAACCGGCACATTGATTAGGTGATAATATTAAGGGTACCAAGTGAATTGGTATGGTTATTCACACCTTGTTTTGTGATCCTCGGCATCCCAGTCACAAAATTTGAGAGGGCACACTCGAGATTGAAACATGCCATTGAAAAGTT
Source organism: Lactuca sativa (assembly GCF_002870075.4). Lineage (NCBI taxonomy): Eukaryota > Viridiplantae > Streptophyta > Magnoliopsida > Asterales > Asteraceae > Lactuca > Lactuca sativa. The sequence goes on along the minus strand of NC_056625.2, from coordinate 287,711,731 downwards.
CAATGAATCTCAAAAGATCTAGGAATTTCAAATCCAATTAAAACCTAATAAATTATTTCTTTTTTCATGGTGGAAATTGGTGAATCGTCATTCGCCTACCTTCAAATATTTTATAGCTTGGATTACGGCATCCCTCTTCCAAATTATAAAATATTGTGTTGGGTCCTAGCCTTAATATTTCATATTGGGTGTTATATTAAGGACTTTTAATCAACTAACTTGATTTTCTCCCATTATAGATGTTTGGTTCAGACAACTATGATCTTCCCAAATCTCTTGAAGATGGTGTCCCTCAACATCATGCTTCACTTCCTCCACCTCCTCCAATTATTCTCCCTCACCCACAAGTTCTTGAAAAGTTTAAAGTCACTCAATCCCTATTGTCAAACATAGTCTATGTGTGCTCACATCTTGGAGATAAAGTCACATATTGACAAGCCGGGAGAGTTGGGTGTCAAAGTCCCGTGAAAGTTGGAAGTTCAATTACTTTCTTAGTAACATAGTGAGTCTCTTTGGGACTACTATGAGACAGACTATGACATGACGCTCCATGATGTTATCTATTTGCTTAGTGTTGTGGAACCATCAATGATTTGGAACACCTGTAAATCAAATTTGATTAAAAGAACAACTTCCCAAGTCTTAAATGGACATTGACAATGGTAGCATTGGATATCTAGAAAAAGATTTCTCTTCCCAATGGAAAGGGATCGGCCATAGTCAACTCGGTTGACCAAATGGTAAAGAGAAAGCCTAAGTCTGAGATAGTCTCATGTGCCATTACCAAAGGGTCCATGTGTTTTGTTGCCAGAGGAAGGGGCATTGGTTGCGAAGCTGCCCTATTCACCTGAAAGGTCATAAGGTTGATCAAGTCAAGAGGTTTGACTCTACTTCGGGTAAAGTCCACTGTCTAACTCTATTAAGTTTCTATTTGGAGATTCTTATTACATAATGTGAATGGGTCACATGTTGATGTTTTTAAGAATCAAAGAAAAGATAGGAAGCTTAAAGTAAGTATATGTTGATTCTGATTGCGAAGGTGGGTTTCGATCGCATGGTTCGGCAATCAGAATTTCGAGCTGTTGCTTAAGAGTTATAATATATTGCTTATGAATAGATAACAACAAGATTTTCATGTGGATTGTAAGGATAAGTTTTTCCGCAAAGTTTTAAAATAAAAGAAAAAAAAGGGTTTTAATTTTATTTATTTTAAAAATATCCTTACAATGGCATCTGTGGAAAATTGTTGCTTATATATTTCCAGTAATAGCAATATTGGAAAGTGGATTTGATTCTTTCATTTGTGGTAGTGTCTGAATTTACCAAATGAAGAAAGTTTTTCATCACCCAAGTTTTAATTGGACAGAAACTTGGAATCATACAAGTTGTATTGTATGATGAATGAGAATTTTCATCTTTGAAAATTAAGACTAATTCTTTGATCACATGTATATGTGAGTCAATTGAAGGACTAAGTAATTAGGTACACTGGGTGTGCGCTGGTCAAGGTCCACCACAAAGATTGATTTGTCATGATTTACTAAAGATTAGTAAATATGATTATACTTATGAGGTTAAGTATAATTCTGTAACATTGGAAAGGTTACAATGTATGACAAAACAAATGAGAAGAATCAAATTAGGCAGAAAGATAAAAGTTTCTCAAATCTGAAAGGATGGGAGAGTACTTTAGTATCGTATTTCATGATCATCTTAATGATTATGAAACCATATCACAAATTCATACTCTAAGGACGTCTTAGTGCATTGTTATGGCTAAGAAGAGAGGTCATGAATTGTTGGATTGGTTAAAATCAAGAAGATGAGACATACTTCGTTCCAAAACAATTCTTAGAGTCATACTCCAAGATTGTAACTTTGAGTGACATAAAGGAAGATTTAAAACACTTATCAAATGTAGTGTAGAATGTTTCTACCCTTGTACATTTAAGATTGGTAAGTTGTGATGTCTTGGATGAGACAAAGACCAACTAAGACCAATTGTGTGAAGTGTTAGTCTTGATAAGAATCCGCACTATCCCTTTAATATTTGTTTTGTCAAGGAATGGCTCTTGACTGGGGAAACTTATATGTCAAGGGGACAGTAGGAGCCTTAAAGATCCTAAAAGAGTTTCAAGATTTAACAAAGAGTAAAACCTGTAATTTATCACTAGCACACGACTTAAGGTTTGCAACTTATCGTGTTGACATAATTCTTATTTCTGTACCTACTTCAAATAAGTAGAATTTGCATGTAAGTTATCAGAGTTCAACTTGGAAGCATTGGTGGGCCTTGTGCTACCAAGGTGACAAGAAACTAAAATTGAACAAGTTTAATCCATGTAAGGCTGAATTTGTCACTAACCTTATCTTGTGATTATAGTTTTGACAAATTCACATGGATAAGAACTCATACACTATAAAATCTAAGTGTCATAAGGTTTCTCTCCGATTCATGAAAATGATGGTGAGGAAACGCTTTCACTAAGTAGATTTTAAGTAGATAGCAATTGTGTTATTTGCATTTTCAAAAGTCGTTAGTGGAGCGTGTGTGGTTAACCGGCACACTAACATGGACTTGTGAGAAATGGCAAATACCTAAGCAATTGAGACTATGATTAAGGCATCCCTTTTCATAGTCCTGAAAATTGTTTAGACACACATGTGAGCTATCTAAGAAAGGGTGTATGAATCTAAATTTCAGAAGTCCAGCAAATTTCTGGAAACATGTCAGAGCTAGTGGGAGCATAAGTGTTATGCTGATAATCATCATGTTAGTGGGAGCATGATTATTACGTTTACTGTTGCAAGTTAGCAATGTTAATTATAGAAAACAAAGTTTCAATTCGTGAAGTTACAGGGGTTGAAAATTTGTTTTGCTATAATTAAGGGAGAGGAAATTATACTTCATTTCAATTCTAAAGCTTAGATTGAGATTTTAATCATCTTTAGTCAAGAATATATATATATATGAATTTTATGTTGGAATGGTTCAACTTGAAGAAATTCTATATATATTGCGTTTTCAAAATTCGATTATGATTACGGCATCCCTCTTCATAGTTAAATTTTGAAAACATGGCAAATAAAAAAATATTGTAGCAAAAGACTGGTCTAGTATCATGTCTTTATGTCAAACATCATGAATCGTGTCCCATATGCTTCGGATATAGGATCGATTGCATGTGCTATAATATTCATCTTTTCTAAATTTTCCAAATGCTTAAGGCATTGAGAAGGGAAAAAAATCTGGAACTGAATATGACTAAAGTGATTAAGCAATTGTCGAGGACAAATCTGAGGTTCGCCAAAGATTGGTTGCTCAGGGAAAGTTGGAAGTATGATGTAAGTTGTCGGAAAGGACCATATTGACATATTCTGAAAAGAAGTAATTCTTGTTCGGAAGTGATAGTCAAAATGGGACTATGGAAATGTCTCCATAGATGGAAGTTATTCAATCTATGTAAGATTAGAAAACCTTAATGCAAGAAGGATGTTCAAAGCAATGTACTTTGAATATGAGACTTCCGTTCCATAGAGGTTGACCTTCTTTGGAATACTCTGTAATGACTGGTGACAAGGTTTTGGTGACTTTGTGCATAATCATTACAAGACGAACATTGCTTAAAAGTTTAAAATCTAACAGTTTTTTGGTAAATGATAGGAATCGGGGATTCTCACATTTACAATAAGGATTTGGGATTGTGAAATGAGTATCAATGGAATCATGTTCAATTGATCTACATCACAATGTAAGGATCATAGACAAACATAGTGTGCATACTTGGAGTATGGCATAACTATTGTTTAGAAAAACAAAGTGTACATGCTAGGAGCATGGGACGACTGTTGTTTTTATTCAAGTCTTAAGTTTATTGTTTGAAACATTATACAATGAATAATGTGTAATCAATATGGTGATAAATAAAAGGTGGTTCTATTTATATTCAAAAGAGTTCTGAGACCATATTGGATTCGATTATTATTGTGTTTCACTTTGCATGTTTTGACTTCCAAAATAGCTAGGTTATTCTTTCCGAATGACTAAGTTATTTAAACACTCCACAATCGTTCATATGTTGGAAGTAGGTATGAATCAAGACTGTCATGAATCGAGTTTGTAGATGGCTAAATGGGTTTAGTCATAGCAATGGTTGCTACAACATTCATGAGTGCTCATAAGTTATGAGTATTGGAATAAACCCACGCTCACTTGTATCACTTCATGGAATTTATGTCAAGTGATCGTGAGACGGTAATATCACATAAATCTTCAAACCTAGAGATATGAGTTGTTACCTATGAGTTGGTTGTGCATTGATTGCACGTAAACACATCAGTAACTTGATGTTATAAAACGTGCCTTTGTGTACAATTCAACAAGTAGCAGAACAAGCATATGAGTCAAAGTTCTTCTAGAAATAGAAGCGATATCTGGGCCCCTCGATGATTTTGTTGTGACCTATGTATCGGCCGGTCAGAACTAAATTGATGTGTTCGATTAAGTTCTTTGTCAAACAAATCGGAAATCGGGAAACAAACTGCTGGACAATAAGTACGACGTTGTTCCATGTATTTGTCCGGCTGATATCATGAGAACAGAGGATTATATGATCACTTATCTAAAACGGCGCTTCATAGTTCAATAGAGTTTTCGAGAGCTACGATTGCTGGTTGGTTCCTGAAGTAACATACGCAAATAAAAGTTATTAGACTTATCCAAGTGGGAGTGTGTTGGATAAGGTGTCTAAGTCCATAACTTATTTGGTACATACTTGACCCGACCCGGCATGGTCCATTTGGGTTGCATTTCATCCAAACTATTTATGGATAATTTTATGAGAGTTATGCACATATGTTTATTAATATATTATAAGTTATAATATATTAATATGAAGTCATGTTATTTAATTAGTCTTAGTCTTAAATTAATTATGAATTAATTTAGAGATTAAAAGGAAGACTAATTAGATTGTGGGCTATTGGTTTTATATAGTGTGGGCTAACACTCATTTGTTAATGGGCTAGGCTTATATGGAAGTCCATGGATGATCCATGGAGCTTTTAACCCATGGATCCTTGGAAAGGAAAAGACATGGGTTATTAGGTTTTCACCCTAATCATGTACACTATATAAGCATGCTTATGTTGCATGAAATGGACACTAATGTGACTAGTGTAACTAGAAAACTAGTGTGGTTTTATGTGTGTGGCCGATTTTCTATGTGTGTATACACTCTCTCAAAGTTTTCCAAGAGTTTGTGGTGATTTGTGATTCCATTTGAGGCATTCACACTATTGGTGCTTGGCCCTCAAACTCCTTAGGAATCAAACTCATCATCAAAAGGTATGTAATCTCATCTAATTCTTTTATGTTTAAAAGTACCCCATGCCATGTTAGATAGGTTATGAACCTTGGAAAATTATTATTTTGCATGTATTTAGACAAACATAGATCCAAGGTTTATTAGGGTTGCATGCACACTTAGGAAGCGTTAGATTGCTCAAAACCCAACAAATGCAACATATGCAACTCTAATTCTACGCACCTCCTTATCTGTGAAATTCTATCTATCTGTTAGACATATGTTGTCTCCTCTGCGTGATTGAAACATATCCGACCTGGAGCACAACATATGTACCATTCTACCTCTCAAACCCTCTATCTCTGTTAGTCATATGTTGTCCCCGCTGCGTGATTGAAATAGATCCAACCTGGGACACAACATATGCATCTATCTCTAAATCTAACTTCCTCCTTAATAATTGTTTACTCACCTAAAATAAGGAGTCCTTAGGAAGTTCTTGATAACCAGGGTATATCGGGAAGTGGGGAACACATTCTAGTGCAACTAAAATTGAACCATTTAGAAGTTGTTTGTAGATCTCGCTGCTTGATTTAAGTGGACAACAATACCCATGGTCGTTGTCAGCTAAATGGTTTATTTAGAAAAAATTTTGTCAATATCCTTCGTGTTTAAGTGGACCACAATACCGGAAATTGACCAGATCTATTCATGAAGGTGAAGGTACTGATAAACAAGTTAAGGCTGTCTCACAAGTTTGATCCCAAATATTTTTCTTTTTGTTAAATTTGTTCACAGTTTTCCTCTATGCAGAAATTTAGGGGGAGAATTAAAAAAAATTCAAAAATCAAACAAAGATCAGAAAAATTCAAAAATCAAACAAAAATTAGAAAATTAAAAATTAAAAAAAAAATTAGTGTTATTTATGTTTTATTTTTTTTTTTTCAGAAAATATCAAAAACTCAAAAAATATTGTGTGCTAAAGTTTTCTTTTAGTTTTGTTTTGTCTTGAAAAATGAATTCAAATGTAGATAAGACCCATGGAGTTTGTATCGAGATTTTTGAGCCGAAGCTTCATCCGTGAGCATCAAAGAATTTTCATTCGAACGAGCAAGAAATGAAGATTATTCTTTAAACATTCGATTCTTCAACCCCAGAAGCAAGGTCAATCTGCGCTTGAAGATTATGTGATAGATTGAATTGAAGCCTCCTCAATCAATTTGTTGCTATTCTTGAACCTGCTGAAGTGATCCAGAAGATTTGTTCTCTCAGATGTTCTCTCTGAATATTCTCAAGCTGAAAGTGCAATCTTTCAAGAATCTTTTCAAGATGCCTCCTCAACCAATGTGCGTTCACTGTCAAATTTTGAAGATAAGCCCAACTGCTCAAGATGAAGTCATTCATGCAAGATTCATATGTTCATCTTGATGCTGTGAAGAATTTAAAGATTAATGTTGAAGCCAAGCTCCCGATGAAGATTAACAAGAAGAGCCAGCTACTTTTTAGGGGGAGCTTGTTGGGTCATTTACAAAAGAAAGCTATAAACCAAGGGGGAGATTGTTGGGTCAAAAATATGGTTTATACTTTGCTTTTCTAGGAAAATATATTTTTCTATAATGTAATATGTAATTTTGTGGCTGTGTACGGCCGTACTCGTGTGTACGACTTATATCTCATATATATATAGGGTGAGGAGTCATGTGAGTGTGAGGCTAGAAAAGAGAGAAAAGGAGGAGCATATTGTAGAGAGAGAAAATTGGAGAGAAGAATAGTGTGTGTGAGAGAATCTATTGTAAGGAGCACCATTCATATTATTGAATACATCATTAGATTCATCTTAATTCTTCTTCTCCTTCTCTTCTATTTGATCTGACATCATCCAATTGATTGGGATTCCGCACCATCAATTGGATGATGTCAGATCAAACAGAAGAGAAGGAGAGGAAGATTTAAGATGAATCTAATGATGTATTCAATAATATGAATGATGCTCCTTACAATAAATTCTCTCACACACACTATTCTTCTCTCGAGTTTTCTCTATCTACAATATGCTCCTCCTTTTCTCTCTTTTCTAGCCTCACACTCACATGACTCCTCACCCTATATATATGAGACACCAGCCGTACACCCGTGTACGGCCGTACACCCGTGTACGGCCGTACACAGGTGTGCGGCCGTATACAGCCACAAAATTACATATTACATTATAGAAAAATATATTTTCCTAGAAAAGCAAAGTATAAACAAAATTTTTGACCCAACATCTTTCCATTTACCAGCCTCAGGGCCTGCCACGGCTTCTGTGTAGTTGTTAGGCTCATCCAGACTTACCAGTGTACTATCACTAATAAGTGTGTCGCCTTCCGCAGTAATATGGAAACCATAGTAATGCTCAGGTGCATTCCTAACTCTTGTGGAATGCCTCAGAGGTACAGACTCGTCAGTAGGATCAACATGAGTTTCTTCCTCAGGTTGATTGCTAGGATTTGAGGTTACTTCACCACTTGACTCTTGAAGTTCTTCAAGGTCAATTTTCCTCCCACTGTTTCCTTGGCTCATGAACTCTCGTTCACAAAAGACTCCTCTCCTTGCCACAAAGACCACATTCTTACTGGGTCTGCAGAAGAGGTAACCAAAAGATTTATGTGGGTAGCCGATGAAAATACACCTTTCACTTCGAGGTTCGAGCTTATCGTGAGTCTCGCGTCTCATAAAAGCCTCATAACCCAAATCTTGATGTGGTCCAAGTGGCTAACTTTCCCAGTCCACATCTCATGAGGTGTTTTGGCAACCTTCTTTGTATGGACCATATTAAGGATATGGGCGGCAGTCTCTAAGCCGTACCCCCAAAAAGAGATTGGTAGCGAATCACGACTCATCATAGAGCGAACCATGTCCAACAAGGTCCGATTATGTATTTCAGCCACACCATTCAGCTGAGGTGTCCTAGGAGGTATCAATTGTGAGACAATCCCAAACTCCTTAAGATAATCAAGGAACTTTCTGCTAAGATGCTCACCACCTAGATCGGATCGAAGCATCTTAATGTTCCTGCCCATTTGATTTTCTACTTTCTGTTTAAACTCTTTAAATCTATCAAAAGTTTCTGACTTATGCTTGATTAAGTAGACATATCCATATCTACTATAAACATCAGTAAAAGTCAGGTAGTGGCGATTAGCATCCCTTGTGGCGGTTTTGAAGGGTCCACATACATCAGTATGTATAAGGTCCAACAAACCCCCACCCTTTCACACGAACCAGTAAAGGGTGATTTTGTCATTTTTCCAAGCAAACAAGATCCACAACAATCATCTGATTTTAGGTCAAATGACTCCAAGACTCCATCCTTGTGGAGTTGGCCTATGCGTTTCTTATTTACGTGTCCAAGACGACAATGCCACAATGATGCTTTATCCAAGCTAGTAGAAGAATCAATACACAACACATTATTTCCTAGTTTATCTACAACCGACACAGTTTCATACACACCATCACAAGGTAATGCTTTAAAATAAAGAACATTATTATAGGAAGCATTAATACTACCAATTTCATTATCAAAAGAAAAGTTAAACCCTTTTTTGTACGAACTATGAAAGAAAATAATATTCCTCGCCATTTCAGACGAGTAAACACATTTATTCAAATCTAACTTTAACCCACTATCTAGCAACAATGTATAAACTCCAATCTTGGTAACAAGTGTAACCTTCTTGTTCCCCATGATTAAGTTTATCTTTCCGTGCTCCACATCCTCACTTATTCTTAGGCCCTGCAAGTCACAACAAATGTGAATGCCACAACCTGTGTCAAGAACCCAAGAATTAGAATATGGTGAGTTATTAGACAATATAGTGTAAATACCTGCATGGGATGGTTTCATTTTCCCATCCTTGACACCTCGCAAGTACTTTGGGCAGTTTCGCTTCCTGTGCCCCTTATTCTGGCAATAGAAGCATTCAGCATCCTTAGGGATGGCAGAAGGAGTAGCAGAACCACCTTTGGTTCCACTTGATGAGGAGACATCAAGAGACTTTCCATTGGTACCCTTCGAACGGGTCTTCCTCTTCTTCCCTTTTACTTGCCCCGATAGCCAAAACAGGGGTGGCTATAGGAGTAGGAGTAGTAACAACCGACTTACCTTTAAGACCACTTTCGACGGTCTTTAGAAGTCATTGAAGCTTGCTGAGTGTGACTTCCTCCTTGTTTATGTGGTATGTCATGCGGAATTGATCATAACACGAAGGTAAGGAGTGCAAAATGATGTCAATTTCCAACTCCTCAGGGAAGTTCACATTCAATTTCTGCAAACAGTCCACATACCTTTGCATTTTCTGCAAGTGGCTCGTGATAGGTTCACCATCCTTCATTTGGGTTTTTATCATGGAGCAGATGATTTCATATCGTTCTTGATGAGCACTTTGAAGGTAGCAATCCATCAAATCCTGGTGCATCTCAAAAGGATAGTAGTCCTCATAGGACTTTTGGAGCACGGCTGTCATAGTGGCCATCATGATGCATGCCACTTTTGTAGCATCTTTTTCATGTGCCTCATATGTAGCAACCTCCTCAGGAGTTGCAGTAGGCTCAAGATCCTTAAGCTCCTTGTTGAGGAAATATTCCTTGTCCTCGTAATGAGTGACCATCCTGATGTTCTGGATCCAATCCATAAAGTTGTAACCATCAAAGATGACTCTCCCACAAAGGTTCACTACTAGAAAAACAGCCTTTTACGATGCTCATTGCGCGTCGTAAAAGGATCAGACGACGCGCAAATGCGCGTCAAGGAAGGACCTGTCATAAAGATAGACGACACGCTTTTGCGCGTCGTATATAGACGACGCACATTTACGACGCTCATTTACGACGCACAGTTACGACGCGCGTTTACGACACACAATGGGTATCAAGGAAGCCCTGTCATAAAGTAAGACGACACGTATTTGCGTGTCGTAACCTTGTGACGCGCGTGTTAATGACACGCAATGCGTATCAAGAGAGCCCCTGTCAAGAAAGGCCATGTCATAAATGAAGATGACACACATTTTTGCATATCATAATTTTAAATGTTTAAAAAAATATTATTTATAGATTTACTTATTTTCAAATAAAATTTGTATTTAATGTTTCATAATAGAAAATAAAATATCATATACAAAAAATACAATCCATTGCATAAAATTTAATGTCATACAGTTCTATTTCTTACAATATATAAATTTGTATTCATCTAATCTACTTTGTGTTTCGTAGTAACAACTGAACTGAAGAATGCAACACTTGCATTTGCAGCATCTTATCTCTTTCAGCTTGAGCTTTCTTTTCCTCTTCTAACTCCAGAGCCATTCTCTTTCATCAATCCTGTAAACACAACACAAAATCACTTGTCATTTTCATTCTACTTTTAAAATTAATTCTTATTAGGACACTCTACTTTTAAACCTACCAAGTTCACAGGTAAGATTGCAATTCCACTTGGATTAACACTTGAATGCAATCTTGGGATCCCTTAACTAAATGCAACATTCATTTTATTTATTTGTTTGTGTTTATTATTTAATCAGGTTGTGGTATATTCTAGAAAATGTGTTCAGGCAAAAGTTTATCCACTTGAAGCAATTTAAAGTAGACAACAAAACTCACCAATAAGATAGTTAGGAGGATGAAAGGAGAAATCTTGAAGAGCCATTCGATGATGCACTCAAAATGACCTAAATTAAGATAAATACTTATTAAAAAATCTGATAAACGGTAAGATTGCAATTCCACTTGGATCAACACCAGAAATACCAAACAAAACTGTATAAATGGTACCTGTTCTATCCTTCGCCACTACACTCATTATCTGTTTCAGCCTACAAAACTTCACCACCAAACTCACCAGAAACACCATACACCTCTCATTCCTGTTGCAAATGAAAACCAAATCTGAGAAATTTACTTACCTGCTCCGTTACACTCTGCACGAACCCATCACAACCGAATATTTCCAGCCTCCATCAAATCACCCTACCTGCTCACTATCGAAACCAACATCACCAACATCATTAATTGAGCCAGAAAATAGAAAAGCAGAAGGAGAAAAAGAAATAAGAGTGACCCAAGAGGCCAAGACCCTCCTGCTACCAATCGAAACAAGAATAAGGAGAAAAAGAAATAAGAGTTTTTTTTTGTTGTTCCTGTGATTTTCGTTTGAAGTAAAATACCACAAAAAGTTTTTTGTGTGTTTTTCGCATGAATCAAAAGAACAAGAAAAAAATCACAGAACTGGAGGCCACCGCCCACTCAGAGCCCACTGTTCATCATCTTCTTCGTCTCGAACATCTCAAACCTGCAACACAAACCGGAAATGTTTTGCATTCAATACCTTAGCAGCAGCCTCAACTGATCCCGGGTTGCATTCAATAAGAGTTGTTGAGCTTGAATCTCCTACCTTGGTGTCTTCATATGCAGCAAAAATAGAAGGAAAAGAACAGTGTGCATCACCATTGATCCGATTCAGAGGAATATGCCTAAAAGTAAAATACCTACCAACTTATTATATATAGTATATACGACATAATTACACATCATCATGTATGTATAAATAGATATTATACATGTAGAAATATTCTGGATCTGTCTCTTCTCTTATATCATGAGGACTACATGCATCCACTACCATTCGAATGTCTGAATCACCCTCCTTAACCACAATTACATTCATGCATGAGGTGCAAAATCCAAATACCCTCTCACAAGTTCACATGGTACTTGAGGCTCCATTTGATCACAAAGGTACTGAATTATAAGCAAATAGGAAAAGAAATAAATTATTTATTTATACAGAGAAAGTAAATGAGGCATTACTGATTACCCAAGAAAATAGATTATTAAACTACCTTCATGAGCAATGACATGTGTCTACAAACACCAAATTGTAGAGTTCCAATAGGGACAACAATGGAATTTCTCCTTGCTTTTATCAACTGAAGAGATTATTCACGTAGGACAGCAGTGTCATCTGATGAGTTTATATTTTGTTTTGTGGATTTCATAATATTGTTGTTGTTCCCAGTTGGACAAGTGCAAACAAAAGGCTTGTTATAGTTTGATCCAGATACAGACTTTCGTGCCCTATCAACCATTGTACTTCTGTCACTCCCTCCAAAGTGATTAGATACAAACAGAGCAAGCAAGGAAGCAATATATAATTTACCAAGAAAAATGTCTCCCTCATCTTTTGTGGAACCATACATTTGATTTAAATGATACAGCAATGATTGAGCACAAAGTGTTACAGCATCCAACTCTTCATCCTTTTACCTGAAAAACATTAACTTCAGTTTACATATCATTGTCATTCAATATAAAATAGTTGATTATCAAGATTACAAAAACTACCTATCCATGACTATAACTTCACGTGAGCCAAGATGCAAGCTTTTCTCATAGCTGCTAAGAGGCAAGAACAGACGATCTCGCCGTACATCATAATTGAACAAGCTTTCTTTGGTATTTTGCATTCAAAAAAATTAAATGTTTAATCACTCTAATATTTCATATTTGAACAAGCTTGTACTTACTAGACCTTGAGCATATTAAGACATTGTCACCTGCTTTCAGAAACTCTTTAGCTAAGGCATAACCTATTCCTGAAAAACAGTATTTTAATTAGCAAGAAAACTAGAATTTTCATATAAACAATAACTCATATTTACATACCAATCATCATCCTCATATTTTTCCTTTAATTTCCATTTTCTCAAATGTTTTTTAAATATCATTTATCTAGACAACAGTTAATAAGATTAAAACAGACATGTGAGTAGATTTCTACCAAATCTTGCTAGTAAGTTCAGTGATGTTCTATAAAAATTTTGACTTTTCATCAGTGCTGCAATAAGTCGGTCAATATCTCATGAGTCATTTCATAATTTTGGACAAATTTGCATCAAATCAATGAACAAAGTATAGAAATGGATCAGAAATCTCTGCAATTCACATCTGATAACCAAACTAATTATAAATTGAACTCAAAATACATAATTATAAAAAGATAGATCTTGACCTTAACAACCTAACAACAGAATAAAAGGTTACCCTCTGGGCGATACCCAGAAGCTTATCCATCTCAACATCCAACAACATGCTCTGATCTCCGCTGTAAATAACCAACTGAAAAAGGAGTTCATAAATATTTCATCATTTACACATATTTCATATTAAACCATTTCTGCGACCATACCTACTTCAAATAGATGATAAATCAATGTCTTGAAAGGTGAAATAGAAAATGAAAAAAATATAGATGAAAGTTACATAGTAAAAAAAGGGGGAAATGTCACTAAATAGCAACCAACACGGTTGCTTGTTCCACCTCAGTCAGTCAAACTTCTTTTAGAGGGCATAAGCACTCAAGGTCTTTTGTTTAATTTTCTATCTTTTAAGTGATTCACCATGAAGAGTCTCTCATAAAAAAATATTATTTTTTTATCTTAATGAAATTAGGTTGTGAAAAAAAATGTACTTAAACTTACAAAAAATAATTAAATTAAGACCCATGTGTAATTTTTTTTCCTTCAAGAGAAGCATATGTATAGCTATTTGAGTCGGTCTTGACTCTAAACCGACAATGTTAACGTAAAAGAAAATAATGGAGTCAAATTGGAGATTATGATTATCCCAAATATATTATATTTGAATTTGTGTTAGATTAATTCTTTACAACAAACAGGGAAGCCTTTATAATTTTACTACACCTAATTTTTAATTAGTGTTGTGTTTTTTAACACTTATTATTAATTTTTAACCATTTTGAGCATTTATATACATTTATATTTAAAGAGTAGTTAAATAAAAGCTTAATTATCTGGATTAAAAAAATTAACATTTAAGTACTCATTTAATATAAAGAAGTATGACAGACAGAGTGCACCTCAAAATGTCATTTGAATGAAGAAAACTGTTTGATAAAGAAACTTCTTAAGATGAAAACTTGATGGCAATTTCCCAAATCATAAAATCTGAAAAAATACACTTACAGTTTTACATCGATCACCTAAATAACACTTGGTTGCGTAAGGTCCTTACCATCAAGTTTACTCATGACCTTATATGTTCCTGTAAGCATTAAGCATGAATTAGACATGAAAACTGAATAAAAAACAACCAACAATAAACAAATTACTAGTAACATAAAAATACTAAAGAAGATAAAGGCAAACTATAAAGAAATTTTTCTTTCATCATTTATCAATGTTACTTCTAGTAAATTGCTATTTTTTTTATCTATTTAGTAAATGAAGTATTAGTAAAGTAACAAAATAATGATGGCGCATCACATAGAAGCCATCGAATTTTGGGCAATTTTGATTGTTGTTGTAATCAGAATCAGAATATATTTGCTGCTAGAAAGGGAGGCAGGCTATATTTTTTTTAATTTGGCTTCTTTAATTTTGTTCATTTTAGAGATTTTATTAGAAGCAGTAGCTATTGCAGACACTTCAGTAGCATTTCATATATGGTAATCTTATTTGTTGGTCAAAATGTCAATTCATTTTAATAGATATATGATTGCTACTTCTTTCTGTTAGAATAAGTCTTTTATTTATTTATGTAATAAATTTAGGCTGAAATTGTCCATGAAGCCATGGGATTCCATGTGTGATTACTGATCCGAAGGAACGAATTGGTTATTTGATATCTAATGTTTACATATCTATTGATTTAATTTGGGTCTCATTTTTATGAAGTAAAGTATGCTTTTCATAGTGCGAACACATAATCATATTATAAAAAATTGAAGTTATTATATTCTTATGAACACATTTGATAGTAGACTTATTTGACAATAACCCCATCATAAAACTTTCACTAAACAGTTGATGTGCTTCCTATGAACATCTAATCCCACCGGTAAGGGAATAAACAAAAATGGAATTATTGGTATTTTTCCTCCTCATAGAATTCTTTGTCATGCATTGATATTGTAATATGACTTTGTAATAACTACTACGAATTGACATGAATAAGAACTTATAGCATCATAACACTTACCATAGAAAAGGTATCAGGTTGATCAGATGCACAACAATTTCACATGGAAAGTGGGAGGAAGTGGAAGGTATTTTGAGAGAGTACCTTTGGGGAAGAGAGTTTTTATTAGATAGGCAAGCTTCAATGTAGCAGACATCCTTTTCCATTAACAATCATAACCGGCAAAAATTTTGATCTTTTTTCCAAGAACTGGGAAGTCAAAATTAGAAAACTATTAAAAAAAAGTAAACTTGACATGATCTTTTCTTAGTTTCAGGTAATGAGTACATAAAATTAAGTCCCATACAACATAGATTAGCTAAACAGGGATGATGCATAGATGAAGTAAAAGAAAGATTAGCAGTTTTGGTGAAGAACGATTGTAAATAATCTCATAAAACACCTCTTCTTCAATCAATATGTTCTACCAAGGCAGGTAAAAACCACACACTTACATCAACAATTATCAACTTGATTATACAAAAACATATATAAGCAACAAAGATAAATACCATATATCTTTTTGAGATCCATTTGTTTCCAAGGATATGGGGGCAGGTTGAGCATCCAAAACAGCTGTACAATCTTTAATCCTAGCAAAAAAAAAATTATTACAATTAACACAAAAAGGTTGTAATAGTTCCATCACTTGATTTCTTAGGGATTTAAACTTTAAAATTGAAATAAAATATTTAGCAAGAAGACTCACCTTTGCTCAAGTCAAAGACCTATCGAGCTTCACCTTATACATGTTTAATCCCACCTACAATTCCCAAAACTTGATAACTAACCATAGGATAATGATAAAATGATGTTCAACTTAATATTTAGCCCAAAGAATTGAAACTCGGATAGTGGTAGCGCCAATGATGGAGATACTTCAACGATTTTGGAGAAAAAAAGAATGTTCTTATATTTGCACCCTATTAAATTACTAAAGAAATAAAATTAGGGATCAAATTAACAGAGAAAACAAGAACACACATAGCTTTAACTTATATCCTTAAAACTTTTTTTTTAAATATGTCAACAAATGTATTTAATTCATGCTTTAGATGTAGAACTGTAGGCCATTAAATCCCTCTTCGTTCGTGGAAGCTTCAAACCTGTTAAATAATTAGAATTCACACAAGGAGAGGTGTAGAAGATACAAAATCAATAGACTATTCTTACCGAATAAAATCTTTGAACAAGAAAGAAACTGTGATTGGGAAAAAGAAATAACAATTACGACTATAATCTTTGAACCAGAAAGACATTGTTGTTGTACAATCTTTAAACCAGAAAAAAATTGCGATTGGGAAAGGGAAATAGCAACTATGACGTCAGCTGCCCTGGACGCCCGTCTCCAGTTGCACAACGATGAAGTAGGGCAGATGAAGTAGAAGAATGATTGTTATTGCAATACCATCTAAAATTTCGTAAAGTAGAAAATCCACCAAGAAATAATTATCAATAAATTCAATGCTTGATTTTGTAAATCCAAAAGGATCAAGATTAAAGACCTAAAAAATCTAAAATTGAGTTCCAAAATTGATATAATTTCAAAAGACGAAAGAGAATGGAGGGGCTGAGGGGAATTGAAAAGCACTGGTAATCAAACCAAAAAAACAACAATACCGTAAGTACATAATTGGCTCACCCGGGTGTAAGATGCATGCCTTCAAGAGGAAGTCGGAGGGGTGACTCTGCTATAATGAAGGAACGGTGGCAGTAAATGGGGATGGTAGAGTGGCAAGTAGCTTTGGGGGAATCGCAAAAGGAAAACCCACCGTGAAGTCTCCTCGTCAGCACGAGGTCAAGCTGATAGGAAGCAAGAAGGTAGCTTGGTGAAACAGGCAGACACCTGGTGAGGCAGGCAGCCAAGCTTCACCACCATATACGTTAAAAGATGCCGCCCGACATCCTTTGGATTGGCGGAGGGAAGCAGGTCATCGACGTGCACCAGAGTAGAAATCTTTAACATATAGGTAATGATATCAATGAAATTAGAATTTGGGGGCTAGGGTTAGGGTTAGGGCTAGCAGCCATGAAATATAGCACACTATATGTTCAGAACAAGTTCATAGTTATGAACTCTGTAATGGAACTATAAATGGTGAAATGAGATCGAGAGGCGCTTGTTCGGCCTTAAGAATGTCAAGGATATCAGTTGCGTCTCTAGGAAGTTGGTCCAGAGCCACTCGTACCTCCTCCTCCAAGTTCTGTACCGGAATAGCAATGAAGTAGAAAAAAATGGAGAAAATTAGGGTGAAGAAGAAGAAACTTGATAGCAGATTGCAGGCAGGACAGTCACTTGTGGTATGCAGAGGTGGAAGAGACGTTCACGATACACATGTAGACATGAAGGTTTCAACAACCTTATCGATGTTCCCGATACCATAACTCTTGAATTTGAAAACCTTCTATCTGCTTAATACTGGCTCGTATGATTGGAAGAATGGTGGTGGATGAAGCATTCGTCGATATGAGACGATGACGATGCGTCACCGCTATGTGAGGCCAAAAGAGACGATGAGTGTTGGAGGCGGTGGTGGTATGTCAGGGCAGAGACGAAGGATGTGAGATATGAGAGAATGATAGTCCTCATGACGTTCTTGAAAAAAAAACCCTGGTTTTGTTCCCCATTTTGTAATAGGAACGTGCGTTTAAAAATTATAAAGCGACATGGTGCGCAGGACACCCGCTTATGATGGGTGTCTTCTGTGTTTTTATTTTTATTTTTTTCTAACACAAATTCTAGGGCGTGCAAAAATGCGCAACCTAAATCCTTCAAAATTTTTGAGAGATGACATTATTTTTTCGTCACACACTTTTGTGTATCGTAAATCCGTGCGCGTCATAAATTGCGTGTCATTAAAGGTCTTTTTTCTAGTAGTGGTTCATGAGAGAAAAGGAGCCAGTAGGGTTAGAACTTGGAAGACATCTGAAAAGAAGAAAGAGAAGTTTAGATTAGATATATAGAGTCCTTAATAATACACCCAAATGGAATATTAAGGCTAGGACCCAACACAATATATTATAACTTAGAAGAGGGATGTCGTAATCTAAGCTATAGCATATTTGAAGGTAGGTGAATCACGATTCAGCAATTTCCACCATGAAAACGAAATGAATTATTAGGTTTAATTGGTTTGAAATTCCTAGATTCTTTTGAGATTCAATGAAGTTTTCAATGACATGTTTCAATCTCGAGTGTACCCTTCAAGTTTGTGACTGGGATGCCGAGGATCACAAAACAAGGTGTGAATAACCATGCAAATTCACTTGGTACCCTTAATATTATCACCTAATTGATGTGTCGGTTAACCACACACGCTCCACCGATCTATGATAAACATTAAGTCACCCTTTGTTATCCTTACTAGTCCAAGTTAGTGTGCCGGTTAACCACACACGCTCCACCAACGACTTGGTAAGGCACAAAGTGTGAATTTTATGAGTTAGCACCATATTCACATTTTCCTAAAGTAACTAAGATTGGGAATTACTAAAACCTTTAGTTACTTCATAATAATCATTATACTTTTAATGAGAATTAAATTCATTGTCCTACCCGTTCGGCTAACGACCCTCTACCGATCAAGGAAGCGGTGGGTGAGAGTGGACACCCATTAAGCTGCCATTTTATAGGAAACAACCTTATACCCCCCCCCCCTTATAGACCGGCTTCGTGAATGAGGTCTACTAATGGTAAAACGACTTGATCTTATACATATATAAATATTAACCATTAATCTTATAATAGTATAAGGGTTGAATTTTAACTTTTAAAATCCTAAGGGTTGGAATTTAAAGTGTGTGTGTCTTTACAAATTCAATACTTTAGGGCAAGTTTTGAAACTGTTCAAAACTTTTCATTTCATAAATTATGAGTTAAGGGTACATAAAAGTGAAGACTCTTCATTTTTATGTAACTTATGTGTTTAAATGTTCATTAAAAGAGGTAACCTTTGGAAATCCATAACTTGAGGACAAACTATGGATTCCATTAAAACACATAATTGATCATGAATTAATCGTTAAACAATTTAGCAATTAATTCCTATGATCTAACAATAACTCATAAGAATATGAATCTTCATATCAAAATTTCAAGAACATATGAACACATATAAACATGGAATTTTGATATTAGCCATTGTAAATGGATTAGAAAAACCATTACACCATCTAAAATAGGTTTTAAAACATCAAAACAATTTAGGGTAATGTTTCTAGTCCATTTCCAGTAGCAAAAGTCGAAAAACTGCATTCTGTGCCTCCTACTCGTCGAGTGCATGAACCTACTTGACAAGTAGGATGAATTTGTGCTTGGACTCATTGAGTGCCCCCATGGACTCTTCGAGTCCCCTACCCATAACTCAATTTTGTGACTTTTCAATAGTTTGCATCAAGTATTCAAGAAAACAAACCTAGTCTCTGATACCACTGTTGGGTTTTGAGCAAACTAACACTCCTAAGGTGTTCATGCAACCCTAAAACCTTGGATCTATGTTCTACTATGAATACATGCAACTTTGATTTTTCCAAGGTTCATAACCTATCTAGCATGACATGGGGAACATTAAACATAATGGCTAGAAGAATTACATACCTTTCAATTTGTGAGTTGATTCCTTGAAGTTTGAGCGCCTAGCACTAATAATGTGGATGCCTAAAATGGAAATCACAAATCAACACAAACTTGGAAAAACCTTATGAGAGTGTATGCTTGCTTATAGAAATCAGTCACCTCTTTGCACACACAAAACTAGTGCCATTTCAAGCATCACAAGCTCCTTTATATAGTGTGGAGGATTAGGGTTACATCCATGTAAACCCTAATACCCATGACTCTTCCTTTCCAAGGATCCATGGGTTAAGAGCTCCATGGAGTATCCATGGACTCCCATGCATGCCAAGCCCATTCCAAATGAGTGTTAGCCCACACTTATATAAATACAAGAGCCCATATTTAATTAGTCACCTTTTTTATCACAAAATTAATTCTAAATCAATT
Source organism: Lactuca sativa (assembly GCF_002870075.4). Taxonomy (NCBI): domain Eukaryota; kingdom Viridiplantae; phylum Streptophyta; class Magnoliopsida; order Asterales; family Asteraceae; genus Lactuca; species Lactuca sativa. The sequence continues at coordinate 287,691,400 of NC_056625.2, read as the reverse complement.
TATGATCAATACTAATTAAATAATATGATTTCATATTAATATATTATAACCTATAATATATTAATAAATCATAAACATACAATTCTCACAAGTTTAACCATAAATAGTTCGGGTGAAGTGCAACCCAAATAGACCATGCCGGGTCGGGTCAAGTATATACCAAATAAAGTTATGGACTTAGATACCTTATTTAACAAGCGGATCATAGGCTAGGTAGCTTCATTTGATTATGATAGTCGTGGGTTGTTTACCCGGCATCGAAGGGTTTGGGTTCCTTACTAGGGCAGTGTACGCTAGGTTCTGATGGATAAGGCTCACAAGTCGAGATTCTCCATCCATCCCGGGGCGATGAAGACGTATCGGGATCTTCGCCCTGATTATTGGTGGCCCTGCATGAAGTGGGACATAGCATAGTATGTGGAGCGGTGCTAGACTTGCAGGAAAGTCAAGGCTGAGCACCAGTGAACTCACGACAAGATGCAGCTGTTAGAGATTCTTGTGTGGAAATAGGAGGACATCACTATGGATTTCATCACGAAGCTTCCCAGGACCGCACATGGAGTGGATTCAATTTGGGTCATCGTGGATCAGTTGACCGAGAGTGCTCATTTCATCCTGATCTAGGAGAGTATATCGACTGAGAGGCTAGCCGAGATCTATGTATATGAGGTGGTGGCATGTCATGGAGTGCCGGTGTCGGTTGTGTTAGACTGGGATGTCCGCTTCACTACCAAATTTCGGAAGCGGTTTCATGACTAGATGGGTACTCGTCTTCACTTAAATATAACTTTTCACCCTCTGAGGGATTGGCAGAGTGAGAGGACGATTCAGAATTTAGAGGACATGTTGCGTGTGTGCGTATTAGATTTTTGGAGGGATTTGGGATACATATCTTTTGTTAGTGGAATTTTCGTATAGCAACAGCTATCACGCTAGCATAGACCGACCTCCCTTCGAGATGCTCTATGAGAGGAATTGTAGGACCCCAATCTGTTGGGGTGAGGTCAGTCAGAGAGTCATGGGGAGTACTGAGGTGGTACTCAAGACCACAGAGAAGATCCAACAGCTTCGGAGTAGACTCCAAACTTCTTAGAGTCGGCAGAAAAGCTATGCCGACAAGCGCAGATCAGACCTAGAGTTTTAGGTAGGGGACATGGTTCTCCTGAAGGAGTCACCTTGGAAAGGTGTCATCCATTTCAGGAAGCGGGGCAAGTTGGACCCCAAGTACATCGGTCCGTTTAGGGTTTTGGCTCGGGTGGGTCGGGTTGCTTATCATTTGGATCTACTAGCAGAGCTCAACTAGATCCATAACACTTTTCATGTCTTCCAGCTGGGAAAGTGCTTAGTGGATGACTCCCCAGTTGTGCATTTAGAGGATATTCAGGTCGATGACAGCCTGAACTATATCGAGAGACCAGTAGCCCTTCTCGATAGGCCTGTCGAAAAAACCCGAAACCCATTCTACCCACCCGACCCGTTCCGAATTCGGGTAGAATGGGTCGGGTAGAATGGGTAGCGGGTAGAATGGGTAGCGGGTATGAACATCCGAGTAATAGGTTAACCGGATAATAATATAGGACGAGTTTTAGGTATGAATATTTATTTTCGGGTATACCCAAATACCCGAATTCGTTTTTTAAATAATACCAAATATACAATGCAGTCACGTACGCACACTTCAAATAAAACAAAACCCTTTGTTTCCTTCTTATGAATGACAGCTCGACAGTCGACGCAAACTTGCAAAGGGAATACGACGCTGAAGCTGAAGTCCTGAACCATCATCACAATTCTTAGTTTCTCACTATCGCACGTAATGGAATTAAAAAAGTACATAACATATTATAATTATTTGTATTGTTATTATATATGTACTTGTTAATTGTATGAAGTATTTTCCAACCCAATTCTTTATTAAACAAACCAACATGTAAAAATAAAAAAAATAAAAAAATAAAAATTTTTCAATAAGTGTCATTTAAGAAATTTTCGGGTATACCCGATAATTACCCGACCCGGCCTCAAACCCGAATACCCGAAACCCGAAAACCTGAATTACAATATAGGTCGGGTATCGGGTATTATTTTCTGAAGGAAATACCCGTTCTACCCGAAACCCAAAAATTTTACCCGTTTGACACCCCTACTTCTCAACAGGAAGACGAAGAAGATGAGGAACAAGAGGGTAGAGTTGGTAAATGTGCAGTGGCTGCACCACAAGGGGTTTCAGTGGACTTGGGAGCCCGAGGAGGAGATGAGGGAGCAATATCTAGAGTTGTTCAGGGCAGCAGACTTCGAGGACGAAGTTTGATTCAAGTGGGGGAGAATTATAACATCCATGACTTGAGGTAATGCTAATTATTTAATCTTGTAATTAATTGTTGGACTATGAGATTAATGTTGGATCATTGAGTTGGGCCATTATTGTGTTAGGCTGACTGAAGCCATATGTTGGGCTTAAGCTTGGTGTATGCGGGGCATAGTGAGGACATTGGAAGGGGGGTATGCACGTATGTGCAGCGTACGCGAGCTGACTCAAAACCCTAATTTTTAGGGTTTAGGCCATATATTTACATCATTATGTCAAATACCCCAGCCTCCTTAACTTAGAAACCCTAGAAACCTAACCTTCTTCATCTTTGTGTGACCTTGATCTTTTGAAGTCCATTTTATTAGCTTGGAGCTTGGGAAGGAGAAAGAGGTAGTTGGTGAAGAAGAACTTGTGTTGCTTGAGCTTAAGGATCTAAGACATCATCATCATTTAGCACTCATTTGAGGTAAAAAGCTCAAAACTTACCTCATGAATGCTTAGATCTCTTGTAACGGGTTTTGCCTCATGAATGCTCAAATCCATTTCTAGGCTTAGGGTTGCCACCCTTAGTGCTATTTGAGTTCCAAAGACAGAAAAGTTACCATCTTGAAGGTCTTGAAGTGGCCATGCATGAGTATTAGTCTTTTCTATGGAAGTAAGTTTTCATATAGCAAGTTTGGTTCCATTTGGGGGTTTGCAAGCCACCAAGTAATCGACTTTATGGGTTAAGACACTTTATTGGACCCTGATTTGTGTTTGGAGCTTTAGGTCTTAAGGGGTTAAGCTCTTTTTGGAGAGTATGGCTTAACAGGGTAGTACGACGGGCGTACAAGCCCGTATGCGCAACATACAAGCCATGCAGCCTGTACGCTTAGCGTACAGAGGAGTACGCCCCGTGTACTCACTGGTTTTGGGCTTTGCGTCATTTGGACCTCAGTTTGGGCCATTCCTTGGAATTTGCTATTTTAGGCCATAGTGGGCCATCAAAAATCAGTTATTTTGGGCTAAGATTATGATTGAAATTAAGCGAAGGCCCGTTTGAGGAGTTGGGCCCAATTTAGAAAATTGGGCCATTGGTGGGCTAATAGTGGGCTTGGAAAGGCTATCTAGAATTGGGTCTTTCATGTTATGGATTTGGGCCTAGGTCATAGACATGATTAGATCGGGGGTAAAATGTTCATTTTACCCTATGAAGGATTATTGGGTTTTGACTAAGTGTTATTTTGTACTCATAGCTCGGGGAGTCGTCAAAGCAGCCGCTAGAGATTTCTTACCGTAAGATTCTACATTCAGCTTTGCGAGGCGAGTTTCCTCCTATATGAACGGGTCGAAGGCACAATTGTCGGCTCGTATATTTATGTTAGTATGTTTTGGACTAAGGTCCGATGTCGGGCAGTGCCCAATGTAGGTTTATATGTTTTCCGGATTTCGATCTGATGTTGGGTAGTGCCTGATGTAGGTTTATATGTTTTCCAGATTTCGATCCGGTGTCGGGCGGTGCCCGAGGAATGTTTGTATGCTTGATGTCTTCGTGATTCTTGCATGTGTCTATATTGTATGTTTCCGGATTACAGTCCGATGTCAGGCAATGCCCGAGGTGTAACGCTCTAAAAATTTCAACCAAATTAAACTTTTCAAAACAAACCGGTTTCATAAACTTATTACAAAAAGGTTTTCAATACAATTATTATCAGAGTCTTCCCAGAACCACATCGTAAAACATAATCATAAGGAGCGGTACGATCACGCCTTTGCCTTGTCACGGTCTCCTGAAGAACCTGAAAAACATTAAACCACAACTGTAAGCCCAAAAGCTTAGTGAGATACCCCCAAAATACCAACCACATATACCATACATGCACATCATGCCATATCATAACAGAACACAGAACAGCCATGCACTTTGGGTCAACTGTGAGACTGGTCTGCCGCACCGGCCAATAGTACACCTGGTCCACCCTTGGAGTCTAGCCATATACATCAAGTGTACAGTGTGATTGGTCCGCCCGCACCGGGCCTTCAATCCACCTGGTCCACTCTCTGAGTCTACAGTATGAATGGTCTGCCCGCACCGGGCCTTCAGTCGGTCTGGTCCACCCTCCGAGCCTCGGCTCATCTGGTCCGCCCTCTTGGGGCCTGCAGCCTATCCGGACCGCTCGTTGGGCCTTCGGGATAACCGGTCCGCCCTGGGTATGTTGGCCTACAGCACAAAGCAGGACCCGCCTCAACCCAAACCTCAGTCCAACAACCATGTGCACATAAACATTCAATCATATAACAATTCACATTCAATCAAGCCGATCTAGCAGATCACATAACATGTCATCATCCTAACCAGGATACCGACCTAATCGGTCACTAGCATAACATCATCCTATATACTAGGATACCGACCATAACCAGGTCTCTAACATATACCATCCTAACTAACAGGATGCAAACATATCAAAGCAAAATACATAACAATGATACCTGGATCACAATCCGATAAAGGGTCGGCCTTGGTGCCTTAGACCTGGTGATATAGTGAGGATAACTCACCTCGCAATTGCCGACTGAAAAGATAAGACCAAGATGCTCCAACCACTGACACAATCTCCACCACTAGCCGACACCAACACTGAACTCAAACAAAAGCCAACAATTACCAAAATGCCCCTGGAAGTCAACTGGTCAACCCTCGGTCAAAGTCAAAGTCAAAGTCAACCTTCTGACTGACTCTACTCGCCGAGTCAACCCGATGACTCGCCGAGTCCCCATGCTCAGAACTTCCCCAATCCGTGACTCAACTCGCCGAGTCACCCCGAGACTCGCCGAGTCCCACAACTCTGAGTCCCCTCGCACTCAACTCACCAAGTCCTCCCTTGACTCACTGATTCATGGCTCAACCAGAAGAAAGTTAGGACCTCACGACCAGACTCGCCGAGTCCAAGGCTATCTTCAACCTACTCGTCGAGTTGTTCTTCCAACTCGCCGAGTTCCTGACCATCTTCAAGCAACTCGTCGAGTACACCTTTGTGACTCGCCGAGTGTCTCTAGATCTTAACCCATACAGAAGCCTTTCAGGCCATGCAGTTGATCCAAACCATAGATCTACCCTTCTACAACCCATCCATCACGTAAAGTGGCAAACTTTACGTGAATCCAAAGAGATCTAGGCTTTTTACACTCTAGGGCTAGGATTTGGGACACTATGGCTTCACCAAACACTCGCGAATAGGGACTTTAATGCACTCTAGACCTTCTCCATTCCAGATCTGAGGTAGCAACCTCAGATCCAACCACCAAACTCAAGATACCACAAGCTAATCTTTCCAAATACTCCAAAATGATGAATAACAGCCCAAGCAACGAAATAATACCTCAAAAGGAAGCTCCAACTGAAGAGAAATCCGAATCTTAGTAAAGCCCCTTGCTCCAAGCCTCTTAACTCTCCAAGATCTCCTCCAAAATCTCTTCTCCAAGGTTCAAATGCACTCAAACCCCTCACAAACGCGCCTTAGGGTTTTCTGGACTTCAAGAGATGGTAAAGAGGCTGGGGAGAGGGTATAATGTCTTTTATATAGGGCTCATCCTCCAAAATTTGGGTTTTCTCCATTCAGCACCTACTCGCCGAGTTGGCCACTTAAAACGCGACTAGAGTCGCGAACCTACTCGCCGAGTCCACTCATGGACTCACCGAGTTGGCCTTCCACATTTACACTTTGAACCCTGAACTTGCACTCCTGAACTCGGGATGTTACACGAGGAATGTTTGTATGCTTTCGGATTTCGGTCCGATGCGTCGAGGAATGTTTATATGTTTATGTTATGTGATTATTTTATGTGTTTTTTTTGATATGTTTATATGTATACTGAGCTTTACTTGATGTCGGGCGGGGCCCGATGCCGGACTCTATCCGATGCCGACCGAGGCCCAATGCCGAACACTGTCCAATGTCAGGCAAGGCCCGGTGAAAGGTTTGGAGCGAATCAACCTTGATCCAAACCCTTTTAACAAATTTCAAAATCCGATCCAAACCCACTCCATAACCCGCAGGGTTTTGAATAATCAAACCCATAACTTTATCCACCGAATCAGCAAATATCCAAACCCACTCCATAACCTGCGGGGCCCATGATATGTTTATATGTGCTTATGTGTATGGTATGTGGTAGTTTGGGGAGACTCACTAAGCTTCGTGCTTGCAGTTTTTAGTTTTGGTCTTAGGTACTTCCGGTAGCAAAGGGAAGAGCTCGGGATGACTGCACTGCACACACCATGATGCTTTAGCCTGGGATGTTTACTATGATATATTTGACAAATGTTTTTGATTGATATACCGTTCATGATCTTTTGAGATACTATGACTTATGTTTTGTTGAGATGATTTTGAAAACTAAGGTTTTATTTAATAATTTAAAATGAAATTTTTTGTCATGATTTTTTGGATGTTTCAGTGGTAGGACTCGGCGCATCTGAGTGGGGATCGGGCATAGCCAATGTATCCCAAAGGCTCGACGAACCGAGCAAGGGGGATCGGCCAAGGCCAATGTGTCCTAATAGGTTCGGCTACGGGGGATCAGGTTTAGCCAATGTATCCCAAGGACATGCATGCATGGTTATGTGTTTGATACCGTTTGTATTTGTGTATACAGGTAAAGATTATATGATATGATATTGTGTATGTGTGGAATGCATTATACTTTGTGCTTTCCCTTGGCGCACATGATGGTCGGACATGATTGTACACACTGGCTCTAACATCCCAAAAATTATGGACCAAAAATTTCATTTTTAATTAAGTGATTTACAAAACGTTAGTAACAAAATATCATTCGACCATATCATTTAATAAAACATGTCTCGCTTTTGTAAACCAGAACGTAAATCATAATAATATCAGAGTACAAATTCCAGAATGTCTCATAGTGCGGAAAAACAAGAGCGTGTGTGTGATATGCCGCTACCGCGCCAGCTCCTTCCCCTTGGCTGAAGAGGTACCTGAAACAACAACTAAAAACCGTAAGCACGAAGTTTAGTGAGTTCCCCCGACGTACCACATACCAAATAACCATATAACATACAAATATTGTCAGGCATATCTGGGTGCCCGACCTACCTCTTCGGTCCTCTCGACCGGATAATGACTAGCATATATGGGTGCTGGTCTCCCCTTCGGTCCTTTCGACCGGATACTGACTAGCGTATCTGGGTGCTGGTCTCCCCTTCGGTCCTTTCGACCGGATACTGACTAGCATATCTGGGTGCTGGTCTCCCCTTCGGTCCTTTCGACCGGATACTGACTAGCATATCTGGGTGCTGGTCTCCCCTTCGGTCCTTTCGACCGGATACTGACTCGCATATCTGGGTGCTGGTGTCCCCTTCGGTCCTTTCGACCGGATACTGACTAGCATATCTGGGTGCTGGTCTCCCCTTCGGTTCTTTCAACCGGATACTGACTAGCATATCTGGGTGCTGGTCTCCCCTTCGGTCCTTTCGACCAGATACTAGGGACTATTTCACCCCCTACCACGACCACATAACACGTATCACATAATCTATTTAGCATGGCTGGGCACAACTGCGCCTTTGGCCCTATCGACCGGTAACCTAGGGACTATCTCCCCTACTATCGCTAGCACATAGCATCATATCATACAAACACATAAACGTAACACAGGTAGTGGCAACCCTACATGAATATCATAGAGACAAACATCTAATCATACAATTCCTACTAGTGGGCTGGCATTGTGGCTTTAGACCCACCGCTACTGGAAGGTAACTCACCTCGAAGTAGTTGCTGAAAGTTTGCTTGCTGAGCGCCTGACTGCTGAACCTGAACTCCCCGGCTAAAATTTCCATAAACACTAAGTCAGATACTGATAACTAATCTTAGGGTAAAATGACTATTTTACCCCCCGGTCAAAGTCAACATCCTGGTCAAAGTCAACTTCCTGGTTGACCGGACTTGCCGAGTTGGCTCGCCAACTCGCCGAGTCCCTTCCATCTGTTCTAGTTCTACATCCGTTTCTACTCGTCGAGCTTAGCGAAGACTCGACGTGTTCTTCCTCGATGCATACATACTATGTCCAAGTTCATCTGACTCGCCGAGTTGAAGAACAACTCGTCGAGTCTAAGGCAATCTTCATCGGACTCGCCGAGTTGCTCATCCAACTCGCCGAATCCACGACTAACTTCATAGGACTCGGCGGGTCCATCGTTCTACTCGCCGAGTTCATGCAGTCCTTTTTCTATACAGACTTGATTTGAGCCATGCAGCGGCTCCAAACCACAGATCTAGGCTTCTAGGGCATGCTTATCATGTAAAGTTGCAAACTTTAAGTGCATGCATAGCTTTAGAGGCTTCAAATGTCCAAACTAAGCTCTTAATGGGGTTCTAAGCTCAAGAGGGACCTTAATCACCAATATGACTGAAACTTAACACTTCAAGAAGGTAATGAGAGTCCAGATCTGAAGTATAACCCAACCATAAGGTTTCTCTTCAAGGATTTGGGGTTTTAGGGCTTAAAAGCAACAATTTAGGGACAAACAAGATCTAATAGATCAATAACCAAGATGGAAACTTTATTACTAGAATGGATGACCACAAATGAATATGTTCTGGATCTAAGTCCCCCTCCTTGACCTCTTCAACCTCTCCCTTCTTCCACTTGCTCCAAGGTGCACCAAAAGTCCCTTCACAAGGCAACAATCACTCAAACTTATCAATGGAGGCTAGGGTTTTCGATAAGGAATGCTCTGAGGGTGATGGGGGCTGAGATGGGGCTGTAAGGAAGTTTAAATAGGGTGCAAACCCTAAGGATTAGGGTCTCCTCCTGATTGGCCTACTCGCCGAGTCCAGGCGTGGACTCGCCGAGTAGATCACTTAAAGCCCACATCCACTCGACATCTACTCAGCGAGTTAGGGCTACAACTCGCCGAGTAGCTCTTCCCAAAAGAACATTTAATCAAAATAAATATGTACCAGGAACAGGGTGTAAGTGTTACAGGCTCAAGGCTGGTTTTTGGAATTGATGTTGAATTGGTTATGTATTCATAAATTTTAGAATTATAACTAATAATGTTTGGAAGCTGGATTGGTCTTGGGTTTTGGTATTTCATTTGTTTTAAATAAAATACATTAAATGTATGATTTATGTTATTTTAAAAAGTTTAAATTTATTAGAAATTTTGGGATGTTACATACATTTTTATGGGACCAATTCCGCATTTATAAAGTATTTCTACTATTTATTAATGTTGTAGTGGAGAGCAGTATACATTAAAATTTCGGAATGAAGTTCTCTTAAGAGAGGGAGAATGTGACAACTGTAGAAATTAGGTCATCGTTAAAGGAACAATGTTAGTCTAATCATTGTAGTAATAGACCTAATGAGTAATAAAGATATCATTTTGTTGTTTATAGGGTTTTTGCTAGTGTACAAAGCTCTGTCTTGGATGGTGAATTAGAAGGCTCCTTCCGTATTCGATATGGAAGGCTTCTCATGCGAAAGGCCTTATGGGTTGAGCTAGCCTATAAATAATAGTTTTAGCAATATTTTTATGTTGAGAGAGCTCTCATTGTATAGATTAGTAGTTTAGTCTAAAGAGAGATAATATTGTAGTTAAGCAAGCACATGTTTCTAGAAATTTTGTGCTACTCCATTATCTATACATCTTGTGTGTATTTCAATTATACATTACTTCATAATCCTGCAATTGTATTTTCTATGAGATTTTACATGTGGTATCACATCTTAATCTTGGAGGTTTAAGCAACTATTTCAAGGGGGGAAGCAACTACGAAGCTTCGTAGACTCGACAAGTCGCTCCACTTATAGAATATAATGAAGCAAGCTAGCGACTCTCCTAGTAGCGAAGGAAAGGGGCATTCGGGAAGCGACAAGTCGCTTCTGGCGAAGCTTCTAGAAGGTCAACCACTACATAGAGAGATCCATATACCAGTCATGAGCGATAGCGAAGCCTAGAGAGGCGCAGGGCAAGATCCAAGAGCTTAGAAAGGGTCAGGAAAGGAGCAGATAAGGGGTTGGATTTCACCTATGATCAGATCAGTGGGCAACCATAGTTTACTTTTTTCGTAGTGTTGTTAACGTTGTTGAAAGCTCATTACTTATTTAAGTAGGCCTCGCTTTTTGAAGCTGCTCCCAGCTCACACTATGGTGGAGGAGGTGCCGTGAAGATCTAGGAGTGTGAGCAGTACGAGCTGAAAGGCTCTCATACTGTTTGGATGGCAGGGGGCATAGATGCCAAACAAACTTGACCCCTATCTATCGTCTTAGAAGTTGTTCCTAGGAAAGATTATGGTTCTCGGGTATCCAATCAATTAAGCCCCCAAACCGGGGAAGCTTAAGCGGAAATGAAAGGGTAGGGTGAGGGAAAAGAAAAAGGGGGAAGCAACTAAATTGAAGGCTTTGCTCCCAGATCGCTTCGTTTGCTCATTTAGTAGACAGCAAGTGTGTGCCCCTTTAAAGAAGAGATAGGGGCGAGTACTACACGAGCTCGTAAGTCAAGTACGGAACGAGCCTTGTCTACGAAGCAGAGCGACCTCTGACGCCATTTCGCGTAATCAACAAAAGATTACAAATCGTTAATGAGTCACACCCCGCCCCCGAGTTGAACTTAAGGAGAAAAAAGAAAGGAAATGGAAGAAAATAAGAGGAAAACAAGAGAGATTAGTGCTCCCGAGTTTCATTAAAGGAAGGAATTGGAAGGAAATGGAATGATCATTTTCTCTCCTAATTTTCCTTCCGATTTGGGAGGATTCGGAAAGAAAGAACAAAATGTTTAATTTTCCTTTCATTTCTCTCCAACTCGGGAGCACAAAAGAGAAATCTCTTTTCCTTTCTTTTCTCTTCTTTTCTCTCCTTATTTCTTTTCTCTTCTTTTTCTTTTCTTTGCTACAACTCGAGAGCACGGTGTCACTCTATTGGATCTATTTTCTTTTCATTTAATTTTTTTATACAATTTGTTTTTTTAAATCAGCCCATAATAAGCCCAGAATCATTCAATTTGTAGATCGATTTCCTTATCTTTTAGCCCAATTTTGTGATCCATTATTGTACTTGTTCTATTTTGAGCCCCAATCATGTAATCTGTACTGTTTATTCCAATTTGCGTCCAAAATTCACGACCTAAATTAACGTGTTCAGCTTTTCTTTTCAGTTCTTGTTTCCCATTCCGGTAGATTGCTTGATCTTTATTCAATATGATATGAAAATCAATCTTAGTCAAACCGACTCACATCATTTTATTCTAAATCAAAACAATCATGCTGTTTCCTGATTTTGGTTTGTACCTGAATCTCGCAAGTTATAAAATCTTTCTCAAAATCAGATTGTTCTTTAATTCATGATTACTTGATTGCTCATATTATTCTCTCATTGAAGTTCGATTGATCATGAATCACTTTCTGGTTCAATTGCTTTGATAATCTTGAATTCAACAATCTGAAAACTGGAACATGTGTTCGATTATATAATGTTCATATGTCAAAGAATTGATCAATAATATTAAGTTTTGATGTGATTTCAAGAAACTTGTTTGAACTGTTGATTGGTGATTTCAATTTGGTCCAGTAAGCGTTGAATTGATTTGGTCAAAGGAATGCGTCAAATGGTCAAAATTGGTGCACATGATTTGTTAATCCATCAAAGTACTGAATTCCCTTGATATATGGAAGTGAATTTTGGTTTGATATATCATATATCTGTCAAAAATTTGTAGTTAGTTGTTGACTGCTCACAATCGAATTGGAATTTGTTTTTCTCGCATGTGATATTGTTCTTGCAAGAATGAATGAAAGATTAATTGTTTTTAACTAAAGGTCTCGTAATTTGAACTGGGTCTCGCAATCGTAAAAATAATCTTGCTGATTGTACCTTTGTAGTGATGAGTTCCGATTGAAGGGTTCAATTTTGGGAAGGAAGACTCGCAAGTTGAAGGTTTCGAAATTGGTTAACAATATCGCAACAGAACATATCTTCCAAGTCTTAATGTTTGAGTATGAGTTGTAATCGGAACAAATGATTCGTGATTGCTGGCTCTCGCAGTTGAGTCTTCTGATTGAGACTCGCATTTGTGTGGACTCGGAGTGATATGTCTTGCAATCGCAGTTAAAGGGTCTCACAATCTGTTCAAAAGTTGTCAAATGTCTCATAGTTGACGTATTTGCCTTACTCAGAATTCAATTTTGATCCGGCAACTATTGTGAGCTCCAGTAGCCATCTCATCTTTGTTGACAAAATGAAACCTACATGTCAAAGTCTTCTAACCCTATGATGAACACACTTAATTAATTAATTAACGAGGCAACAAAAATAATGGCCACCAAGACTATAGATAGAGATTTTATTCTTTAGTAAAACAGATAGTATAACACTTAAAGTAAAAGTCTTAGTGAGAGGATTGTTTTTTTTGTAATAGTTGAGGCTCTTTCTACTGTAATTCTATTTTATTGTTGAATAGAAGAGTTTTTCAACCCCAGTAACTGGTATCCGAGCTTTGTTCGGTCCAAGGAATTCTTTTTGAATTTTTCGTCAATTTTTTTTTTGTCTCAAATTCAATTTCTAGGCACAGCATTAGAAAGGTCTGGTTTCAAAGATTTCAAAAATATATTTTTCGTAATTTTTTAACCACGGGAACACCTCCAAAACGTCTGTCAAAGTTTGGTCAAATTTGCTGAAAAAATCACCAAAAAACCAGTCGCTCGAGAAGCTCGCCAGAGAAGACGAGTGACAAAACGTTTTTAGATTGGTTCATGTAAGCTACAAAAATTACAATTTATCCCTATAAATTTTGAAAAGTTACCAATTGATCCATAACTTTTCAAGAAAGTATATTTTGGCTCCGAAAAAGTCTACCCCATCATTTTTGACGTTTCCGAATCCAATCGAGAGCTCGGTTCCATCCAATTCTTCCTCGAAAATTTTGTACAAACATTTTTCTAAGTATTTTTGATGGAATCTACAAGTTCGATTACGATGGTTCGACTTACCCCCATAACTTACAACATGTGGAAGCTAATGATGGAAGATTTGCTTAATCTGAAAGATTTAGCAGAGCCTTTAGAAAAGAAAGGTGTCAAACCCGACACAAAGACAAACGAAGTTTGAACGAGAATAAACAAGAAAACAGTGGCGCAAATTCGACAGTGGATCGACCATAGTGTTTTTCATCATGTCTCTCAAGAGACAAACGTATACAAACTTTGGGAGAAGCTCAAGAATATGTATCAGGCAAAGACGATGTAACGCCCATAGATCCGGGCTAGTCAATTTAGAGGCAATAAGTGTCGAAAATGACTTTTCGGCAAAATATTATTTAGACTAAATAATCTTAACCAAGTTGTAGTATATGTTACAAGGTTTCCGTACATATAAAGACCGTCGAAATCCGAGTTATAACGAAGAAGTTATGACCCGTCGAATTGTAGCGACGGAACCGACACGGCACCGCGAAGACGTAAATAATGAATTTATGATAGAGTGGCTTTTAGCCTTAGTAATCTAAATGAAAGTCGTAGAATATGTTAACCTGAGAACATCCGTAAAAGGAAAGCCAAAATCTGACTTTGTATGAGGAAGTTATGATTTTTCGAAGTTTCGGCTTAGCGGTGTACAGCCCGAAGTTTAAGTATTAGATCGAGCGGTTTTTAGCCGACACAACCTCAACGAAAATCGAAGATCTCGTTATTAGTAGCGTAACGATAAAAAGACAGACAAAAATGGACATCAGATTAAGAAGTTATGAGATTTTAACGAACCAATCTTGTCCCGACCTGTTAAAAATATAACTTTAAAAATAAAGTCAAAATTAGCCGACGGATTCTAAACGAAATTTGTAGAGTACGTCTCCACCTACACGTAGATATAAATAACGTCAAAAACGGAGTTCGTACGAACGAGTTAAAAAATTATAATAGCATATTTACGTATTAAAATAAAGTTTAAATCATATATACGTGTATATATATATATATATATATATATATATATATATATATATATATATATATATATATATATATATATATATCTTTAGAAAGGTATCGACGATGCGGTCATTATAAGACTAATGTTGAGTTCTTTCGACATTAGTTTAGTACAAATATTGTTAAATCTATTTAAAATAGTATTATGAAGGGGTGTTTAGTCGTTTATATAACTATAAGGTCATTAAGTAATTATGGAGGATAGTTTTTGTAAATTCAATTACTATAAATAAGAGGCTTGGGATCTCATATTTCTTGCACCATTCTCTTGATTCAAGAGTCTTTCTCTTCTTATCCCACGAGCATTTCGGTCCCTCGTGATTCGACTTCTCTTTCTGTAGTTTTAGTATAGTAAGGTGAGCGCTGAAGCGCTGCACGAATCTTTCTTAGAAAGATTCAGCGACGAAGTTCTGCCCCTGTAGAGCCCGACTCCTAGCTAAAATCTCCATGTAAGTAAGTTATGCTTATCCTATTTTAAGTATAGTTTATATTTAAAATTAGTATTGTTATTATAAATATATAATAAATATTTGAGCTATTATTATGACTTATATAAGTGTCGTTATAATATCTTTTTAACTACTCGCGGTACGGGGAATCTGGTTTAAAGGGCCGCATAGGGTTGTTGGATTTCAGAAGTGCTATGCGCCAAAATGGTCCTGCTCTCCGATGTTTTATGTCTGGCCCCTGTGTCTACATAGTGGTTGGAAAGTATTGTTTAAACACTTATATAATAATAATAATAATAATAATAATAATAATAATAATAATAAGACGAATAATTAGTCATGGTAAATATTAAACTAAAATCTAGTGGTATTAATACTAGGTTTCGTCGAAGGAAATTATTTTAAAGTAAACGAAGTGATGTCCGAGTACCGAGTCACCACCTTCTCAGATGAGTGTATAGTTACTTTCATCTTACAGAAAGATATGAAGTATTTTATATAAACTATGTGCTATGTGTGCATATTATCTGAATACTTGTTGTCTATGCTAGATGAACATTTTTATACATGTTTTATGTATTTTATATATACAAATATGTTGGGTATGACATGAGTAGATGAATGATGAAAGATAAAAGATGATGTGAGTAAACATAGGCAACTACAGACTTAGTGCCTAATAAATAACATTGGCAGCTATGGACTTAGTGCCTATTGGACAAACACTGGTAGCTATGGATTTAGTACCTGTTAGGAATTGGTAGCTATGGACTTAGTACCTATTAGATAAACACTGGTAGCTACGGATTTAGTACCCGATGAATAAACTATAGCAGCTATGGAATTAGTGCTTTACGAACGAGCATTGGCAGCTATGGATTTAGTGCCAGTCTTATAACCCTAGAAGCAAGGGACCTTGGAATAAATGAATGCAAGATAGATGACTCTTAGGATAGATCCTTAAGACTAAAGAAGATAATGGGGATTGGTAATTGGGTTGATTGCTTGATTGTTTAAACATAATAATTATATTATTGTGGGTTGAAAACCCTATGTACTCACCATGTTTCCCAACCTGACCCACTAAGTTTATTTATATCACAGGTGTTGATATGAAGTCACATTACACTGAGAGATTAAAGAGATGTACATCACTAGTGTAAGTAAATGTAAGTTCCGTTTATGCTTATGTTTCTGTATTGACGATGACATCCTAAACGTTTTAAAATGAATAAAATACGTTTCTTTGAAAATGTTTTGATAACATATTTACCGTGTTTTTCTGGGAACAAATTCCGCAACATTTTTATGAAAAGAAGTACTCTGATATTTACAAAGCATAAACAAAATCGGTCTTTTCTGGCCGTGAAAATGGGGATGTCACAGACGACGCGCAACAAGGCCTTGCTGATGAGGCACCTTGTAAATCACAAGTTACGAAGTGGTACGTCCAATATCGAGCATACAAGTCAGTTCCAGGATCTTGTAAACCAACTTGGTGCTGCTGATTGGGTTCTAAAAGATGAGGAACAAGCCATATTGCTCCTAAGTTCTCTACCAGATCATTGGGAGACGCTTCTTGTGACTCTCAGCAATTCTTCCCCCGATGGCAAAGTAACAATGGAGATGGTCACAGACTCCCTAATGAACAAGGAAGCCTGAAGGAAAGAAGCTAATACAAACCAGTCTTTTGCCCTCATGTCAGAAAACAAAGAAAGAGGCGAATGCAAAACTGGAGGTAGAGGTCGAGGTCGAGGTGTAGGAAGACATGGTTAAAGTAAGGGGAGATCCCAAGATCGAGGGAAATCACGCGACCGAGGTAAATATTCAAATACATGGTTTGAAGGCTATTGCAATAAATGTAATTATTATGGCAACAAAAGGAGTGATTGCCGAAGGTTATTACAATAGCAGCCCGAGGCAAGCCAGGATTCAAGCAGGGAGAATGGTGAAACCATGCTCACCATAACACAAGACGTTGCCCTTGCTACATACCAGGAGGAAGCATGCCTACATGTTGGAAATCATAATAATGAGTGGGTAATTGATAGCGCTGCATTATATCATTCGACTCCAAACCAGGATTTATTCACTACTTATAAACCCGGAGACCATGGTATCGTGAAGATGGGAAACACCAGTTTCTTAAACATTGTTGGTATTGGGGATGTGCATTTAAAGACCAATGTTGGATGTACATTTGAAAGATGTTCGACATGTCCCATATCTAAGAATGAATCTTATCTCAGTTGGAGCTCTTAACGTCTAAGGATATGATAATCAATTTAAAAATGGCACCTGGAAGTTGTTAAAAGGTGTTATGGTTGTTGCAAGGGGACAACTTGATGGTACTCTATATAAAAGCCATGCAAAGTTGCTTCAACCAAGTCTCAACGTTGTTAAAGAAGAGAGATCACCAAACTTGTGGCATAGAAAACTAGGCCACATGAGCGAGAAGGGAGTGATGACTCTTGCAAAGAAGGAGTCCATTTCAATGGCAAAAGATGTTGCCCTGAATCCCTGTGAATACTGCCTATTCGGGAAACAACGTATATTTTACTTTAGCTCCACAAGAAAGAACCGCTTTGAGTTGCTAATCCTTGTCTACTCCGACGTATGTGGACCCATTGAAGTAGAATCTCTTGGTGGTAGCCGGTATTTTGTGAAATTCATTGATGGTGCATCAAGAAAGGTATGGGTATATTGTCTGAGGACGAAGGACCAAGTATTGGACCGCTTCAAAGCTTTTCATGCAATGGTGGAAAGACACACAAGAAAGTAGTTGAAAAGACTATCCCACGAACCCCACAACACAATGGTGTAGCAGAATGGATGAATCACACTATTGTTGAGAAAGTTTGATGCATGCTCAGCATGACTAAACTCCCAAAGCCATTATGGAGTGAAGCTATATTTACAACTTGCTATCTAATGCATAGGTCACCTTCCGTTTCAATAAATTTTAAGGGTCCGGAGAAGATACGGGCGGGTAAAGACATATCATATTCTCACTTCAGAGTATTTGGGTGCAAGGTGTTTGCACATGTATCAAGTGAATTGCGGAAGAAGTTGGACCACAAATCCACTCCATGCATCTTTATTGGATATGGAGATAAAGAGTTTGGGTACAGGCTATGGGACTCGTATCTAAAGAAGGTTATTCGAAGCAGAGATGTGGTTTTCTATAAAAACCAATATTACAATTTCAAGGCATCGATTAGCGAGAAACCAAGCTCCAAAGTTTTAGAAATAATATTTGAAAATATAAAAGATGTTTCCGCTGAAGAAGTGGATGATGAAGTTGATGATGTGGATCAAGAAGGTGTTGAGCAAGGGTAGCTTCCACCCCTGGATAATTCACATCCATTTCAAGAAGTTGCAAATGGAGGAAATCATGTTCGACGATCTGAACGAGTACGTGCTCCATCAAGAAGATATCCAACTTCAAACTACATCCTTCTTACCAGCGAGGGGGAGCCAGAGAGCTTTCAAGAAGCTCAATCTCATATTGATAAAGCAAATTGGTAGAAGGCCATGGTAGAAGAAATAAATTCTTTTCAGAAGAATCAAACATATGAGTTGGTGAAACTCCCCAAAGGAAAGAAAGCTTTGAAAAACAAGTGGGTTTTCAAGTTGAAGAAAGACGACTAGGGGAATACTATGAAGTATAAGGTGAGACTCGTTGTCATAGGTTTCCAAAAAAAAGAAGGAATCCACTTTGACGAATTTTTTTCACTTGTTGTGAAGATGCTGTCTATTCGAGTTGTACTCGGATTAGTTGCTAGTCTAGATCTTGAACTTGAGCAGATGGATGAGAAAATAGCCTTTTTCCATGGTGGTTTGGATGAAGAAATATAGATTGAGCAACCTGATGGCTTTAAAGTCCCAAAGAAAGAGCATCAATGTCTACAAATTAAAGAAGAGCCTTTATGGTCTTAAGCAAGCCCCAATGTAGTAGTACAAGAAGTTTGATTCATATATGATGAATAATGAGTACAAGAGAACCGTTGTAGACCATTATGTCCATCTGAAGAAGTTTCTAGATGGGAAATTTGTCATCCTTTTTCTCTATGTGGACGATATGTTGATAGTGGGTCAAGATGCAATGATGATCGACAACTTGAAGTAGGATCTATCTAAGTTCTTTTATATCAAAGACTTCGGCCTAACACAATAGATATTGGGCATGAAAATTATTCGTGATAGAAAATCAAGAAAATTGTTCTTATCACAGTAAGAGTATGTTGAACGTGTGATCAAATGGTTCAACATGGAAAATGCTAAGCTCGTTGGTACGCCCTTGGCTAATCACTTCAAGTTGAGTAAGAAAAATTGTCCATCTTCCGAGAAAGAAAAAGAAAAGATGAAGGCAGTCCCCTATTGCTTAATCGTAGGAAGTCTTATGTATATAATGGTGTGTACAAGACCAGATATTGCTCATGATGTCCGTGTTGTGAGTAGATATCTAGCTAATTTGGGAAAACAACATTGGGAAGTAGTCAAATAGATACTTCGCTACCTGAAGAGTAGTTTGAAACTATGTTTATGCTACAGGGGTGCAAAGCCAATCGTGAAAGGTTATACAGATGTCGATATGGTAGGAGATCCTGATAATAGGAAATCTACATCAAGTTACATTTTTAGTTTGAAAGGGGGAGCTATCTCGTGGCAATCCAAGTTACAGAAGTGTGTCGCACTGTCAACAACAGAAGCCGAGTATATTGGTGCCGTTAAAGATGGGAAGGAGCTTATATGGATGAAACGGTTTCTTCAAGAGTTAGGATTTCCACAAGATGAGTACATTATTAATTGCGATAGTCAGAGTGATATAGACCTGAGTAATAACTCAATGTACCATTTCCGCACAAAACATATTGATATCCGTTATCACTGGCTTAGAGAAGCAATTAAAGGACGATAATTGAAGTTGTTAAAGATCAAGACCAACAACAATCCTGAAGACATGCCGACAAAGGTTGTGAAACAAGTGAAACACAAACTATGTGATGACATAGTTGGGATGAGGATTGCTGGATGGAGACTGGAGGGGGAGATTTGTTGTGTTCCAGCCTCCAAAGCCTTTAAAGCTATAGTAGCCATCTTTGTTGACAGAATGAAAAATATGGTGGCAAAGTCTTCCAACCCTATGATGACCACAATTAATGAAGGCAACAAAAATGGTGGCTGCCAAGACTATAAATAGAGACTTCATTCTTCAGTTGTAAGCATCCCAAACACAGAGAAACAGATAGTATAACACTTAGAGTGAGAGTGTCAGTGAGAGGGTTGGTTTTTTGTAATAGTTGAGTGTGAGAGTTGCTCCTCCTATTGTAATTTTATTTTCTTTTTGAATAGAAGAGTTTTCAACCCCAACAGCAACATATGAGTCTCATAATTGCTAGTCTCACATTAGTTTCAAGTCTTGCTATCAGAAGAAGTCTACTCGGAATCGATACAGTGATTTCAAAATTTTGGTATCGAAATTAGATGGTCAAATGGGAAGTGGATAGCAAATACTTGAATATTGATTTTCATTACGAGTGGATGAGATATGAAGACTTGATAACGAGTGGCTAGATATTGATTTTTGGATAACAGTTGGTTAAAGGGTGCTTGTTATCGTAACAAATGCTTAGATATCATGATTGGCGTTGATGTTCTTTTGCAACTGGAATGAATTCGGGAAGAAGCAACATTTTCACATATGGTCCATGATCTTTAAGCCTATTAAAAGTTTATACCCCAGAAACTATAATATTTGCAAACTTTGGAGATTTTTTCTCAGGATATCAAAGTTGCCATTTCTGCTAAAAAAATTTCCAGCAATATGAACATATTTTGTTCATTTTTCAAGTCAAAGCAGTTTAGGAAATCAAGTTTTTGAAGAATTGTCTTATTTTTTGTGTTTTCCAAATTTGAAGCTTCGAATTTTTATCACTTATCGAGGAGGAGTATTGCATTGACAAATACACTATGAGCACCTTCTCATTCCTATTTGGAGTTTTATACTCATATTTGGATTATAAAAAATGGAAGAGATTTTGATATGGGTATTCGTAAGTTTTTGGATATTCATTTTCGTAGCGATTAATCAATTTATGATTGATGACCGATGTGACTTTGAGGGGGAGTTATTTGTGATTATGAAGCTATTGAAATTTGATTTTCCAAAGTAGGTTTTTATGAAGGGTTTGGATTGATTAAAGATTTTTGGGATGCAACATTATGCTCAAGGAAGGGTAATTATCGTTGGATTGGGATACTCCAGGACCCAAATTGCCTCTTGGACTTTTATGCACTAGATTCTTGTTGCTTTAGATTGTAAGGTCTCACATTCTAGAACTTGGATTAGAATACTATTAAAGATTTGTAGATTTGATGTTCACTTCTACATTTTTTGTCAGGATTGAGGTATTATCACGAAGTTTCTCTTGTAGAACTTGAAGCTGGGTCATCTATTCCAAGATTTGAGGTGGAGAATGTTAGGGTACAAATCTCTTCATTGGATGGTGAGTTAGAAGGCTCCTTCTATAACATCCCAATCTTCAGGTATGAATTTAAAGCTTGATATTTATATTTCCAGGGCAACTCGTCGTGTAGGGTATTTAATGCCTACATATCTTTCAATGTCTACGCAACGAGTTGGAAGGCCCCAACTCGAGAGTTGAAGGCTGAACATGAAAACCCTAATTTTTCGGGTTTGCACCCTATTTAAACGCCTTAACTCTAATTGATGGCCTCCCTCATCATCCCTTCAGCCATAGAAAACCCTAATCATGCCTCTTTCCCCATTTTGAGTGTGTGCGATCTTAAACAGTATTCTTTGGTGCTTTTCTTGAAGGAGCTTGAAGTTGGTGGTGCAAAGTTGAAGGGAGAAGCTTTAGATATGGGATTTTAATGTTGTTGTAGCTACTCAAATGTATAAAGTTGTTATCTTGATCATCCCTTTTTCTAGATCTCTTCTTTTGAAAGTTATGGCCATTAATAGCTTATTTTGGGACCATTCTTGGATTTGAGCATGCTATGAAGCCATGGTTTCAGATCTGGACATATCATGGCCTCCATGGACTTAAAGTTGCCAAATTTATAAAGTGTTGGCCCTCTTTCATGCCCTAGGTCACTTGATAAGCCTTATTTGAGTGTTTTAGCCCTCTTGATGCCATACATGGACGTAGAATTAGCAACCTTACGTGGTATTTCAGTCCTAAAGGACCAGATCTAGAGTTTGGGGCTTTGGTTTTTCTTGCAAGTGTCTAAATGTATTAAGGCTAGGAATACTCGACGAGTTGCTCTGCCAACTCGACGAGTTGGTTCAGGTTTTCCCAATTTCTGGATGTTGAAGAACCCGACGAGTTACTTTGGTAACTTGACGAGTTGCCTCGAGCTTTTCACGACATTCTGAGACATGAAGGAAATCGACTATTGACCTTGACTATTTACTTTGACTTTGACCACCATTGACCAAGTTTGAATTTTGAGGGTATTTTGGGATTTTAATGAAGTAGTCATTGGTGATTGTAGGCAATGAGTTGGAGTTGTGAGTTAGGATTGATATTACCGCTTCGACACTACTTGTGAGGTGAGTTTTTCCTCACTATACTTATGGGTCGAAGGCACTAATGACTTCCCTTATTATTTCTTTATCCTGGTAGAATGTTGCTATGTTGCTATGATCTATTAGATATGTATCCGACAGATAGGATGTTGCCATACTTAGTGATTTGTAAGATCTGCCGGTTTGTCCATAGACTGGTTATGTGTTTAATTGATGTATATGTTGACATGTATGTTTGTATGTGTGTGTGGTTGGGTTGAGGTGGTTTAGCTTTGTGTTATAGGCCAACAGACCCAGAGCGGTCCGGATAGACTGAAGGCCTCCGAGGAGGTCCATTCAAGCCAAAGGCCTGACGAGACGGTCCAGTCAGGCTAGAGTTTCATTATGGATTGTAACATTCCATTTGTTAAATAAATAATGATGGGTTTTGGCCATATGAACATTCCTATGTGCACATGCAACCCTAATGCTTGGATCTAGGTTTCTCTAATTGAACATACATTGAATCCAAGACTTCTAATGGCTAATATACAATAACAATAATATGAAAACTGAGATTAGAAGTTTGCCTTGAATCACTTGCTTGATCTTGTTGTCCTTGAGGCTTTAGAGTCACAATTGTCACTCCTCTAATGGCTTATAAACACCAACTAGCAAGGAGGATGATTTGAGAAAGAGGACGGAAGAGAAATTCGGCCAGGGTTTCTTCTCTAAGCACAAGTCCCGAAATCCCTTAGCCCTTGGGATCTATTTATACTTGTAAGGCTCCTAGGGTTTCACCCTTAAACCCTAATTGGATAACTTAAGCCCTAAACAATCCAAATCCTTTCCATGATAAGCCTTGGACAATTTTATGGCTATCCTTAGCCCTATAAATCGTCCACCCCTTATCCATAAAGGATATATAGCCTAAAGTGCAACTATCAAACAATTGACAGTTTATACTCCTTTATTTAAATAATCTCTTTAAGTCACCAAATTAATTCCTAATTAATTTATGACTTATATTAATCAAATAATAATATTATTATTCCTTATATTATTCTTATAATATATTAATAATATTCCTTCTCTAATTATAAATCATCCTGTTAAGTTGCTATGGTGAAGGCAACCTAAAAGGACCATGCTCAACCGGGTCAAATACGTGCCTAATATAGTTGTAGCCTTAGACACTATTCCAACAGTCTCCCACTTGGATAAGTCTAGTAACTATATATACAAGTATATTCCGATTAGCAATCGTAGCTCTCAAAGACGCTGTCAAACTCTGATCTAATCAATCTTGTCCTTTAGATAAGGGATCGTACAGTACTCTGTTTACACATCATGCTGACAATTCTATGGAACAATTTGTCTAGCATTTGGTTTCTCGATCTCCGATTCATTTGACATAGAACTTAATCGAACACATCAATTCAGTTCTGACCGGGACCGGCACATAAGTCAAAATTAAATCATCGAGCGACCGAGATATCGCTTTTACCCTCTTAGGATAAAAGTAACAGATAAACTTTGACTTCTATGCATTTACTTATTCATTAATCAGCCATACACAACAATGCGTTTTATACCATCAAGTTACTGATGCGGTTTCGCATTATCAATGTACAAGCAATCAACAAATAACAAACCATATATCTTGGTTTTAAGAATATATGATATTATCGTCTTGCGATCACCCTTTTTATCACATTCCATAAGGTGATTCCAGCAAGCGCGGGTTTGTTCCAATGCTCAAAACTAGTTCATAAGCACTCATGAATGTTGCAGCAAACTTTTGCTATGTCTAATACCATTAAGACAATCTACACACCAATTCATGACAATCTTTATTCATACCTACTTCCAACATATGAACGATTGTGGACAATTTGAACAATTCGATTATTCTTAATAAACTCAATTATTTTGGAAGTCAAAACATGCAAAATGAAACAATAGTTAAACCATTAACATAAGACAGTAACATTACTCATAAATAATACTCTTTTATTTATTAATCAAATGTTAATTACATTTATCTATTGCACGTTTCTACTACTATCTAATCTATACTAATATCATCCTTCAGCCCAATACTCCTAGCATGCTGCAAGTGCTTAACCCTACTCAGTCCCTTCGTAAGCGGATCTACTGGATTATCTTCTGATGATATCCTCTTCAGTACGAGTTGTCCTTCTTTTACACGATGCCTAATAAAGTGATATTTTCTGTCGATATGTCTAGATCTACCATGATCCCTTGGTTCCTTGGTCAAGGCAACCGCTCCTTCATTCTCACAGAAAATCTCCATGGGCTCCTTTATGGCAGGTAAAACTCCAAGATCACCAATGAAGTTCTTTAACCATATTGCCTCCTTCGACGCTTCGCTCGCTGCAATGTACTTTGATTCGCACGTTGAATCAACTACAGTTTCCTGCTTGGAACTTTTCCAAGTCACTACTCCTCCATTCAGGTTAAAGACCCAGCCCGACTGCGAACGGTAGTTGTCCCTGTCGGTCTGAAAACTGGCGTCACTATACCCTCACACCTTCAAGTCATCACTCCCTCCGAGGACTAAGAACCATTCCTTCATCCTCTAAAGGTACTTAAGGATATTCTTAACCGCAATCCAATAGGCTCTACCAGGATTCCCTTGATATCTGCTAACCATGCTCAAATCAAAGGCTACATCAGGGCGAGTACAAGTCATAGCATACATGATTGAGCCAACTGCGGAAGCGTATGGTACTCGGCTCATTTCCGCTATTTCAGCTTTGGTACTCGGACTTTGAGTCTTACTCAACTTGGCATTACTTTGTATCGGTAATTCTCCCTTCTTCAAGTTTTCCATACTAAAACGTTTTAGTACCTTATCTAAGTAAGTGTTCTGACTAAGTCCTATTAGTCTCTTACTTCGCTCTCTCACTATCCTTATTCCCAAAATATAGGAAGCCTCTCCGAGGTCCTTCATAGCAAAGCACTTCCCGAGCCAGGACTTAACCTCCTGCAGATTCGGGACGTCGTTTCCTATGAGTAGTATGTCGTCGACATACAGAATGAGGAAGCTTACTGTACTCCCACTGGCTTTGACTTATACACATGATTCATCTTGCTTCGTACAAATCCAAACTCTTTGACTTTCTAATCGAAGAAAAGATTCCACCTGTGAGACGCTTGCTTAAGTCCATAAATGGACTTCTCAAGCTTACACACTCTATTTGTATGCTTCGGATCGACAAAACCCTCTGGCTGAGCCATGTAAACATCCTCAGCCAACTTCCCATTAAGGAAAGCGGTTTTGACATCCATTTGCCAAATCTCATAATCATGAAATGCGGCAATCGCTAGCATCACTCTAATAGATTTTATCTTCGCAACTGGTGAGAAGGTCTCATTATAGTCAACTCCGGGAGTTTGAGTAAAGCCCTTCGCAACGAATCGCACCTTATATGTGTGTACGTTTCCATCCACGTCGGTCTTCTTCTTGAAGATCCATTTGCACCCAACGGTCTTATGTCCGGGCACATTATCAACCAAATTCCAAACTTGGTTGTCAAACATGGACTGAATTTCGTTGTCCATCGCCTCTTTCCATTTTATAGACTCCGGGCCTGCCATGGCTTCCTTATAGCTATTAGGTTCATCTAGATTTGTTAGTGTACCATCGCTAATATACGTGTCCCCTTCGGTAGTAATATGAAAACCATAAAACTGGGGTTGAACTCTAACTCTTTCGGAATGTCAATCGGTTTAACCGGAGTTTCCTCCTCGGGTTGAGTGCCAGTGGTAGAGGTTCCTTCATCTATCGACTCTTGAATCTCTTCAAGCTCGATTTGCCTCCCACTGTCTCCTTGGCTTATGAGTTCTCTCTCTCTCTCTCTCTCGGAAAACTCCTCTCCTCGCCACAAAAACAACATTGTCCTTTGGTCTATAGAAGAGATATCCAAAGGATTTCTGCGGGTAGCTGATGAAAATACATCGCTCACTACCCATGTTTTGAAAACCGGACCGGACCGGCCGGTTCGACCGGTTCAACCGGGAACCGGTCCCGGATCCGGTTCATATAGGTCAAAAAACCGGTATTTGGTTGAACCGGTGAAAACCGGTAAAAACCGGTCGAACCGGTAAAAACCGGTCCGGTCGAACCGGTAAAACCGGTCAAAACCGAAAATTTTAAAAAATATTTATTTTTTTCATTTTTTGTATTTTTTATATAATTAAATATAATTATAACATCATCCGGTTTTTCCGGTTTTTGAGACCGGTCCGACCGGTTGGACCACTTGAACCATCGAACCAGTAAGACGACCGGTTCGATCTCCGGTCCGGTTTTCAAAACCTTGCTCACTACAAGGTTCGAGCTTGTCGTGAGTATCTCGTCTTACAAAAGCCTCGCAACCCCAAACCTTGATATGTGCCATTGAGGGAGCTTTCCCTGTCCACATCTCGTGAGGTGTTTTGGCAACCTTCTTAGTAGGGACTCGGATAAGCATATGGGCGGCAGTCTCTAAGGCATACCCCCAAAAAGAGATTGGTAGTGAAGCACGACTCATCATAGAGCAAACCATGTCTAACAAGGTTCGATTACGCCTTTCTGCCACACCATTCAACTGCGGTGTCCTAGGTGGCGTCAATTGTGAAACTATTCCACACTCCTTGAGATAATCGTGGAATTCAAGACTTAGGTACTCTCCTCCTCGATCGAATCAAAGCATCTTGATTTTCCTGCCCAATTGATTCTCCACTTCATTTTTGAACTCTTTGAACTTTTCAAAAGTTTCCGACTTTTGCTTGATTAAGTAAATATACCCATATCTACTATTGTCATCGGTAAAAGTCACATAGAAGCGGTTTCCATCCTTCGTGGTTGATCTAAACGGTCCACATACCTCAGTATGTATTAGGTCCAATAGACCTTCACCCCTTTCACACGTACTTGTGAAGGGTGACTTAGTCATCTTTCCAAGCAAAAAAGACTCGCATGTGTCATCTTCCCTAAGGTCGAATGACTCCA
The DNA here is from genome assembly GCF_002870075.4 of Lactuca sativa. Classification (NCBI taxonomy): domain Eukaryota; kingdom Viridiplantae; phylum Streptophyta; class Magnoliopsida; order Asterales; family Asteraceae; genus Lactuca; species Lactuca sativa. The sequence goes on along the minus strand of NC_056625.2, from coordinate 287,664,090 downwards.
ACACTCCATCCTTTTGGAGTTGGGTTATGCGCTTCTTGTTGACATGTCCAAGACAACAATGCCACAAGGATGCTCTATCTATACCATTGGAAGAATCCATGCATAAAACATCACTTCCTAAGTTATCTACAATCATAACAGTTTCATAAATTCCATTACATGGTATAGCTTCAAAATATAAGACACCATTTAGATAAGCAAGAATAAAACCATTCTCATTATTAAAAGAAAATCTAAAACCTTGTCTAAACAAACCATGAAATGAAATGATGTTTCTAGCCATTTCTGGCAAATAGCAACAATTGTTCAAATCTAAAGATAAACCATTCCTAAGCACTAAACAATACACTCCAATCTTGGTCACAGGCGACGATCTTCTGTTCCCCGTGATTAGATTTATTCTTCCATGCTCCACCTCCCTATTTCTTCTTAGTCCCTGCAAATCGGAACAAATATGGTAACCACAACAGGTATCAAGGACCCAAGAATTAGCATGAGATGAATCATTAGATTTAATTGTATAAATACTTGAGAAAGATGGCTTGATCTTTCCTTCCCTTATGGCTTGCAGGTAGTGTAACAACCCGAAGTTGTTAATCGCCAAAACCCCGTACTACCCGTATAACTCGTCATAAATCGAAATGTCCCGATATCGTTTTTGGGTTTAGTTAACTAAAATTATATGTTTATTATCATTCAATGAGGGTCCAGATCATTTAGGAACTCATGAATTTAGCCCAAAACATTTATTTCATAAGTTTTAGAAATATCCTCGTCGGGTGACGGAAACTCAATCGGGTGCGACCTAAAGCTTCGTTTAAGACCGGTATCGGGTAGAATTCCACTGTGTCAAAGTTTTAGGAACTATATAAATGTGTTTAACCTATCATTTGAAGCTTTTTTCTTCTCTCTCTACTCTCTCTCTAACCTCTCTCCTAAATCCAAAGATTAAGGGTCCAAAACTCAATTTTAAGGCCTCAAATCCCTAAGGTACCTTCCTAGCCTTAATCTATAGCATATTTGGCTTCCAAATTCGACATTTAATCATGAAATGGGACAACATATATGAGTTTACGGCCCAGTAGGCTGCCTAGGCCGTAAACACCAATTTGAAGAGTTTTTAGCCCTTAAACTCCTTCCTAAACTCATTTGGACTTTAGATATGGCTAAAGGACTTCAAGATATGGACTTAGAACATTTAAAACATGGATTTTATTGGATTTGAAGGAGTTTACAGCCAAGGCACAAGCTTGGGCCGTAAACTCATATTTAAGGGGTTTTCTTGACCTTAAACCCTTCCAAATCACTAGTATGGCTTAGATATGATTTATAGAATATTGATTCTAGCATTTGGACACTTGAAACATGATTTTTGGAGGACTTATGTGAGTTTACGGCCAAGGCATGTGCTTGGGCCGTAAACTCCTCAAAACATGGCATAAATTCAATTCTAAGGTGTTAGAAAGCCATCCAACACCACCAAAAGCCTTGGAATAAATCATAGGACCAACCAAAAATAGTTTAAGGACCTTAAACACATTATTTGAGGGATTTCTATGAGTTTACGGCCAAGGCTTGTGCTTGGGCCGTAAACTCCTTGATTCATGGTGTTAGAATGCTAACTAAACAACCCTAAAGCCTTTAGATGAATTTTAGAAGCCCTTCCATGCAAGTTTTAAGCCTTAAATCATATTGTATCACCCTATAGAAGAGTTTACGTCCATGAGGGGGTCTCATAGGCCGTAAACTCCATAAACCCATCAAATGTCCCATACAAACTCATGTTAGGCCTTGGAATAACTCTACCAGTCACATGTGATTTGTTCTAGCTCCATTTAACACCATTTTCATGAGAAAATAGGAGTTTACGGCCATGAAGCCATGCTAGGCCGTAAACTCGCATAAGTGGGTCTATTTGATGTTTTAAAATCATTTCAATTCATTAAACCAAGTCTAGAAATTATCCCCTAAATGTTTGAAGTCATTTTGCACCATAAACCACCCCCACCATGAGTTTACGGCCGTAAACTCATGGGGAATGGGTGTTTTAGACCAAAAACTCTTATATTAGTTTACTCGTGGGGAGTAAACTCAAGTCCCAAGTCCCTAGTGTCATTTCACGTCCTTAAACGCCACCCGGGTCCCTCCAAACACTTGTATCGGAGTGTTTTCGCGACTTGAAGCAAGTGTCCCTATCATATAAATAAACTAAATCCTAATTAGATACAAATGTGTATCTTTACATTATAATTAGGATCCTCGTGTATTTACAAGCCCCGAATCAACTCTTAGCGTCCAAATCGTCATACTTCTCGTCCGGTGAGTTCATACCCCTACCCTTTTTCACTGTTTTTAACTGTTTTCAGGGGGGAATACAAGCAAACCATAACTGTTTTCAAATCATAACACTAATATGTTTCAAATAATATCTGGCAAATTTATAAATACTTTTACTCCTTATGTATTATGTTGAGCATAAGGAATGATTTATCAATTACAGCCAAATGGATTTTAGTTAAGAAAATAACCAAACTAATCAAATTATTATGGGAATAATTTGGGGTTCTATAACGCTTGTTTTATATCTATATAAAGTTATTAGATAAACTATGTCTGATTCAGTTTATCTCTGTATTATTTGAATATATTGCCAGATAATCTTATTGTATGTATCTATTTTCACTGTATCATGTTTTATAATCTTTGTATGTTTGGTATCGTATGAGAATTCTGTGAATAGTTTAATACTAGCTTGTGAGATAGTCACTACCCTTTATGGATGATAAGTAAATCCTCTCCGGAAGTGTAACCAGAGTCTCCTAGAGGGAGAGCGAGGAGTTTGTGAATAGATCTATTCGGGACTGACAATCCCACACCTTAACTGCTAGCTACAGTTAGGCGGGCACGCCTGGGGTGACAAATTCTGTATATCGTCCGACGTCTGACTAACGTCAAGGAGGTCTCGTTGTCGTATCAGCATGGTTACCCGACTCACAATATGTATTAATATAAATTTATTCACAGCTAGGATTTTGTTTTAAATCTATATCTTGTTCGGGATGATAATCCAATGGTTTTGTATCTATATCTTGTTCGGGATAATAATCCCATGGTTTTAAATCTATATCTTGTACGAGATGATAATTCCCATGACTTTACTCAACTATTTTATATCAAATTCGGGATAGTGATCCCATGGTTTTATTAAACAATCTTATTCGGGTTAGTAGTCCCATGGTTTTTAAATCTATATTTTCTAGTATATCAAACTATCTTGTAACTGGTTAGGGATGTTAGTCCCAAGGTTTTCAAACTATTTTCTATCTACAATATGTGAATATTAAAGTATTTCATATTTATTTCGGGATAGTAATCCCATGATCTTCAATATATAGTTTTGGATATTAAACTATACTCTGTATTATTAAATCGGTCTTGAAATTAGGAAAATATGGGATTTTCCTGGGGTAATGTATGTCGCATAATTGAACTGTAACAAAAGATAATCAAACTAACTATCTAATATAAGAAAATATGGGATTTTCTTGGAAAACGAATCTTTTTGGAAAACTAAAGGAAACCGATACATTTTCATAAAACAAAAGCGCTTATGAACTCACCAGCTTTATGCTGATTTTCAAACTGCTTGTATTCTCAGGTCCTCGTTAGACAGGTACCCGACGTTATCTTTTGATGAAGATGGAGTGCTCAGAAGACTCGTCTCTACTTTTGATTATATGATATATGTATAACTTTTGAACAATTTACTTTTGAACCAAATGTAAACTTTCATATATATGTAATGTAATGGTTGTTTACTGTGATTACTATGTATATTGGATTTGATACTCACCGTGGAGTCAACCCCAGGAACGTTTCCGCCTTTGGTTTTTGGGGTGTGACAGATTGGTATCAGAGCCCTTGTTTATAGTGAACAGAGTATACCAAACCTTACATGGTATAAAACTATAAACATTAAGGGGCTTAAGTGCTCTGAACTAAAAGTATCCTACAAAATATAAGTATTTTCAAAAGTATTTAAGTATGCCGAGCTGTCGAAATCCGTAACTATAAGTTGAAGAAAACATAAGTAAATGGGTGTTGTACACTGCGGTTAAACCTGGGCAGTTATGTAGTCGTGTCTAGGATCAATATAGCCTGGCCAACTATATTCATTCGAGACACGGCCAACATGTGCTTGGGAGTGAGTGTGGTATGTGGCATACCTAAAACTTACCTAATATCCCAAACAAAAAATCGACGCTGCAGCGAACCATGAAATACTATGGGAGTATTTCTCGAACCGATCCTTTGTAAAAATCCTCGTATACGCGTTATTCCACGATCATTCCTTTAGCGATAACTTATCTGCCCTGATAATTCATTCTTGCTTCATCGCTTAATAGAATTATATTTTTGTCTTAAAGAGATATCCTTTGTTTCATATCTCTTGATTTAATGTAGGGGACTTACCATCCTCTTTTTCCTAATCACTTTAGATCGAAATGTCTTCAAAGAAAGGATCCAATTCAAGTAACAACAGCCCTCCATCGCCACCCTCATCTCGCTTCGACCCTGTGATGCTCCAGCTGGTTGTCTCTGCTGCAGTGATGACTGCAATGACGATCTTGAACCCTAACATGTCCATTGGTCCAGGATATAACCCCTACCCCCAAAACCATAGAAATGTTCAGGAGCATAAAAATGAAAACGATAAGAGTAAAAAGCGAAAAGGTCAGAGTTCCTAAGGACCCTCCAAGAGGCATGAAACTGTGGCAGTTCAAGCTGTCACTACTCCTGTCGTTTTGCCTACAGTTCAAACTGCTGCTACTCCTGTTGCTATGCCTATAGCTCAAGCACCTACCACCGGGTATGCGGGTAATCTCCCTTGGTGCATCAAGTGCAAATATCACCATTATACCCCTGGCCCGTGCTTCAAAAGGATCTGCAAAAGATGTGGCAAAAAGGGCCACTCTGCTCAAAATTGCAAAACACCAGTTCATCTAATCCATCAAGCTTCTGGATCAAGTACCGGACAGGCCTGCTATGGTTGTGGAGAAATCGGGCATTTCAAGCGAAACTGCCCAAAGGCAGCAACCACCAACAACATCAACAACGCCAAGATGGTTTTAGCTATGAAGCAAGAGAAAGCAGCCACTGATCCCACCGTCGTGGGTATATTTCTTCTCGACAATTCATATGTTCGCATTCTTTTTGAATCTAGTGTTAAGAAAGTTTTATTAGTCATTGATTCAATTACCTTCGTAAATATAGTCCTCGTCTATTAATCGAAACATTTTCCATCAATATGGATAACAGTGAGAATGAGTGCACTAGCGACTTAGCCCCAAGAATTTCTTCTGAACGTCTAGCTTAGTCCCATATCAGACCTTTCGAGATCTTCGTAGAGATCGATTCTGCAACCTTCAAGTTTTGGATGCCCTTAGAGCTTGGTAACATCTATCTAGACCATCACATCTCAAATCCTTAGAAGCGTCTGCCCAACGAAACCCTAGTGATTCCTTGAAGAAACCAAATTCGTCCAGGGTTGGAACTTCCATGAGAAAACAGATTGATATCATAGATTGAGAGAGAGTCAAAGTATGAAACAAAGACACATCTCGATAATGAGAATTCGTTAGAACGCCCAACAGAGACCAGATTCCGCTTGAGAAAGTGAAGATCCGAGGCAACAAATCCATTCGTATCTCATTCCAATCCATGATTTGTATCTTATTCTTTGAATTTCGGTACAAAATTCCCTCTAACGGGGGAATAATGTAACAACCCGAAGTTGTTAATCGCCAAAACCCCGTACTACCCGTATAACTCGTCATAAATCGAAATGTCCCGATATCGTTTTTGGGTTTAGTTAACTAAAATTATATGTTTATTATCATTCAATGAGGGTCCAGATCATTTAGGAACTCATGAATTTAGCCCAAAACATTTATTTCATAAGTTTTAGAAATATCCTCGTCGGGTGACGGAAACTCAATCGGGTGCGACCTAAAGCTTCGTTTAAGACCGGTATCGGGTAGAATTCCACTGTGTCAAAGTTTTAGGAACTATATAAATGTGTTTAACCTATCATTTGAAGCTTTTTTCTTCTCTCTCTACTCTCTCTCTAACCTCTCTCCTAAATCCAAAGATTAAGGGTCCAAAACTCAATTTTAAGGCCTCAAATCCCTAAGGTACCTTCCTAGCCTTAATCTATAGCATATTTGGCTTCCAAATTCGACATTTAATCATGAAATGGGACAACATATATGAGTTTATGGCCCAGTAGGCTGCCTAGGCCGTAAACACCAATTTGAAGAGTTTTTAGCCCTTAAACTCCTTCCTAAACTCATTTGGACTTTATATGGCTAAAGGACTTCAAGATATGGACTTAGAACATTTAAAACATGGATTTTATTGGATTTGAAGGAGTTTACAGCCAAGGCACAAGCTTGGGCCGTAAACTCATATTTAAGGGGTTTTCTTGACCTTAAACCCTTCCAAATCACTAGTATGGCTTAGATATGATTTATAGAATATTGATTCTAGCATTTGGACACTTGAAACATGATTTTTGGAGGACTTATGTGAGTTTACGGCCAAGGCATGTGCTTGGGCCGTAAACTCCTCAAAACATGGCATAAATTCAATTCTAAGGTGTTAGAAAGCCATCCAACACCACCAAAAGCCTTGGAATAAATCATAGGACCAACCAAAAATAGTTTAAGGACCTTAAACACATTATTTGAGGGATTTCTATGAGTTTACGACCAAGGCTTGTGCTTGGGCCGTAAACTCCTTGATTCATGGTGTTAGAATGCTAACTAAACAACCCTAAAGCCTTTAGATGAATTTTAGAAGCCCTTCCATGCAAGTTTTAAGCCTTAAATCATATTGTATCACCCTATAGAAGAGTTTACGGCCATGAGGGGGTCTCATAGACCGTAAACTCCATAAACCCATCAAATGTCCCATACAAACTCATGTTAGGCCTTGGAATAACTCTACCAGTCACATGTGATTTGTTCTAGCTCCATTTAACACCATTTTCATGAGAAAATAGGAGTTTACGGCCATGAAGCCATGCTAGGCCGTAAACTCCCATAAGTGGGTCTATTTGATGTTTTAAAATCATTTCAATTCATTAAACCAAGTCTACAAATTATCCCATAAATGTTTGAAGTCATTTTGCACCATAAACCACCCCCACCATGAGTTTACAGCCGTAAACTCATGGGGAATGGGTGTTTTAGACCAAAAACTCTTATATTAGTTTACTCGTGGGGAGTAAACTCAAGTCCCAAGTCCCTAGTGTCATTTCACGTCCTTAAACGCCACCCGGGTCCCTCCAAACACTTGTATCGGAGTGTTTTCGCGACTTGAAGCAAGTGTCCCTATCATATAAATAAACTAAATCCTAATTAGATACAAATGTGTATCTTTACATTATAATTAGGATCCTCGTGTATTGACAAGCCCCGAATCAACTCTTAGCGTCCAAATCGTCATACTTCTCGTCCGGTGAGTTCATACCCCTACCCTTTTTCACTGTTTTTAACTGTTTTCAGGGGGGAATACAAGCAAACCATAACTGTTTTCAAATCATAACACTAATATGTTTCAAATAATATCTGGCAAATTTATAAATACTTTTACTCCTTATGTATTATGTTGAGCATAAGGAATGATTTATCAATTACAGCTAAATGGATTTTAGTTAAGAAAATAACCAAACTAATCAAATTATTATGGGAATAATTTGGGGTTCTATAACGCTTGTTTTATATCTATATAAAGTTATTAGATAAACTATGTCTGATTCAGTTTATCTCTGTATTATTTGAATATATTGCCAGATAATCTTATTGTATGTATCTATTTTCACTGTATCATGTTTTATAATCTTTGTATGTTTGGTATCGTATGAGAATTCTGTGAATAGTTTAATACTAGCTTGTGAGATAGTCACTACCCTTTATGGATGATAAGTAAATCCTCTCCGGAAGTGTAACCAGAGTCTCCTGGAGGGAGAGCGAGGAGTTTGTGAATAGATCTATTCAGGACTGACAATCCCACACCTTAACTGCTAGCTACAGTTAGGCGGGCACGCCTGGGGTGACAAATTATGTATATCATCCGACGTCTGACTAACGTCAAGGAGGTCTCGTTGTCGTATCAGCATGGTTACCCGACTCACAATATGTATAATATAAATTTATTCACAGCTAGGATTTTGTTTTAAATCTATATCTTGTTCGGGATGATAATCCAATGGTTTTGTATCTATATCTTGTTCGGGATAATAATCCCATGGTTTTAAATCTATATCTTGTACGAGATGATAATTCCCATGACTTTACTCAACTATCTTATATCAAATTCGGGATAGTGATCCCATGGTTTTATCAAACAATCTTATTCGGGTTAGTAGTCCCATGGTTTTTAAATCTATATTTTCTAGTATATCAAACTATCTTGTAACTGGTTAGGGATGTTAGTCCCAAGGTTTTCAAACTATTTTCTATCTACAATATGTGAATATTAAAGTATTTCATATTTATTTCGGGATAGTAATCCCATGATCTTCAATATATAGTTTTGGATATTAAACTATACTCTGTATTATTAAATCGGTCTTGAAATTAGGAAAATATGGGATTTTCCTGGGGTAATGTATGTCGCATAATTGAACTGTAACAAAAGATAATCAAACTAACTATCTAACATAAGAAAATATGGGATTTTCTTGGAAAACGAATCTTTTTGGAAAACTAAAGGAAACCGATACATTTTCATAAAACAAAAGCGCTTATGAACTCACCAGCTTTATGCTCATTTTCAAACTGCTTGTATTCTCAGGTCCTCGTTAGACAGGTACCCGACGTTATCTTTTGATGAAGATGGAGTGCTCAGAAGACTCGTCTCTACTTTTGATTATATGATATATGTATAACTTTTGAACAATTTACTTTTGAACCAAATGTAAACTTTCATATATATGTAATGTAATGGTTGTTTACTGTGATTACTATGTACATTGGATTTGATACTCACCGTGGAGTCAACCCCGGGAACGTTTCCGCCTTTGGTTTTCGGGGTGTGACAGGTAGTCTAGGCAACTTCTCTTCCAATGCCCTATTTTATGGCAATGATGGCACTCTGCCTCCTTAGGGTTAGGACAGGGTTTAGCAGGATCAACTTTGGTCCCACTAGAAGAGGAACCATCTCGGGACTTTCGCTTGCGGTGGCTCTTAGACGAAGCCTTCCTCTTCTTTCCTCTTCCTTGCCCAATGGCCAAAACAGGAGCAGCGGGTGGATTGGGATTGGGTGCAACAGACTTGTCCTTTAGGTTGCTTTCAGCAACCCTAAGGAGACCTTGGAGCTTGCTTAGGGTGACCTCTTCCTTGTTCATGTGGTAGGCCATCCTAAATTGATTGTAACACGGAGGCAAGGAGTGAAGCACCATGTCGATCGCCAAGTCTTCCCCAAAGTCAACATTCAACTTGCGAAGACGATCGACATACCTTTGCATCTTTTGCAGGTGCACGGTAAGAGATTCTCGATGACCCATTTTAGCGGAAATCATGTTAGTGAAAAGCTCGTAACGCTCTTGCCTTGCGTTCTGGTGGTATCTTTCCAACAAGTCTTGGTACATTTCATACGGATACATGTTCTCATAGGACTTTTGGAATTCGGCATTCATGGTGGCTATCATGATGTAATGTACCTTCGTTACATCACGCTCGTGAGTTTCAAAAGCGGTCAATTCAGCCGGAGTAGCGATTTCTGGGTTGATTTTCTCGAGCTTCTCATCTAGGACATACTCCTTGTCCTCATAGCGAGCAATTGTGCGAATGTATCTTATCCATTCACTAAAGTTCGTCCCATTGAAAGTAACCTTTTGACAAAGGCTCATCAATGTGAATGAACTAGCAGCAGCGTTGTTTGCATTCGACATCTACAAATAGAAAGGACAAAGATAGATTAGAATATGAATCCCTAATTATCACCCAATAAGAAAAATTAGGGCTAGGATCCAACAACAATATTTACATATTAGAAAAGGGATGTCGTAATCTAACATGCAAACAATTTGAATGTAAGTGAATGACGATTCACTAATTCTCCACCACATAACTTTAAGTTCTAAATATATTGAGAATTCCTAGGTTTGGATGAGATTCATTGAAAACTTTTCAATGGCATGTTTAAATCTCGATATGCCCCTCTCGTTTGTGACTGGGATACCGAGGATCACAAAGTGGGTGTGAATTACCATGCAAATTTACATGGTGCCTTCATTGTAACGATCACCTATTCGATGTGCTGGTAAACCACACACGCTCAATCGAACTATGATAAACAATGAATCACCCTTTGCCACCTTTGCTTAGAACCAATTAGTGTGCCGGTAAACCACACACGCTCCACTAACTTCTTAGCAAGGGTGCAAAGTGTAATTTCATGGGATTGCATCAATTCACTTTTCCTAAAGTAACTAAGATTGGGAATTGTTTTTTTTTTTTGAAAAACATGTAGTTACTTTGTATTTTATATAATACTTTTAATGAAGTGATGAGGTTGCGCTATCCTACCCGTTCGGCTAACGACCCTCCACCGATCAAGCAAGTGGTGGGTGTGAATGTACACCCATTAAGCGTCATTTTATAGGCAGCAACCTTATACCCACCTTATAGACCAGCTTCGTGAATGAGGCCTACTAACGGTAAGACTAGCATTTTATATATATATATATATATGTATATATATATATATATATATATATATATATATATATATATATATATATATATATATATTAATCTTGTAATATTATATTAGTATAGGGTTGGATTTTAAACTTGTAAAATTCTAGGGTTTGAAATTTAAATTGTCTAAATTAAACTTTTAATCACAAAACATAAATTTCAAAACTTGAGGGCTTGTTTTAAACTTTTAAAAACATAGAGGATCAAATAATCTTAATTAACAATTAATTCCATAACTATCGATATTTGATTTATTTAATGATTTCTTGCAAAACAATTTACCAATTTAATAAAATAATTAATCAATTATCACATAAGGAAACAAATATTTTATTAATTGATAAATATATTCAATTAGGTCAAGAATATACTCATATATATCATGAAATCGGATTTATATTGATCTAATATGATTAAGGCAAGTATCTCAAAGATAAACAGCAAGAAATCCCGAAGTTTCCGTTTTCTGACGCTCGAACTCGCCGAGTACCCAGATGGACTCGCCGAGTTGAGCCTACTCGCCGAGTACCACCATGGGACTCGCCGAGTTTATCAGCCAGAGAACAAAAAAATGATTTTTCAGCAACAAACAAGCAATCAAAGTATGAATTCAATAGAAACCAATCTAGGCTCTGATACCACTGATGGGTTTTGGCCATATGAACATTCCTATGTGCACATACAACCCTAATGCTTGCATCTAGGTTTCTCTAATTGAACATACATTGAATCTAAGACTTCTAATGGCTAATATACAATAACAATAATATGAAAACAGAGATTAGAAGTTTACCTTTAATCACTTGCTTGATCTTGTTGTCCTTGAGGCTTTAGAGTCACAATTGTCACTCCTCTAATGGCTTACAAACACCAACTAGCAAGGAGGATGATTTGAGAGAGAGGAGGGAAGAGAAATTCGGCCAGGGTTTCTTCTCTAAGCACAAGTCCCGAAATCCCTTAGCGCTTGGGATCTATTTATACTTGTAAGGATCCTAGGGTTTCACCCTTAAACCCTTATTGGATAACTTAAGCCCTAAGCAATCCAAATCCTTTCCATGATAAGCCTTGGACGATTTTATAGCTATCCTTAGCCCTAGAAATCATCCACCCCTTATCCATAAAAGATATATAGCCCAAAGTTCAACTATCAAACAATTGACAGTTTATACCCCTTTATTTAATTAATCTCTTTAAGTCACCAAATTAATTCCTAATTAATTTATGACTTATATTAATCAAATAATAATATTATTATTCCTTATATTATTCTTATAATATATTAATAATATTCATTCTCTCATTATAAATCATCCTGTCAAGTTGCTATGGTGAAGGCAACCCAAAAGGACCATGCTCAACTGGGTCAAATACTTGCCTAATATAGTTGTAGCCGTAGACACTATTCCAGCAAATAAATCTATAAAATTGGTGGATGAATTGTAGCCCTGAAATCCATAATATTTATCCGGGTGTTGGTTTCGGGGAGTCAAATGGCATAATTTAGAAGTTGAGGGTTAAAAGTGTATGTTCCGGATTGGTTTTTGTAAGTATTTATGAAGGTAGGGACTAAATGGTAACTTATGGGACTTCATTTAAATAGATTTTGGAGGCTAAGGGGTTGTTTGGTAACGATGTAAATTTTCAAAACAATTTTTTCATTTTTAAAACGTAATTTCATTCAACACAAAACCATAAAATCCAATGTAACATGGTCATTATACAAAACATATCAAATCCCATGATCAAAACATATCCAAATCCGCCTGTGTGTGTACGAGTCACGCCGGCGCCTTCCCACGGTCCTCACTAGTACCTGAAACACATTACACATAAACACTGTAAGCAAGAAGCTTAGTGAGTTCCCCCAAATACCACTTACACACATACGCCTTTCTAGGCCATACTCTACAAGACCTTCCGGTCCATGTGTCTCAGGGGACTTCCGCCCATGTCCCGGTAGACCTTCCGGTCCTACTCATACCGACCTTCCGGTCCATGACTCCCTGACCTTCCGGTCCATGTCATAATGCCTTCCGGCCCATATTATACATAGCATACATATCACATGCATAACGCAAACAGAACATGCAACGCATAGCATACAGTACATGCATCTCACAGCATACTAGACCTTCCGGTCACACATAGGTACCTTTTCGGGTACAGTATAGTGAGAAGACTCACCTCGGGTAAATCTCGAAAATCTCATACTCTGTTAGATAAGATCTAGCCTCCGCTAATCATAACAAACACTTCTCATTAATACATTTCCCCAAGGCTAGACTCTTTCCTTTCCTATCATTCTCAGAAGGGTAAAAGACCATTTTACCCCTCTCATGGCTCAAATACCCTAAAGTTGACCAAACCCTAAAAGTCAACAAAAGTCAACCTTCTAAGGTACGCGACACGCACCAGATCTGTACGCTGAGCGTACCCGGAGGCTTCACAGAATCGGGGTACGCGGCCCCTTACATCGTGCGTACTGGGATTACACCCAACGTAACTCCCAACTTTCTCCTCCTTTTCATTCAGGTCTTAATCGGTTAAGACTTGCGTCTAAAATCTAGATCTGACTTCTCTATTACGACTTAATCCATAAAGTTGGTGACTTTAAGCTTTTGCATGGCTGTGGAAGTCACCAACACCCAAAACACTCCATTTCCAACCTTAAAAGGTCCATATCTCATGCATGAACAACCTTTAACAACCAAGACTGGGTTTTTATCACATAACAACACTAAATGAGCTATTATGGGACAGATCTCGGCTTCTAAGAGCTCAACTACTCAAAACCTATGAACTTGGGGACCAAAACCCTAAAACTTCTCTCTACAAAATATGAACAAAAAAGATGCAAATCTTGAAGCCTTTTACTTCAAAATGAAGCTCCTATCACTGCTAAACTCGGATCCAAAAGCTTGAACTCCAAATCTTCCTCTTCTAAGGCTATCACTTTGCTCCAAATGGCCAAGAACACAAAACAAAGCCCTTCTAGACACTCCCTAGCTATATGAATGAGATTTAGGGTTTTCAAATGGTAAAGCTCTGGAAAAGGTGGCCAACAAAGGGGCCTTAAGGTTGCTTAAATAGGGAGGCTCAACATATTAGGGTTTCTCTTCTGGGCGGGTATGCCCCACGTACACATTGGTACGCCCCACGTACCTGGCTACCCTTCCTAATCAAGACACGGACGAGTACGCTGAGTGTACACCCCAGTACGCCCCGCGTACTTGCCAAACATGCATTTCCTTAACAAGGGCCAAGAGTGCACATTGATCCAAGATGAAGCTTCACAAGGTATACCTATTTTTTGGGATGTTACACAGACATGCTGAAGGTTCTGAGAGTGGGCCAACGAGACTGCAGGTCGGTATGAGCAATCAGTCTTCCTATAGACTCTATATGCATGTTGTTTGCTTATATGTTAAATGATATGGTTATATCTTTATGGTGTTGGTATTTTGGGGGTAACTCGCTAAGCCTTCGAGTTTACATTTATCGATTATTGTTTTAGGTACTTCTGATGATCACAGGAAGGTCAAGGCGTGATCGTGCACCTCCTTACGTTTTTACTATTGATTTTGGGAAACTTTGATATTAAACCATTTTGAAAACATATTATTAATAATTATCAGTTTATGAATATCTTAAAAAGTTTTAAATTGGCATGATTTTATGGATGTTACAAGTTGGTATCAGAGCCCTGGTTTGAGTGAATTAGATAAATACTTGTGTGAAACTAGTCTCAAACAAGGATCTGAGAGTTTTTGAATTTTTTTTTGAAAAAATTATAATAAAAGAGTTGGGTTAAGGGCATGGGATCGATCTCTTGTGATGTTCTTATTTGATTGTTGGCTTGGGATCAGGAACGTAGACCTTGACTTAACTTTGACTTTTAAGGAGGATGCATGTGTACGATCAGCCAAAGCTCGAGGATAGACCCCAAAATACCTTACAGATTATTTGATTTATCTGATATGTTAGAACAACATGCTAGTACTAGGCTAGAGATCTTTAGGAATTGCATGATAGAATTTCCTTATTATATGATGCCTGATAGGCTAGGGTTTTTCCTTATATGAAATTGACATCATTACTGTAGTTGCTTAGTGTATGCATCACGGTTGTACATAATTAAGATCTTGTAGCGTAAGAATGTTTGGTTTGGCCTTATTTCTTGTTCTTGTTTGATGAAGGTCTTAGGGTAGGATCAGGTATTCGAAACTCTATAGGGGTACAGCGTTATGTATGGCTAGCATACATGAGCGCTGCATGGTTGGTGGAAGTTTCATGGGTGGTTTGTGAGAGGCCGGGAGGCCAGTTATGAGATATTTAGCATTCCTCTAGGAGTGAGTGATGTGTTTTGAGCATTCTAACACTCCTATGTTGTACATGCAACCCTAGAAACCTTGGATCTATGTTTTCTCTAATATTCATGCAAATTTGATTATTCCAAGGTTCTCATCCTAACTAGCATGGTATGGGGTACTTGAATATAAAAACTAGTAGAATGACATACCTTTCTTGTAGCTTGGATTCCTTTAAGACCTTGTGAGCCTAGCACCCCAAATGAGATGCCTCAAATGTTTCACACAACACCATAACTCTTGGAATAACTTGAGAGAAGAACACTTTCACTCAAAATCGGCTACCCTTCTTGTTTGTGTCTTAGTGCCTATTTTGCTCCATATGAGGTTGCTTGTATTGTGTGTCACATGTAGGGTTACACCATGTAAACCATAATGTGCATGGATTTTCATTTCACCCATGATCCATGGATTTTAACCTCCATGGAGCGTCCATGGAGCATCCAATGGGTCCCAGCCCAATTTAGTGAATCATGGACCATAAGCCCACTATATAAGAATGATTGATTTACAAATCATTCCCCATATATTTAATTAGTCTCCTTTTGATCACAAAATTAATTCCATATTAATTCTTGATCAATACTAATTAAATAATATGATTTCATATTAATATATTAGAACTTATAATATATTAACAAACCATAAGTGTCCTTATTCTCATTTTGTCTATCCAATTGTTATGATGCCATGCAACCTAAATGGACTATGCCAAATCAGGTCAGGTACATACTAAATATAGTTATGGACTTAGACACCATATCCAATAGTCTCCCACTTGGATAAGTCTAATAACTATAGTTACAGGTATGACTTCAAGAACCATACTGCAATCGTATCTCTTTCAAAAGTCTCGTGGAACTAAGATGACGCGCCATTTAAGATAAGTGATCATATAATCCTCTGTTCTAGATATCAGGTAGACAAATACATGGAACAATGTCGTACTTATTGTCCAGCAGTTTGTTTCCCGATTTCCGATTTGTTTGACATAGAACTAAAATGAACACATCAATTTGTTTCTGACCGGGCCTGGTACATAGGTCAAAAAAATCATCAAGGTGCCCAGATATCGCTTCTAATCCTCCAAGGACTAGAAGGAATAGATAAACTTCGACTCATATGCTTGTACTAACTACTTGTTGAATCATACACAAAAGCACGTTTTATAACATCGAGTTACCGATGTGTTTTCGTACAATCAATGCACAACCAACTCATAATCAACAACTCATATCTCTAGGTTTGAAAACTTACATGATATTACCGTTTCACGATCACTCGAGATAAATTCCATGAAGTGATACAAGTGAGCGTGGGTTGAATCCAATACTTAGAACTTATGAGCACTTGTGAATGTTGCAACAACTTTTGCTATGTCTAACACCTTAGATATCTACAAGCCCAGTTCATGACAGTCTTAATTCATACCTACTTCCAACATTATATGGCTGACTGTGGAGAGTTTGAATAAAGTGATTATTCTAGAAGTCAAAACATGCAAAATTGAAACAATAGTAACCAATTGACACAAGATACCAACACTTTACTTTTAAATAAACAACAACTTTTATTTAATCATCAAATGTCAATTACATTTTACAAGTTTCTGAAATAACTATCTAATTTGTAAAACTAATATCATCCTTCATCCCGATGCACCTCGCATGCTGCAAATGCTTAACCCTACACAATCCCTTCATGAGGGGATCTGTTACGTTCTCATCCGATGATACCCTCTTTACCACGAGGAGTTCTTCTTCTATCAAATTTCTAATGAAACGGTAGTTTCTGTCGATCACATAAAATCTGCATAGGCTCCTTAATAGCTGCTACAACTCCAACGTTTCCAATGAAGTTCTTTAGCCATATAGCCTCCTTTGCCACCTCGCTTGCAACTATGTACTCCGATTCGCAAGTTAATCAGCTATTATTTCCTACTTGGAACTTTTCCAAGTAATTGCTCCTCCGTTTAGGGTAAAGACCCAGCCCGACTGGGGAGCGGAAATTATCTCTATCAGTCTGGAAGCTAGCATTCACTATACCCCACAACTCTCAAGTCATCACTCCCACCAAGGGTAAGGACCCAGCCTCCAGTCCTCCATAGGTACTTGAGAATATTCTTCACTTCAGTCCAGTGAGCCTTGCCCAGATTCCCTTGATATCTGCTGACCATGCTTAAAGCAAAGACCACATCCGGGCGAGTACAAGTCATAGCATACATGATCGAGCCTACAGTGGAAGCATATGGTAATCAACTCATCTCAGCTATCTCAGACTCTGTACTTGGGCTCTTAGTCTTACTCAGTTTGGCGTTACTCTGTATTGTTAAGTCAGTTTTTTTGGAATCCTACATGCTGAACGTTTTCAGCACCTTATCCAAGTAGGTACTTTGACTAAGTCCAATTAGTCTCTTACTCTTGTCTCTCGATATCCTTATCCCTAGGATATATGTAGCTTCCCCAAGGTCCTTCATAGGGAAACACTTGCCAAGCCAGGACTTAACCTCCTACAAGGTTGGGATGTCATTTCCTATAAGTAGTATGTCATCCACATACAATACCAAAAATCTAACTATACTCCCATTAGCCTTAACATATACACAAGACTCATCTTCGCTCCTCGAAAAACAAAACTCTTTGACTTTCACATTGAAACAATGATTCCATCTGCGAGATACTTGTTTCAATCTATAGATGGATTTCTCAAGCTTACACACCCTATTAGGATGCTTTGCATCGACAAAACCCTCTGGCTGACTCATGTAAACATCCTTAGCCAACTTTCCATTAAGGAAAGCAGTTTTGACATCCATTTGCCATATTTCATAATCATGAAATGCAACTATGGCTAGCATAACCCTAATAGACTTAATCTTCGCTACTGGTCAGAAGGTCTCATCATAGTCAACTCCCGGAGTTTGAGTAAAGCCCTTCGCAACCAGTCGCGCTTTATAAGTGTGTACATTCCCATCCATGTCGTTCTTCTTCTTGAAGATCCATTTGCACCCAACCATCTTACGACCCGGTACATTGTCAACCAAGTTCCAAACTTGATTGACATACATGGACCGAATATCGCTGTCCATAGCCTCTTTCCATTTAGGAGACTTGGGGCCTGCCATGGCTTCCCTATAGCTGTTAGGTTCATCCAAATTTACAAGTATACTATCACTGATAAATGCATCACCTTCCGCAGTAATATGATAACCATAGTAATGCACAGGTGGATTCTTAACTCTTGTGGAATGCCTTAAAGGTACAGACTCATCAACAGGAATTTCCTCCTCAGGTTGATTGCTAGGATTTGAGGTTCCTTCACCACTTGACTCTTGAATTCCTTCAAGGTCAATTTGCCTCCCACTGTTTCCTTGGCTTATAAATTCTCTCCCTCGAAGACCCCTCTTCTTGCAACAAAGACGACATTCTTACTGGGTCTGTAGAAGAGATAACCAAAGGATTTCTGTGGGTAGTCAATGAAAATACACCGCTTACTACCAGGTTCAAGCTTGTCCTGAGTCTCACGTCTCACAAAAGCCTCGCAACCCCAAATCTTGATGTGGTCTAAATTGGGAACTTTCCAAGTCCACATCTCGTGAGGTGTTTTGGCAACCTTCTTGGTAGGGACTAGATTTAGGATATGGGCGGCAGTCTCTAAGGCATAGCCTCAAAATAAGATTGGCAATGAAGCTCGACTCATCATGGAGCGAACCATGTCCAACAAAGTTCGATTCTGCCAATCAGCCACACCATTAAGCTGTGGTGTTCTGGGAGGTGTCAATTGTGAAAAAATACCACATTCCTTAAGAAAGTCAAGGAACTCTATGCTAAGATACCTTCCTCCTCGATCGGATCGGAGCATCTTAATGTTCTTGCCAAGCTGATGCTTGATCGGAGCATCTTTGAACTTTTCAAAAGCTTCTGACTTATGCTTGATTAAGTAGACATAACCATATCCACTGTAATCATCAGTAAAATTCATATAGAAGCGATTAGCATCCCTTGTGGCGGTTCTGAAGGGTCTACACACATCTGTGTGTATGAGGTCCAATGTGACAACCGTCAAAATTCGAGTCAGTTCTAGATTTGACTAAACTTAGTTGCACATATAGGCATGACACATACTAGACTTAGTAACTAGAGGCTAAGTTATAATCTACTAGAAACTTGGAAACAATTAGAAACGATGGACAATGTACATAGATTTCACATGGTTATGTGAATTCTACAACTACCTAACTGTAGAGACTACCCATATTCGGTTCACTCTTTGACTCGAACACGTTTTCATGAATCATATAAATACATCATTCACTTGACCTATAAGTATAAATTAGGTCAAAGTCTCATAGAAACTTAAGTCAAAGTTGAAGACTAGGAATAGTATACCTGATTCCTCAATTTTGCTTGAATCTCAGAATCACTACATAGAATGACAATAAATCGGTAAAAATAAATTACAAACATTATTTCTAACTTGAATAAGAGTTATGAAACTCTAAAATAGTTTGAAGTCTCAAAATTTAATTAATTTTGATATCTAAAGACTTACAAACTCCTCAAAACCCTAAAAATCCCTAAGAACTCAAATTTATAAATTTGAACACCCAAAATTCCATAAATTTGTTATGAACCACATAATATCAATTTAATACAACTAAATTCAGGAAAATGCAATCAAGGAAAATAAAAATTAAGTCATTGACATTTACCCTTAATTTATAACACAAAATACAAGTGAACCTTGTAAAAACTAAAGATGATTTTTATAAAAACTAAAGATGATTTTTATAAAAATGATTAGGAGGCCATATTTATTCAAAGTAAAGCTTTAAATGCCTCCTAAAACCCTCTCTAGTCCCTCTTAAAGTCGGCCTCCACCTCCCAATAAAGCTCTTCCGAAAACACTCAATCAAGTTATTCACTCCCACACTCTTCTCTCATGTCTCTCATTTCTCTCTCACACTTACACACATTTTCTCTATTTCTCCCCCTAAGAACCACGAAATTTCTCCAGAAAATAAGTCCAATAACACTCAAGACACTCAAATCTTCTTCATCTAGTGGTGTTTAATAAGGTTTAACACGATTTTCCTTCATCTCCCTTCAAGTTTTACACGTTTTCTTACATTTTCTCCATCTTCTAATCCATTCAAATGAAAGATCATGAACACATAAAAATACACTCACACACACTCACGTTTTTATAATGATGGTGGTAGGATTTCATCCAAAAACAACATGAATGTTGTAAATGGTGAAATCCAAGGACCTAAACCTAAGTCAAGATCATGAAAATGCACTTTTCTACAAGTTTTGGTGGAAAATCACCACATGCACTCCAAGTTTTCTTTAAAAAAATGATTTCTAAACATTTCAAACACATGATTGGTCTTTAAACCAACATGCATGTAATGATCTTCAAGCTTAGAGGTTTGATCATCAAAGTTTGTTGTTAAAAAGCATTCAAATAGGACCATAAAGGAGTTATTCCAAAAAAAATATTTGAAACTTAATTTTTGATCAAATCTGAGTTTTCCCAGAATTCCATCAACAAAATGAGATGTTCTACAAATTTTCAAAAATAATTCATTTTTCTCGAATTATTATAATTATTACAAGAAAATAGCGCAATAATTCATATAAAATATTTTCTGAAGACTATAAATCCTAGGTAAATTCGTGGATGACCCCTAAAGTGATTGATGACAGCTCAGTGAGTTTCATCGATTTTTTTACTATTTGCTATGGTTTTGAATATTCTTTTTGTTTAATTCAAATACATCATAAAACCACTTTAAGGGATGTGAAAAGGGTATCTAATAGTTTTCGCAGCTCCTACCATATGTTTAAGACTCAGACAAGTATTTTCAGAATTTGTCATAATGCATTCCTATCTTTCCCCGATTTTTGTATTTATAATGGACTAATAATGGGAAAAATAGGTCTACCCATCTAAAATTCATGAAACATTACCAGAAGCTCTTATAATATATTGGAACTCCAAATAAAATTTTTGATGATTTTTATGATTAGTATGCTATTTTCTTCTATTTTCTAAAATTAGATACACTTAAATCCATAAAATCGGATTCCAGTAGATAAAGACAACCTTTGGTATTTTTCCCAGATTATTTAAACTATAAATGAAGTATAATTTTTTTTTGGTAATTTACTTTAACATTCTCCAATTAATGATTATTTAAGAGGACAAAACAAAGAAAAATAGAAAGATTACTTGAAAAATATCTTATATTTTTCACAGAGTTTACGTGTATAATAACAATGTTCCAAAACGTTTGGGCAATTTTGGAAACATGTTTCTATTTATTTCAATTTTTATTAGAATAAATGAACAAAAATCATAAAATCGGGTTAAATAGTTTAGAAATCTATTTTTATATTTTTACCAGCTTAAGTATGTCTAATGGAAGTATCATAAAAAGTTTGGGAATTTTTATCATCTGGATGCTATTTTTCACGAATTTATATTGTTACAGAGGCTTAAAATTTTGGAAAAATAGTTAATCATATCAAAAATTCAAAGGAAAATTTTGGAAGACCTCTACTGTATTTAGAATGAAAATGCAAAAGTTGGACAATTTTCGGAAACTATTTTATAATATTTTTGATTTTTAAGTGCTTAAAACACCTTTAAATGTGTTGAAATACCCTCAATTAGTATTATAAAAATCTGGAAATTAATATCCAAAATTGTCTTAATCACATGAGTTATAATTTTTCACTATTTCAGAAAAATGTTTGTAACATATCAATATTAAAATTTGACACAATATTGACATAATTCTATTCTAGTAGTAAGTATATTAGCATTAGATTTCGACTAAAGACTCACTAGTGTATACCATTATTGTAGAATGCGGTAGTGGTACAAGTGGAACTTAGATCAAGGCATCATTTGCATCATCTCAATGCATTGTGAGTATTGACGACTCCCCCTTATTTTCGGTTTTTAAATGTTTTGGGGTGGAAAAGCATGTCCTAAACTATTTATGTTCGTTGTATTTATTCTGACTCGTATGAAACTTGGTTGCTATATTTCGTATTTATGTGTATGTTACTCTAATTCATGAGGACTGTATTGCGTTTAAGTCCACGGAATCTCTGGACACAACTCATTAAGTCTTTTGAGCCTATGGTTAGTATGGATAACATTATTAGGAGGTAGACAACTCCTGACTCGCACGATTCTCTTGAGTGCATTTTACCATTTTATACACTATGTTTGCGATACACATAGTAGTCAATAGGGCATGATTTGGTCATTAGGCTTGGGTTGTGAACTCATGAATGGAAACTTGATGCACATACGAATCTTTATGCACATATGAAACTTGTATTCTCATGTTAGCAATGACACTTGTATACTTATTTTAGCAATAAAACTTGTATACTTATTTTAGCAACGAAACTTTTATGCTTATTATAGCAACGAACTTTGTTTCTCATTATAGCAACAAACTTTTATTACTAGAAACTTATATACATGTTTTAGCAATGAAATTGTTTGCTCATTGTAGCAACGAAATTGATTGCTCATTTTAGCAATGAAACTTGTTTACTTGTTTGAGTAACAAACTTTATCTTGCATGAGAATATGAATGTTGCATCTCATTTGGGCAACATACTTTATCTCTCATGATGACAAAGAACTTTGTTTTTACAAACTTATTTACTCATTTTAATAATATACTTTTATTTTTGGAAACTTTTATCAAAACATTGATTTCAAATCATGGAACCAATATTATTTTGTTTATCTGTGAGTACTCACCAACTATTTTTATAGTTGATGCTCGTTTTACATGTTTTTTCTGGAATCATCTAGTAAGAGTCACGTAGAGACACAACACTTGCAGGAACATTTGCATGTGTTGACTTTTAAATACATTGTAATTTCTTTTAAAAAGTTGTTCAAACTCATTGTAAATTTGTAAAGCTTTTAATACTATGGTTGGTGTTGCCTTTTAACTTTTTCTATGAAACCATTTATACCGGCGCGCCTCGTGTTTCCACTTTAGCGGGGTGTGACAGGAAAGGTATCAGAGCCAAAGGTTATAGAGAATACTGGTTTTCCTTTGGAGAGCCACAACTATAGCCAAAAAAAATATTCAAAACGCTTTTAAAATACTGAACATACTACTGTATAACTAATTCGAGTACGCATTATTGGAATCTAATTAAGTATAGCCTGGCCAACTATGCTTAATTAAGGAAAATTAATGCGAGACTGGAAACGGTTATAGTAGAATTATGTTCAAAACAATTTTCAACTTAATCTTTTGGAAAACAAAATTTTTCGGTGTGTGTACGGGCATTGCATATTATAGGCATTCATCTAGATACACTTAGAAACTAAGTGCACTTTTATAACAATGCCTTTATTTAGAAATACTCTTATCCCTTATCAAGTGCTAGGTTAACCACTTAGGTTATATCACTAACCACTCTAGGAGAAATGCACTTAGTACCGAGAATGGTTATTCCTCGATAGCTATTGCCTTTGGATATAAGGTTAGTAGCTAGATATACACTAGTAATAGTTTTAAGTCGAAACTTATACCAATTTTCCTCAATACCTCTTCATCGTCTTCGTACTAGAGTTACAACTAGGAAAAAACATTTCGATACCGACACGAATAATAATTGGAGCATCTCATAAGGAGGTAGATGAGTCTCCACTAAGTAATCACTTGGATACCATTATCGGAGATTCCAGATTCGACTCACGAGGAGACATAGATGTTTAACCCATAAGTGATACCTTATTACTACACTACAATTTAGCTCTATATTGTTTGCACCATGAGCTTAAAACTTAACATATGATGTCCCTTTGACCTTTATAAAAGGGTCGTAAACTGCATTGCCACCATAAAATGTTTTTCGAATAAATTTTCTTGCCCTTTATCTTGGGGAAAAAGGCATCGGTACTCACCTTGTACTCACCTTAGTATTTAGGTACGATCAGCTACATTAACATCCTTATTCCTTACTTCTTAATCTTCCATCGAAAAGCTATTTTGTTTCATCGATTTTACTTATCATTGATAAAATATTTTATAACCACTTCATACAACTTACTTGACCTTTCCTAACAATGTAAGCCATATTCTCACTAAAAATCTTTTGGCAACTTGCTTTAACTTCAAACTTTTCTTCAAAACTCAGTTTAACCATTATTGGTTTTAACCTTGCTATTTCAATTTTATTTCAAATCCATTTCAATGGATAGATGTGCTTTTAAAGGCATATAAGCCGTTTTAAACCTTGCTTACCATTTTGATACATTTTTGAAAAACTTAGAAATATTTTCTTTTATAAAAGTGTTTAAACTCTATGCTATAAAACTTAAATAGCTGACATTGAAGTTCATATTATGTGAAAAAGTTTCATCGAATCTTCAAAACACTTTTGTTTTGACACATTTAACAGCTTTCTCATTTAGACATTGTAATTTATTTTAATGTGTTTTCTTGAAACCTAACATGATATTGATGCAAATTTCTACTTCAAACATGTTTATAAGACATCTATAATGCTTTTATTTCAAAACATACATTATATGTGTTCTTAGCTTCAATATAGTTTTTTTTTTATTTTTTTTTTTATTTTTTTTAATTTATGGCATTTGAAAAGTTAGTGTTCACTTTTAAATTTCCAGTGATACACTCTCAACAATGAATAATTATTCTTCTAAATATATTGAGTCTTTACCTTATCCATTTTAATCATTGTTGGACTTCAGTTTAAAAAGTCAAAATTATCAGATTTTCAATTGCCATTTGTAGGGCTTCTTCTTTTTCACAAATGAAGTTTAAGTTAATAGATAACATATGATTTTTTAGCAATCCTTAGCAAAAATTTTAAAATTCCACATTTATATCTAATCATCAAAATACATTAAGGATTGAATTTTCAAGTATTTCTCAAGTCATATTTTTTTTTTTATCTACCTATATGTATTGTTCTTAAAATTTTAACAATAGCAATCATTGCTGCCACCTTCCTTTTCTTTCCCTCGAACTTGCTTTCTCGCCCTCCTTCTGATTTTAGATCTCGCACACCCATAATAATAACATAATACATTGTCTAACTTTGTTTTTGTCTATTTTGCTTCTCCTGGTATCATGTTCATATACATAAAGACTAGTAGTCTACCCTTTCATTTTGAGCGATCAATACGTGTATAGTCATGAGGCATACCTTTGATTTAATCAAATTTGATATATTCAATTATTCCTTTTATCATATACATCTTATTTTTATTTTGAAATCTACTATAAACAAGTGATCCTTATTTACATTTGCTCTTTCGTTCTATATTCGGAAACTTGATTTAAAATGCAAGTTTCATTGTATTTTCCCTTATAGTTAATACACAAGATGAATACCCTTATGCTTATAATTTTTCTATATCTGGAAAATATATGTGAAGGATATGTTTCCTTATGTTTGTTCTTTTCTTTCAATACATCAAAAGTTTTGAATTTTATGATTATTTATTCTCTAAATGATTGTTTTTGTAGAAATACTAAACTATGAATGCACTATTTTCAAAGATTGACATTTTTATATCTTTCTTAAAATAGCATTCTACTTTGTAATTTTTAGTGAGTTCCTAAACCTTCAACCTTGTTTTCATGAATTTTCTGACTCGTAAGCTTGAATTTGTTCCGACTTAAACAATTAGACAATTTTTCAAAAGAGTAATCAAAATATTTATGGATAAATTCCCTTATAGATGACTTAAACCTTTAACCTTAATTAATCTTTATATAATTTTAATACTTCGTTGGATCGCCACACATGTATCTTCATTATCATGGAATTATTACACATTTTGATAACAATGAGATTAATTATCATTTCTAAACACACATTTTGATAACATTGATAGTTTTATCACTTATAGACACTTAAAATGCTATCTACACAATGTGATTTAAAATATCATACACTTTCACCGTCTTCATTAGAAACAATGACTCTCTAATTATAATTACTCTTTGAATATAGTTCTACTAGTGTAAGAGTAACCGTAGTAGTAATGATAGCATCGGAGATCCTCAATTATGTCCTAATTTATTTTGTAGACGACACTTAAATAGCCTTTACATTTGAGATGTACCAAAACTTCGTTTCCTACCCTTAGTACTTATTTTTAGGAGCTTACACTTGATCGCTTCCCTTTCATTCGTAATACCCCTTCTTATTTCGGAATATATCTTTTCCAGATATAGTAACCAACCAGGAAGTGAACAAATTGTTCCAAATCTCTTCTTTATTAGGCAACGAATTTACACTTAGTGCCAATTTAGAATGCGACTTGAGGATCAATGCTGATTTGATGCTCAATGCATGTCACACCCCGAAACCGAAGGCGGAAACGTCTCGAGGCGGAGGTGACTTCATGTGAATCATAACCAATGTATATAGTAAGTGAAGTAAAACACAAAACATTACATTACATAGATTTCATTACATCAGTTGAAAAGTAAAGTAGTACAAGTTTCATAGATATATAGTTTAAACAAAAGAAAGACGATTCTTCTACGCACTCCGTCTTTACCAAAAGGAATCGTCGGGTACTTGTCTAAAGTGGACCTGAGAATACAAGCGGTTTGAAAATCAGCATAAAGCTGGTGAGTTCATAAGCGGTTTATTTAATGAAAAGAACGAGTTCCTTTAGTTTCCTGAAAAAGTGGTTAACCAAGAAAATCCCATATTTTCTTAAGTGTTAGATACCAAATCCAAATTGTAATGTAAAAGATGTACAATGAAAACATGATTGTTCTTATAATTTGTAAAGTTTAGTTATTTAAATTATTACACTTATCTGGTTACAAACTACTATTACTCAGGAAAATCCTATAATTTCCTATATGTGTAAGTGTGAACTATTACTGGTTCTGTGTGAGCTAGCTGATACTGATTCCGATTATATTCATTATTATTCATAGGAAAACCCCATGTTTTCCTGAATGTGTGTGTGTGTACTATTACCAGTTTTGGTTATGTTCAGTGTTCTCCCCAGGAAAACCCCATGTTTTCCTGAATGTGTGTGTGTGTGCATCATTACCGATTTTGGTTATGTTCAGTGTTCTCCCCAGGAAAACCCCATGTTTTCCTGAATGTGTGTATGTGTGTGCCTGTCATCTTGGAACATACATTAGCTTTACTACGTACATAAAGCTAGTAAATGAGTCTAAAGCGTTAATAATCTAGATTGCGAGTCCTTAACCATACTCAGACTTGATATGACTCGAGTCGTGGCCAGTATCCTTTTTATGACTTTCGTCACCCTTGAACCTTTCGGTTCGGCTGTAGCTAGCAGCCAGGTATGGGTTTGTTAGTCCCGTATAGATCTATACACTCAAGTCACGTTCTCCCTCCCGAAGATTCTGGTTACAGGGTTAGTCCTCCACTCTCTCGTGCCAAGGAAGTGTTACATAGGACTTGTCTCCAATCTTTAAGATTATTCCTTACTTCTCGAGCCTATGGAAGTAGTATCTATGACTAACTAGGTTCTAGCATACCTGTCCTTTACACTCGGGCCTAGGTGTTATTATTAAGGACATTACAAATGTTCTATGTTTTTTAATGACGACTATCCATTTACACTCGAGCTGAGGTGCAGTATTAAATACATTACAATGTTCTATATTATCAAATGACTGATGTCCTTTACACTTGAGCCTAGGTGTATTATTAATGACATACCGAAGTTTTATGTGTTCTTTATGGTGTCTGACTTTTATACTCGTACCTATGGTATTTTATTACAGACTTTACAATGTTTTATGTTTTCTAGGAATATAATTATGAACAATGAAATGTGAAGTATACAATATGACAGTATATAATAAGAATTGAAAATCGGTTTTTAAACAAATAATTCTGCAGTTTAAAACAGTTTGTTAAAAGGGTTTTCAATCCTTAAAAATGTACAAGTATGAAACCATTTAACTAAAATCATAAGTTTAAGTACAAGATATTCTCTTGCTTGTATTCCCCCTGAAAACATTGAAAAACCATTGAAACAGGGTAGGGGTATGAACTCACCGGACGCGAAAAATGTCGAATGGGATGCTAAACGTCGAACCGAGGCTTGAATACGAGCGTGGTTCCTATGTAATATTAAATAATACACAATATATATATATATATATATATATATATATATATATATCTAATTAGATTTAAATAACTAATTAGATAAACTTGAACATTCTAAGACGCAAAAATACTCCAAAATGGGCGTTTGAAGTGACCCGGGTGGCGTTTCAGGACATGAATGGCTAGGATATAGAGTTTACTCTTCAAGGGTAAACTCTAGGGAGTGTTCATGGCCCTAACACCACATCCCCATGAGTTTACGGCCGTAAACTCATAGTGGGTGTTTTTATGAGCTAAAAGGCCTTAAATCAATTAAGAGGTGTTGCTAGGTTTGGTTTTTGGACATTTGAAAGGGATAAAATCATTATATGAATTAATAGAAGAGTTTAGTGCAGTAAACTAAGAGTTTATGGCCGTAAACTCTCACCCACATCCAACTTAATTATTTTGAAGGCCAAGGATTAATCACAAGTGATTCAACTAATTTTTACAAGGCTTAGGGTGAGTTTAAGGCTTCAAATGGCATCCATCTAGGAGTTTACGGCCCTAGAGTATATGCTCTGGCCGTAAACTCTCAATTAGAGGGTTTTTGATATGTTTAATACCCCTAAATGATTTTTGGTTGGTTCTAGGATTTATTCCAAGGCTTTTGGTGGAGTTATATGGCTTTCTAACATGCTGGAAATGAGTTTGCACTCGTGTTTGAGGGGTTTACGGCCCAAGCACATGCCTTGGCCGTAAACTCATGCAAATCCCTCAAAATCACTGTCTAAGGTGTTCTAAGTCCATTTCATGAAGTCATATAGCCATATCTAAAGTCTAGTTGTGGTTTGGAAGGGTTTTAAGGCTAAAAAACCCCATTTACATGTGTTCACGGCCTAAGGCTGATCCAGGGCCGTAAACACATGCTTATGGTGTTATCCCATGATTTAAACACGAAAATGAAGCCTAAGGATGTTATACTAGGAGCTAGGATGCTTACCATTGTGTTTTAAGGCTTGAAATGGTTGATTTTGGCTTAACAATATGGATTTGAGGAGAGAGGTTAGAGAGAGAGTGAAAAAGCTTTAAATGAGGGTTAATCCACTTTAAATATGGTTTGAATTGGATACACGGTGGAATTTTACCCGATACCGACGTTAACTGATGCTTTGGGTCGCCCCCGATTAAGTTGTCGTTACCCGATATGGTCGAAACTATAATTTTTCAAATTACTAGTTCGGGACGTTTTCGCATGTTTCCAACATGTTTGGATACTTACGAAGTCAAAATAAAGGTTTTGACTTAATTGACCTAGTTCAGGACGAAATCGGAACAATTCGCTTAAGACGAGTTTTGACGGAACGGTTACGGTGAGGAAGCAAAGTTTCGGGTTGTTACATTATCCCCCTGTTAGAGGGAATTTCGTCTCGAAATTCAAGAATTAAGATATAGGATTTTGGACAAAGGATGTGAATGTGTCTGCTATATCGGGTCTTCGCGCTCCCATGCGAATTCAGGTTCTCACTTGGAACCTTCACTAACGGGACGTGGCTTGGTTTCATACGCTTGATTACTTGGTCTATGATCTTAGTTTGCTCGTCCAGAGAGTTTGGGTATATCATGGTTCTTGGTCACACTAGAATGGCTTTCTGTGGTTTTATCAGGCAGGTATTCATTAAGGATAGAGGTGCAAGGTACAGGATGAACGTTGCTAATTACTGAAGGTATTTCAGAGCTGAAGGTTAAGGAATCAATTCGAATGGGGATCTCAAAGGGTCTAATGTACCAAAGACTAAGTTTTCCATGCCTTATCAAGTTTACTATGGGTGTCTTTGGTGCCGAACAATTCTCTATTGCTTTGATCTTAGGAGGATCTACGCGTACGTCTTCATCGTCTACTACATGATCGGAAAGAAAATGGTTTGACCAAAGGGTATCAATGCGAACTCTCAGTGATCATATCTAATACTGAATGTTGTCTTTGAAGCATGAACTTGTAGCTGGTGGTGTTTCGACCTGAGGCATATCTTCAAGGAGTAGTTGGCTCCCTGAAGTTATCGAAGAAATCATCTATTCAGAAAAGAGAATATCGGTTTTGATGGTCAATTCATTAAGCCGATCGGATAACTCCTGCATTTCTGCTGGAGCAAAGCGATACGGAGGTTTGGCTACGGGGATAGATCCAGGGATTAAGTTGATACGAAACTCAACTTGGCGTTCGGAAGGAATTCTCGGGATCTATTCAGAAAGATATCAAGAACATTATAGTCCTCGGGGACGTTCTTGGGGTCTTTAACTCCTTGTTTCTCGCTGATCACATGGACTAGGAATACTTGTCACTTCTTTCGCAGGAACTTTAGAGTTTTGACGCATTGAACGAAGCGAAGATTTGGGCTAAACTCATCACCATGAATTATGAGGGTCTGATCAGAAGGAATATTGAGACGAATAGCTTTCTATAACGAGGTGTATCAACGCAGTCGGGGCTCAATCGATACATAATAAGGATAACATCAAAGCTCTTACTGAAACTGACATCGGGTTAATGAGAAATGAATGATTACTCAAGGTAAGGACACAACGTAGAGATAAGTCGTTTATACACTCATTCTCACTGACAACTATCTTGATGGTAAATGCTTTTGGTTGTCAAACGAGGACTATGTTTAACAAGATAATTGAATGAATGACTAATTGAACTTTCTTGACACTAGATTCGAAGAGGATGCGAGCATAAGGATAGTCGGAAAGAAATATACCCGCGACGTTAGTGGGATTGGCGGCTGCCTCCTCCTGCTTCAAAGCTAAGACCATTCCGGCGTTGTTGACATTGTTGGGGGTTGTTGCTGTTGGGCAGTTTCGCTTGAAATGCCCAATGTCTCCACAACTATAGCAGACTTGTTCGATACTTGATTCAGAAGTTTGTTCGAGGTGTTGGACTAGTGTTCTGCAGC
The DNA here is from genome assembly GCF_002870075.4 of Lactuca sativa. Taxonomy (NCBI): domain Eukaryota; kingdom Viridiplantae; phylum Streptophyta; class Magnoliopsida; order Asterales; family Asteraceae; genus Lactuca; species Lactuca sativa. Next base: position 287,632,879 of record NC_056625.2, on the reverse strand, counting down.
TTCTAGCAAGATGAACTTTCTTGCCACAGCGTTTGCAAATCATCTTGCGACACAGGCCAAGAATATAATGATGATAACTACACCTGTTGCACCAAGGGAGATTACCAATATACCCAGTGACAGGTGCTTGAGCCTTAGATGAAATAACAGGAGTAATGGTAGCTTGAACTATAGGAACAGCGGCAGGATTGGTAGCCACTTGGACTGCCACATTTTTGAGCTTCTTGGAGGGTCCTTGGGAACTCTGACCCTTTCGCTTTTTTCCAGATAACCTTATTACTCTCATCAAACTCATTCTGATGCTCCTGAACATTTTCACGGTTTTGGGGGTGGGGGTTATATCCTTGACCAATGGACTTGTTAGGGTTCAAGATCGTCATTGCAGCCGTCACTGCAGCAGAAACAGCCAGCTGGAATATCACAGGGTCGAAGCGAGATGAGGGTGGGGACGAAGGGTCGTTGTTCTTCGGGCTGGGTTCTTTCCTTGAAGACATCTCGATCTAAAAGTTTAGGAAAAGAGGATAATAAGTCCTCTAAATTAAATCAAGATATATGAAACAAAGGATATCTCTTTATGATAGACATATAATTCTATTAGGCGAATAAGCAAGAATGAATTATCAAAGAAGACATTTATTGCTAACGGAATGATCGAGGGGCAATGCTTTAATGAGGAATTTCTACTACAAGGTTGGATCCAGAAATACTCCCATAGTATTTCGCGATTCACCGCAATGACGATTCGTTGTTTGTGGTATTTGGGTAAGTTTTAGGTATGCCACATTTCACAGTCACTCCCAAGCACATGTTGGCTGTGTCTCGAATGAATATAGTTGATTAGGCTATATTGATCCTAGTCATGAGTACATAACTGCCTAGGTTTAACTGTAGCGTACAACACCCATTTACTTATGTTCTGTTCTATTTATAGATACGATTCTCGACGGCTAGGATACTTGTATACTTTTTGAAAATACTTATATTTGAGATATACTTTTAGTTCAAAGAACTTAGGCCCTTAATGTTTATAGTCTTATACCATGTAAAGTTTGGTATGGTTAGTTCACTATAAACAAGCGCTCTGATACCAATCTGTCACACCCCGAAACCGAAGGCGGAAACGTCTCGGGGCGGATGTGACTTCATGTGAATCATAACCAATGTACATAGTAAGAAAAGTAAAACACAAAACATTACATTACAAAGACTTCATTACATCAGTTGAAAAGTAAAGTAGTACAAGTTTCATAGATATATAGTTTAAACAAAAGAAAGACGATTCTTCTACGCACTCCGTCTTCACCAAAAGGAATCGTCGGGTACCCGTCTAAAGTGGACCTGAGAATACAAGCGGTTTGAAAATCAGCATAAAGCTGGTAAGTTCGTAAGCGGTTTATTTAATGAAAAGAACGAGTTCCTTTAGTTTCCTGAAAAAGTGGTTAACCAAGAAAATCCCATATTTTCTTAAGTGTTAGATACCAAATCCAAATTGTAATGTAAAAGATGTACAATGAAAACATGATTGTTCTTATGATTTGTAAAGTTTAGTTATTTAAATTATTACACTTATCTGGTTAGAAACTACTGTTACTCAGGAAAATCCTATACTTTCCTATATGTGTAAGTGTGAACTATTACTGGTTCTGTGTGAGCTAACTGATACTGATTCCGATTATATTCATTATTATTCATAGGAAAACCCCATGTTTTCCTGAATGTGTGTGTGTACTATTACCAATTTTGGTTATGTTCAGTGTTCTCCCTAGGAAAACCCCATGTTTTCCTGAATGTGTGTGTGTGCATCATTACCGATTTTGGTTATGTTCAGTGTTCTCCCCAGGAAAACCCCATGTTTTCCTGAATGTGTGTATGTGTGTGCCTGTCATCCTTGAACGTACATTAGCTTTACTACGTACATAAAGCTAGTAAATGAGTCTAAAGCGTTAATAATCTAGATTGCGAGTCCTTAACCATACTCAGACTAGATATGACTCGAGTCGTGGCCAGTATCCTTTTTATGACTTTCGTCACCCTTGAACCTTTCGGTTCGGCTGTAGCTAGAAGCCAGGTGCGGGATTGTCAGTCCCGTATAGATCTATACACTCAAGTCACGTTCTCCCTCCCGAAGATTCTGGTTACAGGGTTAGTCCTCCACTCTCTCATGCCAAGGAAGCGTTACAGAGGACGTGTCTCCAATCTTTAAGATTATTCCTTACTTCTCGAGCCTATGGAAGTAGTATCTATGACTAACTAGGTTCTAACGTACCTGTCCTTTACACTCGGGCCTAGGTGTTATTATTAAGGACATTACAAATGTTCTATGTTTTCTAATGACGACTATCCATTTACACTCGAGCTGAGGTGCATTATTAAATACATTACAATGTTCTATATTATCAAATGACTGATGTCCTTTACACTCGAGCCTAGGTGTATTATTAATGACATACCGAAGTTTTATGTGTTCTTTATGGTGTCTGACTTTTATACTCGTACCTATGGTATTTTATTACAGACTTTACAATGTTTTATGTTTTCTATGAATATAATTATGAACAATCAAATGTGAAGTATACAATATGACAGTATATAATAAGAATTGAAAATCGGTTTTTAAACAAATAACTCTGCAGTTTAAAACAGTTTGTTAAAAGGGTTTTCAATCCTTAAAAATGTACAAGTATGAAACCATTTAACTAAAATCATAATTTTAAGTACAAGATATTCTCTTGCTTGTATTCCCCCTGAAAACATTGAAAAACCATTGAAAAAGGGTAGGGGTATGAACTCACCGGACGCGGAAAGTGTCGAATGGGATGCTAAACGTCGAACCGAGGCTTGAACACGAGTGTGGTTCCTATGTAATATTAAATAATACACAATATATATATATATATATATATATATATATATATATATATATATATCTAATTAGATTTAAATAACTAATTAGATACACTTGAACATTCTAAGACGCGAAAATACTCCAAAATGGGCGTTTGAAGTGACCCGGGTGGCGTTTCAGGACATGAATGGCTAGGATATAGAGTTTACTCTTCAAGGGTAAACTCTAGGGAGTGTTCACGGACCTAACACCACATCCCCATGAGTTTACGGCCGTAAACTCATGGTGGGTGTTTTTATGAGCTAAAAGGCCTTAAATCAATTAAGAGGTGTTGCTAGGTTTGGTTTTTGGACATTTGAAAGGGACAAAATCATTATATGAATTAATAGAAGAGTTTAGGGTAGTAAACTAAGAGTTTATGGCCGTAAACTCTCACCCAAATCCAACTTAATTATTTTGAAGGCCAAGGATTAATCACAAGTGATTCAACTAATTTTTACAAGGCTTAGGGTGAGTTTAAGGCTTCAAATGGCATCCATCTAGGAGTTTACTGCCCTGGAGTATATGCTCTGGCCGTAAACTCTCAATTAGAGGGTTTTTGATATGTTTAAGACCCCTAAATGATTTTTGGTTGGTTCTAGGATTTAGTCCAAGGCTTTTGGTGGAGTTATATGGCTTTCTAACATGTTGGGAATGAGTTTGCACTCATGTTTGAGGGGTTTACGACCCAAGCACATGCCTTGGCCGTAAACTCATGCAAATCCCTCCAAATCGTTTTCTAAGGTGTTCTAAGTCCATTTCATGAAGTCATATAGCCATATCTAAAGTCTAGTTGTGGTTTGGAAGGGTTTTAAGGCTCGAAAACCCCATTTACATGTTTTCACGGCCTAAGGCTGATCCAGGGCCGTAAACACATGTTTATGGTCTTATCCCATGATTTAAACACGAAAATGGAGCCTAAGGATGTTATACTAGGAGCTAGGATGCTTACCTTGGTGTTTTAAGGCTTGAAATGGTTGATTTTAGCTTAACAATATGGATTTGAGGAGAGAGGTTAGAGAGAGAGTGAAAAAGCTTCAAATGAGGGTTAATCCACTTTAAATATGATTTGAATGGGATACACGGTGGAATTTTACCCGATATCGACGTTAACCGATGCTTTGGGTCGCACCCGATTAAGTTGTCGTTACCCGATATGGTCGAAACTATAATTTTTCAAATTACTTGTTCGGGACGTTTTCGCATGTTTCCAACATGTTTGGATACTTACCAAGTCAAAATAAAGGTTTTGACTTAATTGACCTAGTTCAGGACGAAATCGGAACAATTCGCTTAAGACGAGTTTTGACGGAACGGTTACGGCGAGGAAGCAAAGTTTCGGGTTGTTACAATGCAGTTGGTGCTTCAACAAAACTTATAACATTCTTTTAAGTTAGATAATATATATCTAGATAATCTTTTCAACTTGGTTGCCATGGTCGAATCATAATTTCCATGATCCTAATTTCTCGCAATCTAAACTGTAGAACTCAAATTAAGGAAACACTAATTTATTTATAACAATAGAATTGAGCTCTTCCCTTGTAGAATTAACTCAAAATAATAAAAAAGCTCTCCAAGTCACTACTTCTCCAGCTATACAATTGTATCTGACTAAGTTCTAATAGAATACGTAACGAATTGAATTTCAGGAGGAAATTCATTCAACCAGGGGAGACTGTGATAACCGTCAAAATTCGAGTCAGTTCTAGATTTAGCTAATCTTATTTGCACATATAGGCACGACACATACTAGACTTAGTAACTAGAAGCTAAGTTATAATCTACTAGAAACTTGGAAACGATTAGAAACGATGGACAATGTACTTAGATTTCACATGGTTATGTGAATTCTACAACTACTTAACTGTGGAGACTACCTATATTCGGTTCACTCTTTGACTCAAAAACCTTTTCATGAATCATATACGCACATCATTCACTTAACCTATAAGTAGAAATTAGGTCAAAGTCTCATAGAAACTTAAGTCAAAGTTGAAGACTAGGACTAGTATATTTGATTCCTCAATTTCGCTTGAATCTCGGAATCACTACATAGAATGCCAATAAACCAGTCAAAATAAATTACAAACATTATTTATAACTTGAATAAGTGTTATGAAACTCTAAAATAGTTTGAAGTCTCAAAATTTAATTTATTATGATATCTAAAGACTTACAAACTCCTTAAAACCCTAAAACCTCAAATTTATGAATTTTAACACCCAAAATTCCATAAAATTGTTATGAACCACATAATATCAACTTAATATAACTAAATTCAGGAAAATGTAATCAAGGAAAATAAAAATTAAATCATTGGCATTTACCCTTAATTTATAAGACAAAATACAAGTGAACCTTGTAAAAACTAAAGATGATTTTTATAAAAATGATTAGGAGGCCATAATTGTTCAAAGTAAATATTTAAAAGCCTCCAAAAACCCTCTCTAATTCCTCTTAAAGTCGGCCTCCACCTCCCAAGAAAGCTCTTCCCAAAACACTTAATCAAGTTATTCACTCCCACTCTCTTCTCTCATGTCTCTCATTTGTCTCTCACACTCTCAGACACATTTTCTCCCTTTCTCCCCCTAAGAACCACAAATTTTCTCCAGAAAATAAGTCCAAGCACACTCAAGATACTAAAATCTTCATCATCTAGTGGTGGTTATTAAGGTTTAACACAATTTTCCTTCATCTTCCTTCAAGTTTTACATGTTTTCTTGCATTTTCTCCATCTTCTACTCCATTCTAATGAAAGATCATGAGCACATAAACATACAAACCCACTCATTTTTTTTAAAATGATGGTGGTAGGATTTCATCCAAAAACAACATGCATGTTGTAAATCGTGAAACCAAGGACCTAAACCTAAGTCAAGATCATGGAAATGCACTTTTCTACAAATTTTGGTGGAAAATCACCACATGCACTCTAAGTTTTCTTTCAAACACGATCTTTCATTTCAAACACATGATTGGTCTTCAAACCAACATGCATGTAATGATCTTCTAGCTTAGAGGTTTGATCATCAAAGTTTGTTGTTAAAAAGCATTCAAATAAGTTCATAAAGGATTTATTCCCAGATAAATATCTAAAACTTATTTTCTGATCAAATCTGATTTTTCCCAGTATTCCATCAACAAAATGAGATGTTCTACAAATATTCAGAAAATAATTCATTTGTCTCGAATTATTATAATTATTGCAATGAAATAGGGCAATAATTCAAATAAAATATTTTTTGAGGACTATAAATCATGGGTAAATCCGTGGATGACTGGTAAAGTGAATGATGATAGCATCGTGAGTTTCATCGATTTTTGTTATTGTTTGATATGGTTTTGAATTTCTTTTTGTTTAATTCAAATAAATCATAAAACAACTTTAAGGAATGTAAAAAGGGTATCTAATAATTTTTGCAACTCCTACCCTATGTGCGAGAGTCAGAAAAATATTTTCAGAATTTTTCATAATGCATTCCTATTTTTCCCTGATTTTTGTATTTATAATGGAATAATAATGGGAAAAATAGTTCTAATCATCTAAAATTCATGAAGATTGACCACAAGATCTTATAATATATTTGAACTCCAAATAAAAATTTGGATGATTTTTATGTTCAGTATGCTATTTTTCTTCTATTTTCTAAGATTAAATACACTTAAATCCACAAAATCGGATTCCAGTAGATAAAAACCACCTTAGGTATTTTTCCCATATTATTTAAACTGTAAATGAAGTTTACAAAAAAATTGGTAATTTACTTTAACTGTTTAATAATTAATCTCTAATTAATGATTATTTAAGAGGATAAAACAAAGAAAAATAGAAAGACTAATTTAAAAATATCTTTTATACTTTTCGCAGCGTCTACCTGTACAATAATAGTGTTACAAAAAGTTTGGGCAATTTTGGAAATAGGTTTCTATTTATTTCAATTTTTATTAGAATAAATGAACAAAAATCATAAAATCGGGTTAAACAATTTAGAAATCTATTTTTATATTTTTCCCAGCTTAAGTATGTCTAATGACAGTATCATAAAAAGTTTGGAAATTTTATCATTTGTTATGAAGGAATTTAAAATAGTTAATCATATAAAAAAATTAAAGAAATATTTATGGAAGACCTCTATTGTATTTATAATGAAAATGCGAAGTTCGACTAGAGACTCACTAGCGTATACCTTTGTTGTAGGATTCGGTAGTGGTAGAAGTGGAACTTAGATCAAGGCATCATTTACATCATCTCAATGCATTGTGAGTATTCACGACTCCCCCTATTTTTGGATTTTAAATGTTTTGGGGTGGAAAAGCATGTCCCAAACTATTTATGTTCGTTGTATTTATTTTGACTCGTATGAAACTTGGTTGCTATATTTCGTATTTATGTGTATGTTACTCTAATTCATGAGGACTGTATCGCGTTTAAGTCCCCGGAATCTCTAGACACAACTCATTAACTCTTTTGAGTCTATGGTTATTATGGATAACGCTATCAGGAGGTAGATAACTCCTCATTCGCACGATTCCCTTGAGTGCATTTTACCATTTTATACACTATGTTTGCGATACACATAGTAATCAATAGAGCACGATTCAGTCATTAGGCTTGGGTTGTGAACTCATAAATGGAAACTTGATTCACATACGAATCTTTATGCCATATGAAACTTGTATTCCCATGTTAGCAACGACACTTGTATACTTATTTTAGCAATAAAACTTGTATACTTATTTTAGCAACGAAACTTTTATGCTTATTATAGCAACGAACTTTGTTTCTCATTATAGCAACGAACTTTTATTACTGGTAACTTATATACATGTTTTTGCAATGAAATTGTTTGCTCCTTGTAGCAACGAAATTGATTGCTCATTTTAGCAATGAAACGTGTTTACTCGTTTGAGTAACAAACTTTATTTTCCTTGAGAATATGAACGTTGCATAACATACTTTATCTCTCATGATGACAAAGAACTTTGTTTTTACAAACTTATTTACTCATTTTAACAATATACTTTTATTATTGGAAACTTTCTGCAAAACTTTGATTCAATTCATGGAACCAATATTATTATGTTTATCTGTGACTACTCACCAACGATTTTTATAGTTGACGCTTGTTTTACATGCTTTTTCAGGAATCATCTAGTAAGAGGCAAGTAGAGACACAACACTTGTAGGAGCATTTGCATGTGTTAAATTTTAAATACATTGTAATTTCTTTTAAAAAGTTGTTCAAACTCATTGTAAATTTGTAATGCTTTTAATACTATGGTTGGTGTTGTCTTTTAACTTTTGCTATGAAACCCTTTATACTACCACAGCTCCTGTTTCCGCTTTAGCAGGGTGTAACATCCAACAAACCTTCACCCCTAGCGCAAGTACCGGTGAAGGGAGACTTAGTCATTTTTCTAGGTTAACAAGATTCGCAACTATCATCTGCCCTTAACTCAAATGACTCCAAAACTCCAGGCTTCTGGAGTTGCCCTATGCGCTTCTTGTTAACATGTCCAAGATGACAATGCCACAAGGATGCTTTATCCAAACTAGTGGAAGAATCGATATGTAACACATTAGTTCCTAAGTTATCTACAACCAACATAGTTTCATGTACACCATCAGAAGGAAATGCTTTAAAATAAAGAACATTATTATAAAAAGCATTAATACCACCACATTCATTATCAAATGAAAAAGTAAACCCTTGTTTGTACAAACCGTGAAAAGAAATAATATTTCTCACCATTTCAGATGAGCAACAACACTTATTCAAATCTAAAATTAACCCACTACTTAGCAACAAAGAATAAACTCCAAATCTTGGTGAGAAGTGAAGCTTTCCTATTCCCCATGATCAAGTTTATCTTTCTGTGCTCCATATCCTCACTTCTTCTTAGGCCCTGCAAATCAGAACATATATGAATACCACATCCTGTATCAAGGACACAAGAATTAGTATGCAGCGAGTTATGAGAAAATATAGTGTAAATACCTGCATGGGTAGGTTTGACCTTCCCATCTTTAACATCTTGCAGGTACTTATGGCCGTTTCGTTTCTAGTGCCCCTTTTCCTGACAATAGAAGCATTGAGCTTCCCTTGGGTTGGAAGAAGGAGTAACAGAACCACCTTTGGTTCCACTTGAAGAGGAGCCAACAAGAGACTTTCCCTTGGTACCCTTCGAAGGGATCTTCCTCTTCTTCCCTCTAGTTTACTCGAATTCCAGAACAGTGGCGGTGTTAGGAGTAGGAACAGTAACAAGCGATTTACCTTTGAGACCGGTTTCGGTGGTCTTCAAAAGTCATTGAAGCTTGCTGAGTGTGACCTCCTCCTTGTTTATATGATAGGTCATTCGAAACTGATCATAACAAGTAGGTAAGGAATGCATTATGATATCAATAGCCAACTCCTCTGGGAAGTTTACATTCAATTTCAGTAAACAGTCCACCAACCTTTGCATTTTCTGCATGTCGCCCATGATGGATTCACCATCCTTCATTCGGGTTGTTATCATAGAAGAGATGATTACGTACCTCTCTTGATGAGCACTCTGATGGTAGCGGTCCAACAAGTCCATGTGCATCTCAAAAGGGTAAAAGTCCTCATAGGACTTCTGGAGTTCATCTGTCATTATGGCCAACATGATACATACCACTTTGGTAGCATCTCTCTTATGTGCCCTAAAGTCAGCGATCTCCTCAGGAGTAGCAGCAGACTCATCAATTTCTTTCAGCTCCTTATTGAGGACATATTCCTTATCCTCGTAACGCGTGACCATCCTGATGTTCCTGATCCAATAATTAAAGTTTGAAGCATCAAAGATGACTCTCCCACAAAGGTTCATGAGAGAGAAGGAACCGATAGGGTTTGAGCCAGAAGCAGCATTGTTGGAAGACATCTGAGAAGAAGAAAGACAAGTTTAAATTAGATATATGATCCTTGATAAGACACCCAAATGTAATATTAAGGCTAGGACCCAACATAATACTTTATAACTTGGAAGAGGGATGCTGTAATCCAAGCTACAAAATATTTGAAGGTAGGCGAATGACGATTCACCAATTTCCACAATGAGAAACGAAATAAATTATTAGGTTTTAATTGGATTCAAAGTCCTAGATCTTTTGAGATTCATTGACCTTTTCAATGGAATGTTTAAATCTCGATTGTGCCATCTCAAGTTTATGACTGGGATGCCGAGGATCACAAACAAAGTGTTAATAACCATGAAAATTAACTTGGTACCCTTACTCTTTATCACCTAATCAATGTGTCGGTTACCCACACGTGCTCCACCGATCTATGATAAACATTAAGTCACCCTTTTTCACTCTTACTAGTCCATGTTAGTGTGTCGGTTAACCACAGATGCCCCACCAACGACTTGGTCAGGTACAAAGTGTAATTTCATGGGTTAGAACCAATTTCACATTTTCCTAAAGTAACTAAGATTGGGAATTTATAAAAGGTTTAGTTACTCTATATTTATCATTATACTTTTAATGAGAATTATAGTCTTTGCCCTACCCGTTCGGCTAATGACCTTCCACTCGTCAAGGAAGCGGTGGGTGAGAGTGGACACCCATTAAGCTGCCATTTTATAGGCAACAACGTTATATCCCCCTTATAAACCGGCTTCGTAAATGAGGCCTTTTAATGGTAAGACTGACTTGATCTTATACATATATATATTAACTAATAATATTATAAAGTATAAGGGTTGAATTTTAACTTTTAAAACTCTAGGGTTTGGAATTAAAGTGTGTGTGAGACTTTACAAATTCCAAGACATGATGGAAAGTTTAGAAAACTTTTCAACTTCATAACTTATGAGTTTAATGATCTATTAAAATGAAGACTCTTCATTTTATGTAACCTATGGTTCTTTAATGACTCTTTAAAGAAGTGACATTTGGTAATCCATAACTTGAGGACAAGTTATGGACTCCATCAATTGGCATTTAGATCAAGAATTAAACTAACAAACAATTTGCAAATAATTCCTATGATCTACTAAAACTCATAAGTATGAACATTCGTATCAACAATTTTAAGAATCATATAAACACATATAAAACTTGAAATTTGATAATAACCATTGAAAATGGATTAGCATAATGATAACCACATCAAAAACAGGTTTTATAAATCCAAAACAGTTTAGGGTAATGATTCTAGTCCATTTCATGTAGCAAAATTTGAAAAACTGCACACAGGGCCTCCTACTCGTCGAGTGCAAGAACCTACTCGATGAGTAGGATAAATTAACACATCGACTCGGTGAGTCCATCCATGGACTCGGCAATTTCACTGAACAGTGAACATTTTTTCAACTTTTTCAAGCATTTTGCATCAAGTATAATGAAAACAAGCCTAGGCTCTGATATCACTGATGGGTTTTAAGCATTCTAACACTCCTATTGTGTACATGCAACCGTAGAAACGTTGTATCTATGTTTTCTCTAATATTCATGCAAATTTGATTATTCCAAGGTTCTCATCCTAACTAGCATGGCATGGGTTATTTGTAATATAAAAACTAGTAGAATGACATAACATTCTTGTAGCTTGGATTCCTTTATGACCTTGTGAGCCTAGCACCCCAAATGTGATGCCTCAAATGCTTCACACAACACCACAACTCTTGGAATAACTTGAGAGAAGAACACTTTCACTCAAAATCAGCTAGCCCTCCTTGTTCTTGTCTTAGTGTCGATTTTGCTCCATATGAGGTTGCTTATATAGTGTGTCACATGTAGGGTTACAACACGTAAACCCTAATGTGCATGGCTTTTCATTTCCCCCACGATCCATGTGTTTTAACCTCCATGGAGCATCCATAGAGCACCCAATGGGTCTTAGCCAAATTTAGTGAATCATGGACCATAAGCCCACTATATAAGAATGAATGATTTACAAATCAATCCCCATATATTTAATTAGTCTCTTTTTTATCATAAAATTAATTTCAAATTAATTCTTGATCAATAATAATTAAATAATATGATTTCATATTAATATATTAGAACTTATAATATATTAACAAACCATAAGTGTCCTTATTCCCATGCCAAATCGGCTCAAGTACGTACTAAATATAGTTATGGACTTATACATCTTATCCAATAGTGAGGATTGAGCGCTCGCTATAATTACGTATATTGTTAGGGTGTTGTGGTGATACTTGAGACAAATATGGGTAGGTGTGGTGGGTAGTATAGGCCCATGCTACTGAAAGCACAAGACCCATATGCGTAGCAAGGAATTCACAACCCCTGGGGTTTAGTTAGGAGTTGGTTCCTTATTATTATATGGATTATCCAAGATCTCTCTGGTGTATTATCAGAATGGTAGTTACGAGACGTCTTGAGACTGGATTCGGGTCAGGATCAGAAGCTAGCAGCCAGGATAGGCCAATATTGTCAGAGGATTGTGTCAGCGAAATCATCTGAGAGGAGGCAGCTGAGATTGTCCCGAGTCAGATCCCGAAGTTTTTTGGGACTATTATGACTGCCATGGTTGAGTATTTCGATGAGTGCTATGCAGCCTTGCTGAGACGGCTACCGCAACAACTACAACAACTGTAACGATGGTAGGGGAGGAGCAGGTGGAGCTTTCCAGTACTGGGACTTGTTACTTAGACATATTCTAATGAGGAGAGGGCTGAAATTACTTGGGATCAGGGAGATGTTCTGTACTCGTTAAATTCCATGGGTAATTGAGCGGGAGGGGCTAGCAGGAGTTTCTGGATTTGAGGCTTTGGGGGTTTTGCTCGAGGCTGGAATGCGAGCTGTAGGGACTCCGGAAGGGGGAGTAACGATTTGTTTAGATGGGTTTTTGCATATGGAAATAGAATGGTTAATTAATGGATTGGAATGTCATTTTCTAGGGCAAGGATTGTGCCCTTTTAGTTTTCGAGCTCGAAGGAGTGAGCAGACTTGTGACCCCAGGATCAGGTTGTACTCTAGCTCGGGGTTAGTTAGTCGCAAGGGTCGGAGACATTATTTTAGAGTTTCTGAGCATAGGTGGGTCGATGTGGCATGAGTATTTTGTGAGGCGTACGTGATTACTGTCCTTACCTATAGGAGCTAAGACCTGATTCACCTTGGATCTCTTGTATCGGGCGACAAGCATCGATTGTGCGATCTATTTCAATTTTTTGGATTGGCTAGTAAGGGAGTACTTGTTGGAAAGAGTTGGTTGTAATCAGATCGATCGTTGGGAAGCGAGAAGGATTGTGAATTATAAAATTTTCATGTATTGTGAAGACTTAGTCGAAGCTAAGTTGGGGAGAATCGTCCCGGAACATAGAAGTAGGAGCGGTTTTGAAACTGGGATAAGTTTCGCATCATTTTTAGGAAGGAAGGCAACCAAAATGGATGTTTGGTTTGAGGGTTGTGTAAGCTGAGAGTTTGGTAAACCTCCCCATTATGTGTATCACGTCTTCTTGGTGCTTGATAGCAGAATTTCTGGAATCAGGTTGGGGTTCTAGTCATGAAATTAGTTTAGTTCGGGTTTTCGGTCGAGTGTGCTCGAATTTGAGGGTATTTGGATTGATAGATGGAGGGTAAGGTATCGGGCTATGGTTGTGTTAGGTCTAAAGTGTGGTAAGACTGCGGCGGTAGCCGTAGCATTCACCAGTAGTCAGATAGTGTGGCAAGTGTTATGAGACTGCGGGATGACTCGTAGGATTCACTGATTCCTTCAGATGATTAGGCCAGGGTGGACCCGTTCGTAAGATGGTGGGTAGACCACGACATGATTGGAATCAGGAAAGGGTAGGTCGTTGGGAAACCGAGCATGATGTAAGATTACAGTATTCTAGTAGCGTTCACTTTTCATATCTGATTCAATGGTGATCGGTTTTCGGGCTATTATGATCAGATGGATCAGAAAGATTGATGGAGCCACGAGTGGTGATATAGCTAGGGCAGTTATTACTAGCCGAAGTTCCTTCGAGAGTCACGTGGGGCGACTGTGAGATTACTATGGCTCAGCAACCAGACAGGATTTCGGTATTCCAAATAATTTGGGACCAAGGAGGTCTTAGTTGACTTCGGAAGCAACTAGAAGGCAGCCTATTGTTTCGGACCGTTTTTGTGTTTAAGGCGGTACTGATAATTAGGATTTCAAGGGTATGAGAAGCATCTGGATGTCGGAACCCCCCAGTTATCATAAGTTCGATAGTTGGTTGAGAAAGAAGTGGTATGGGTTCTACAATAATGATTTTGTATGAGCGGTGTGTCAAGGAGCCAGACCTTCTCGAGACTTCATTCAGATTGAGTAAGGTGATCCTAATGCGGGGAATTTTCCCATTTTCAGATTTCAGAACCTTGCGAGGGTTGGTTATAGTTGCTTTGGAAAGGTTGGGGAATGCTTGTAGTCATGGCCATGTAGTTCAAGTTGCTTGGCGTGTAAGGAATGATAAGAAATGATTTCGACGATGAAATTTAATTTAAGTGGGGGAGAGTTGTAACATTCCGTTTGTTAAATAAATAAATAGATAAAATTGGTGGATGAATTGTAGCCCTAAAATCCATAATATTTATCGGGTTGTTGGTTTTAGGGAGTCAAATGGCATAATTTAGAAGTTAGGGGTTAAAAGTGTAAGTTCAGGATTGGTTTTGTAAGTATTTGTGAAGGCAGGGAGTAAATGGTAACTTCTGGGACCTCATTTGAAGAGATTTCGGACGCTAAGGGTTTGTTTGGTAAATTAGGAATCAATTTGAGAAGAATTATGGAAGTAGGGGTGTAAGTGGTAAATATTGTAAACGAATTGTAATGGATTTTAATGTTGAGGGATGAAAAGGTAAATTTTGGGCTTAGGTTGAAAAAGATATGGAAATGAGGGAGTAATAGTGTCATGTCAGGGCGATTTTTATGTGAGATAGGTATATAACACCTCTATCCCTCCAGAACCCTAACACTACTCGATTGCTGTAGCTCCCACCCCACTTCTAAACACTAGCTGCCACCTCCTTCACTCCCTCCAGCCACCACTCTAGTCGCCACCGAAGCCACTACCGCAAACCTTGCTGCCGGCGAAGTTGTTCATCATTTGTTTTCCACTTCCGACGACTATTGCACCACCGCCTTTCGCCATCTGATTAATGCGCCAATGCTGCCACGAGCTGTCACCGTTTCTGTCGCTTCTGTGACAGGCGAAACCCATCTGCCGCTTCTCCTACGACCATTGAAGACGAAGACCGTCTTAGGGACGTTAGGGCTGCCGTTGAACGGAAAAACCACCCTTTCCCCTTATGTTACGTCGTGTTTCGTTGGTGCTACGTTTTGGCTCGACCGCCGCTGCCTGTGCAATCCTTCTTCTACTCCGGTCAACATCCGCTACCCCAAGGGTGGCTGTTGTGCGCGTGTTCAGCCCGTGTGTCATATGTTTGCATGTGTTTGGTGTTATTGACTGTAATGTGGATGATCTCTACTGGCTGGAAACATCACGTGAACCACTATGGCGGCCTACCATGGTGGTCGTTATCTTGCTGTCGCCTCCGTACGCCACCGTGAGGTGGGTGGTCGCGTTCATTTCCGAGCAAAAGTCGTTTTTAGTGTGTGGAATTCTATTATGAGGGCATGTGTGTGTTTTGTTTGGCCGGAAAACCAAGAAAGCTACCACCACCATCGTGAGGTGGTGGCTGCCACCATCTACCACCGCTGGCCACCACAAGGGTAGCTATGTGTGTGTGTCTTCCTCTGTTAGTGTGTGTGATTATTTTTTGGGTTAAAGCATTGTAATTTGTAAGTAGCGAAGTTATAATAAAGAAAACACATTACCACCACCATGAGGTGGTGGTTGCCGCCTCCTGCCGCCACCAGCCGCCGTGTTGGGTGGCGGTGTACCTTGTTTGCATTTTGGATCGTTTGGGATGCTTGGACAAAATAGGCCTAATAAAACCCTAATGGGCCCAATGAAGCCCTAATTGACCTAAAAGTGATCCCATTTGGCTAATAGGCTAGTATTGGGTTGGAAACCCTAATTAGGGTTTGGAAAACCCTAATGTCATGAAACCCTAATTTTGGGGATTGATCGGGACCCGCAGTAGAATTAATTAATAGACTTAAAATATTAACTAATAATCATTGGTAAATTAACCTAAGGCCATATTGGACTTAATGGATTAATTCCTTAACGGGTTAAGTAGGAACATTTAACCCTAATCGTCATTTCATGTGAAAACCCTAATTTCACTTGGGCCTTGAGTTGGGCCTTCCTATTGGACTTTAGTGATTGGACTGTTGATGGGCTATCCAAGAACAAGTAAATGGACCAAAATAATGTTGGATAAGTTGTCTAAGTCTATAACTATTTCTGGTATGTACTTGACCCGACCTGACAGGGTTTATTTGGGTTGCATAGCATCACGCAATTGAATAAACTAAATGAGAGAAATAACACTTATGGTTTATTAGTATATTATAAGTTCTAATATATTAATAATATTATTTAATTAGTTTTGATCAAGAATTAATTTAGAGTTAATTAAGTGATCAAAAGATAACTAATTAGATATATGGGTAAATTATGTAAATCTTCCATATCTTATATAGTGGGCTAAGAGGCTCCATGGATTGTCAAGTTGGGTTCCACCCATAGGATGCTCCATGGATGCTCCATGGAGTTAACCCATGGATCAAGAAATGAAGAGTCATGTTACATTAGGGTTTACCTAATGTAACACACTATATAAGCAATGTGTTTCTCCCCAAAATCGGCTACACTAACTAGAAGAAGAGGGCTTGGCCGATTTTCCATGTGTTAGAGTGTTCTCTCAAGTTTTTTCATTGCATTTGGTGTTGTGTGAAGCATTTGAGGCATCACACTTGAGGTGCTAGGCTCACAAGGTTTTAAGGAACACTTTCAACAACAAGGTATGTAGTTCTATCTTTCATTCAAAGAAAAAATTGTTCCCATGTATGCTAGATAGGAACATAACCTTGGAAATCAACATTGCATGATAATTAGAAAAACATAGATCCAAGGTTATTAGGGTTGCATGTACACTTAGGAAGTGTTAGAATGCTCAAAACCCATCAGTGGTATCAGAGCCTAGGCTTGTTTGTTGATTATTTGTGCAAACTGCTTAAAAAATTCTATTTTCTTCTTTCTGCTCGTATGAACTCGCCGAGTCCATGGGGACACTCGACGAGCCCATGACCAAATGCAAGCAACTCGTCGAGTTTGTTCTTGCACTCGACGAGTAGAGGCTGCGGTTTTAAGAATTTCGACTTTTGTTGCTGGAAATTGACTAGAAACATTACCCTAAATTGTTTTAGTACTTGAAAACATGTTTTAGATGGTGTAATGTTTATGCTAATCCATTTACAATGACAATTATCAAAATTACAAGTTTTAAGTGTAATTTTTGATTCTTGAAAGTGTTCATATTCATGTTCTTGTTCTTATGTTGTTTAGATGATCATAGGAATTGTTTGTAACCTATGTGGTAGATTAATTCATGATCATTATGTGTTTTAATGGAGTCCATAACTTGTCCTCAAGTTATGGAAAACCAAAAGTCAGTTTGTTAAAAACCATTAAAAGAACACATGAGTTATAAAAATGAAGAGTCTTCATTTTTAATACTCTATTAACTCATAAGTTACAAGAAATGAAAAGTTTTGAAAGTTTACAAAACTTGCCCTCAAGTTTTGGAACAAGTAAAGTCTTGATTAAAACTTTAGTTCCAACCCTTAGAATTTTAAAAGTTAAAATTCAACCCTTATACTTTATAATATTATAAGTTAATAATATATATGTATAAGATCAAGTCGTCTTACCGCTAGTACGCCTCATTCACGAAGCCGGTCTATAAGGGGGGTATAAGGTTGTTGCCTATAAAATGGCAACTTAATGGGTGTCCACTCTCACCCACCGCTTCCTTGATCGGTGGAGGGTCGTTAGGCGAACGGGTAGGACAAGGACTTATAAATTCTCATTAAAAGTTTGATGAATATATTAAAGTATCTAAATTCTTTTATTAAATTCCTAATCTTATTTACTTTAGGAAAAATGTGAATAAGGTGCTAATCTATGAAATTACACTTTACACTTTGTTTAAGTCGTTAGTGCAGCATGTGTGGTTAACCGGCACACTAACTTGAACTTAACAAGGTAGGTAAAGGGTGACATAATGTTTATCATAGTATCGATGGAGCGTGTGTGGTTAACCGGCACATCGATTGAGGGGTAATACTTTAAGGGTACCATGTGATTTGCATGGTTACTTCACACCCCGTTTTGTGATCCTCGGCATCGCAGTCACAAAACTTGGAGGGCACACTCGAGATTGAAACATGCCATGGAAAAAATCAATGAATCTCAAAGAATCTAGGGATTTCTAAGAACCAATTAAAAACCTAATATCAATATTTCATTTTTCATGGTGGAAATTGGTGAATCGTCATTCACCTACCTTTCAAATATGCTATTACTTAGATTACGACATACCACTTCTAAGTATAACATATTGTGATAGGCTCCTAGCCTTAATATTACATTTAGGTGTTTTATTAAGGATTATCTCAATATCTAAACTAAACTTTTCTTCATTTTAGATGTCTACAAACACTGCTGCTTCTGGTTCTAATCCTAATGGCTCCTTTTCTCTAATGAACTTGTGTGGGAAAGTCACTTTTGATGGGTCCAACTTTAATGAATGGATCAGAAACATCCGAATGATTACCCGCTACGAGGACAAAGAATATGTTCTCGATAAGGAGCTTAAGGAGATTTATGAGATAATTGCTACTCCTCAAGAGATCGCTGACTTTAGGGCACATGAAAGGGATGCCACCAAGGTGGCATGCATCATGATGGCTACTATGACAGCCGATCTCCAAAAGTCCTATGAGGACTTCTACTCTTTTGAAATGCACCAAGATTTGATGGAAAGATATCATCAAAGTGCAAGACAAGAGAGGTATGAAATCATCTCCTCCATGATAACAAACCGAATGAAGGATGGTGAACCCATCACGGGCCACATGCAAAAAATGCAAAGATTTGTGGACTGGTTGCTGAAGCTCAATGTGAACTTCCCCGAGGAGCTTGCAATAGCTATCATTTTACACACCTTACCATCGTGCTATGATCAATTATGCATGACATATCACATGAACAATGAAGAGGTCACTCTCAGCAAACTTCAAGGACTCTTAAAGACCGCGGAAACTGGTCTTATGAGTAAGGCGGTTGTTACTACTCCTACTCCTACCAACTCCGCCCCTGTCTTGGTAATCGGGAAAGGACGAGGGAAGAAGAGAAAGAGTTCTTCGAAGGGTACCAAGGCTAGGACCCTTGATGGCCCTTCTTCAAGTGGAACCAAGAAAGGTTTCGTCACTCCTTTTTCTGAACCAAAACATGCTGAATGCTTCTATTGCCATGAAAAGGCACATTGGAAGCGGAACTGCCCAAAGTACCAGCAAGATGTGAAGGATGGGAAAGTTAAACTCAACCATGCAGGTATTTACACTATCTTATCTAATAACTCACCCCATTCTGACTCATGGGTCCTTGATACCGGTTGTGGTATTCATATTTGTTCTGATTTGCAGGGACTAAGAAGAAGTGAGAATGTGGAGCAAGGAAGAATAAACTTGATCATGGGAAACAGGAAAGCTTCACCTGTCACCAAGATTTGAGTTTATACTTTATCGCTAAGTAGTGGGTTTAGTTTAGATTTGAATAAATGTTTTTATTCGCTAGAAATGGAAAGAAACATTATTTCCTTTCATGCATTGTATAAACAAGGTTTCACCTTTTCATTTGATAATGATGTTGGTTGGATTAATGCTTTCTTTAATAATGTTCTTTACTTTCACTACAAGAAAAATACCCTTTAATAACGCGCAAACAACGACACTTGTTGATTTACGATACGCATTTTTGTGTGCCCCTAAAAACTAATGTCAACCTTCCAAAATTTGAAGAATAGAGGTCACGTATTTTTGCGCGCCCTAAAATTAATGTCCAATAAACAAAAATAAAAAACACGGAGGGCACCTATAATAAAAAGGGCGTCCTCTACGAACGTCGCTTTATAATTTTTACTAAACGCGCATTTCTAGACTCCTTGATAGGTAAGGGGGAAAAATAAATCCCCCAAAATTTTGAACACCCGCCCTTCCTCTTCCTCTCTACTCTCTACACCCGCCATATCGACTTCATTCTCTCCCTTCCTTCTCTCTGCAAACCCTTCCTCTCCGATCAACTTTCACTTCCTTCTATGTGCAAACCCTAATCAAACATAATGCATTTGCAATAATAATATATTCTTTCACAAAATAGACGGTTAACCGAAGAATGATTTTCTTTTGATGAATCAGACATCACCAACAACAATAGCTTCCATCACAATTTGTGGTTTCTTTCCGACTCCACGGTTACAACATCGCACCACAACACCAGCCCTGAGCCACCACCACACTGCCTTCGCAACAGCCCAGAACCACCACTACACCCCCACAAGTCTTTCAAGAAACCCTAAAAAGTCACAATCAGTTGTCGCTTTACATATTTAAGAGTCTTGGTTGTCGTGGATATTGTCGATGTTTCCTCTTCTACTATCAACTCTCTCAGTTGTCGCTGTTGGTATTGGTGGTGTGATGGCGTGGGTTGCCAGTGGCGGTGACTGGAGGCGTTTTGGTCTTCAGGTCTCGCAAATCGATTGCATTATCGTAGTTTAGTTTTACCGTTATCAATTTCGATCAATTTAGTCTATGTAACGTCACTCACCACCATGGTCCAAGCCACCGTCGCTCTCCACCACCGATTGTCTCTATAGTGCAGTTAACGTCTATTAGTTTAAATTACGATGCCTTAAAGAAGAAGAACGCTTCCAAAAGTCATCATCCTCGGGGACAGCGGGTCAGTTGTTTTTGTTAAATATGTGTTTATTTTGGGGTTTTCTACTTGATTCGAGTTGAAAATCGTTCTCACTTGAAGCTGATCTCGATTATTATGTTGTCGAAAAGAAAAGTTCGATTTCATGCTTGTTTTGGTGAAATTGGTTATTGATTATTTCATAGATTTATTATAGATTACTATAGGAGAAACAACTTGATATAAATCACGATCTCCGACCGTAAACTATCTTAAAATTTGTGTTTTTGACAATTCCTTTCTGACCTAGCTTATGAACTTCCTAAATATAGGTGTTCAGACTGCGTATGTTGATGCAGTCATCTCTTTTCATGTATATCTGTGTGAATTTTACATTGGTTTCATTCCCTGACTTGCTTATTGATTTGTTGTATATCCCGTGGTCTCTTCCATCAGGTAAGTTGTTCATGTCAATAATACCTCCGGTAGTTCCCGTGCTTCTGGCTCCAACGACTTTTATCAGTTTTTTGGTCTAACGTCTTCTAATACTTCATTTGAAGTTGAAAATCGACGTTCCCCTCTTGTAGTAATCCCTTAATACTTCATGAATAAAATTTATTTGTTGTAGTAATGGCCCATTTGGACTTATTCGTGCATATATTGCCAGTTCTTCAAAAAGAACAAAGTCCTCGTCCTGTCCGGAAGCAATAAACAAACAATTTCTTCTTCCTTCTCGTTATGTGTTGTTTCGTTTGGATGTCTGGTTAATTCTGATTATTAAGGTTTCCATTTTTTGTCTCAGGTATCTTTATTTGCTCTTATTTTCAACATATAGGAGATGGTCATCTAATCAAACGTCGAATAAGAGATGGAAAAGGTGCTGTTTCAGTCCTTCAAGTAACACATAATTGCATATTAGTCCTTGGTTTATACCAGTAACGACATTGGATGTGAATTTTGAAACAATCAGGTGAATTTCCTATGGATTGCCCTCTTCAAGACAGTAGACTGCATGTCCATTACAAGCGCATGCTTCTTGATGAGAAAAAGACAGTTTTCTATGATACAAAAGTTGATAATGATGGGGAACCTTTGGAGTTTTCCTCTGGGGAAGGGCTTGTAAGTTTTGAGTTTGAATAAAAAATGTGATTGGTGTTAGTTTTTTTTGTAAATTGTAATATAAGGTTGTGATTGTGATTAGGTACCTGAAGGTTTTGAGATGTGTGTTCGACTGATGTTGCCTGAAGTGGTATGACACATCACCTGCCCCCCTGATTATGCTTATGACAAGTTCACAAGGTAAATTTCTGATAACTTAATACATACAAATATGTAAAATTATGAAATAGAGTAATGTTGATGTTTGTTTGTTGTGTGAGTAAGCCAGAAAATGTTCCTGAAGGTGCTTATGTTGAATGGGTGATTGAGCTTCTTGGTTTTGAAATGCAAAAGGTAAAACATTTTATTGTATTTTTAGTATTTGTGTTGATGCATCTGTGTTGATGCATCTGGAATTATGGATGAGTCATTTTAGTGGAGTATTATGTATAATATGTAGGATTGGACTGATATGAATTTTAGAGCTATTATGAATGATGTTGAGAACACGAAAAGGATAGTATGTATTTTTAAATTAAATTAACAGGTGTTGAGCATTTTAATTTTTTTTATCCAGTTTGATGTTTCTTATTCAGGGTAACAAACTATTCAAAGAAAGTAAATTTGCTCTTTCCAAATCCAAGTATGATAAGGCACACAACATCATTATTAAAGAATTCGAAATTAGTGTGTATGAATTTATTATGACTTAATTTGTGGTTTTTGTTGCAGGTTCTACGTGAATTCAATCATGTAAATCCTCAAGATGATGAGGAGGGAAAAGAGTTTGAAAATACAAGAGTATGAATGAGCCTTCTTCATTATTTATTACAAAATAATTAAAATTTTTCTTTATTTACCAAGAGTGGTTGCTAAATGCTAATAACATAACATGCATGAAAAGAATCTGTTGAATCTGAACGTGGTTGCTTGCTACCTGAAGATGGGGGATTGTAGAAAGTCAATAGAGACGTGTAATAAAGTAATTACTTTTTTTTTATTAAATAAATAAAAAAATTGTTTGATTGGTGATATATTAATAAATAATGTATGTGCAGGTATTGGATGCAAATCATGTTCATGTGAAGGCGCTTTATCGTCGAGGAATGGCATACATGGAGACTGGCGATTTTGAGGAAGCAAGAAGATATTTCAAGAGAGTGAGTTTTTGTTAATTTCAATTTCATTAATGTAAATGTAAAATTGAATAACAAAACAATTGTTATTTGATGGTTTGAAACTAGATGATGAGCATAGACAAGTCATCCGAAGTCAATGCAAAGGCAGCTCTTCTTAAACTGAAGCAAACAGAACAGGTCATTTGTTTTTCTATTCTAAATGTAAATAAATTGTGAAGGCAGCTCTTAATTTTCCTTCTCGTTATGAGTTGTTTCCATTTTTTCCTTCTCGTTATGCTCTTATATGTTGGCCTTGTTCTGTATTTGTTGGTTTCCCCTCTACCTTCACTGCTCCCTGCCCTGCCGTAACTAAGAAGAGGATTATCATTTTTCCATTTTGGCTCATCTTGTAAAAATGTCTCTTACATCTTATCGTTAGTCGCCCAAAGAATTGAACTTATCTAGCTTAAAGGTTTAATTTCGGATACTTAGATATGAATGCTTGTTAGATCAAGGGAATTAGTAATCATCATCCACGTTAGATAGATTAATTCCACATGTTTTTCAAGGTGCACACCACCTGTTTGTAAAAATGCCTATAACAACTTATCTATGTTAAATGATTGATTTCTGATACACATTCTCAATCCTTTCAGCGCCATATTTATTGGATTCAGGCTATGTGAAAATGTTGAAGTCATAGGTCTGAAGAGCTCGTTCTACTATCCCAGACAGATGACATGACATATCAGAAAAAGAGTGAGTCTCGTGTATAAAAGGAGGGGCCAATACTACTCTGATCAGGTAACGTTTTTAAGATTCAGTGCAACCCCTTTTGGGTCAAAGAAATTTAGAGAAAGAAGGGCCAATACTACTCTGATCAGGTAATGTTTTTAACAATTTCTTTGTTCTAATTTTTACTAATATTGTCTCTGATGGTAACACCCTCTCTTTAGCCTCAATTGTAAAACACATAACCACCAACTTATCATCCCTAATATAGATTTTTCTTTCATATTTAACAGATTATTTCATACTTGAAGGAGATACAAGGTAGCTAATGTGTATCTTTGAAAATCTTCTTGAAGTTGATTTCTTTATATTAGTTATTTTCATATTTACTTTTTTGATAAACACTATTTTTTAGCCATCCAAATTGGCCAAGGTTAGTGGTCTTTTAACACTTATGATCTTATGAACATGGACACTTATAACAAGCTTGTCACCAACAAGTTTCAACTCTGATAATCAAATTCACGACACAAATAAGAGAAGATAGGAACAACTTTCGATTCTACTTGTTACTACACATTAAGAAAATGCTAATTTCCATGACACACACAAAAACAAAAACAAGTAGTTCCCATCTTCTCTAAGAGGAGTCATCTACTTTTGGAATTTTAGATTAATGAATTTGTATTTTTTGCAAAGTATTAAATTAAGGATAATTTAAATAATTTGATGAGGGATTAATTACACTGACAGGAAGAACTGGAGGGACTTACTTCTAGCTACCCTAATCACTTCAAAGTTTACTATGTATTGAATCAGGTAGGTATTATTCTTAGTAACAAAAAGCCTATGATAAACAAATCAATGATAGTAGGTTGTTGTTTGTTGCATTGAACTAAACCTAATAATTTTTGGGTTTATTATAAAATATAAATTAAAATACAGGGCCTGGTTTTGTATTTGTGAAGCCACCGGAGGGATGGATAGGTGGTGTTGGGTTTGTATGAAAAAAATGATCCAAGACCATTTACCTGCTCCTTTATCTGATATCAAGGTATCTTATTCTAATTCTACTCCTTTCATTCAAACATGTTTTCAAATATTTATTCAACAGTGGTAAAAAAGGCTAAAATACATATTATGTGTTTGTTGTGTGAACAGATTTTACAATATGGACCACCACCAATGAACAAGGTGATGGCTGCTCATCTTGAAGCTTTGGGATATGAATCAGATATGCTATTCCAATTTTAAATTCAAAACCTCCTATTCAGATTTTTAGATTTGAGAATCTATTTGTTGTATTTTGGATTTTGTTAGCCAGAAGTGTGATGTTAGTTATGTGATGAATTCAAACTAATCTTATTTGTAAGTAAGTTTATTTCTTTGTTTTGGACTTGAGCTTAAAATATTGTAAATTACATTTTACAGGTGTACACATGTTGCCAGCTGGAAGCGGTATGGGTGTTATGTGTGGGATTACTAGAGGCATCAAGATGGCAAGACCCCCTTCTTCCTCCATCATGAATTCCACCACTGGTTTGTTGACTTCCAGTACACCAACACCAACACCTGCTCAAGGAAACTCCATGTTGAGATCACGTGAGGCTATGCATATGATTCAGGTGAGTTTCAGTTTATGTTATCTTTCACTTTATGTTTTATTATTTTTCACTTTTGAATTTGCATTTGAGTTTCAGTTTCCTTCTTTCAACAACCTTCCAAAATCCCTTCAGCCAAATAAAGAACAACAAGAAGCTTTGCGCCCTTGGTTTATGCAGTGTTTGGTAGGATGGGATAATGTAAGGAATTGAATCGTTCATTCCCCACAAACAAGTTCAGCAAAGTAAACTACCAAGTTTAAATGAGTCATTTTCTGTTGTCTATTTGTGGTTTTAAACTTAAACTGTTGAGCATTCTTGTTTTTATGAGTAGTTTCATATTATGTTATGTACTTGTTAATCTTGAATCCTATTCTGCAATTATTATATGTGTTAATTAAATGCTTTTGTACATTTGTAGATACCTCCCTGGACCAAATGACATGTCAGTTTTGGACAGTGCATACAAAATCTATACAAAGTTTGAAGAATGTTGAAGTGTGATGTCCTCAATATATAAGGTATTTACTTCTCATTTGGATCGAAGTTACATTGGAAATCGTATTCAATTATGGATCTTCCAAGTCTAGCTGTAGGTATATGTTTATCTTAATGAATAATGTAATCATATGTATGAATATGAAATAAAGTTTGTTACTTAGTATGTAATAATCATGTATAGGGAGAAAACAACTTCTATTGATTTGTTTTATTTTTACATGGATCGATTATTTGTATGATATTAAATTTTATGCAATGGATTGTATTTTTTGTATATAGTATTTTATTTTTTGTTATGAGACATTAAATGCAAATTTAATTTGAAAATTAGTAAATCTATAAATAATATATTTTTTTAACATTTAAAATTACGATACGCAAAAATGTGTGTCATCATCATTTACGACATGGCCTTTCTTGATAGGGGCTTCCTTGATACGCATTGTGTGTCATTAACATGCGCGTCGTAAGGTTACGACGCACGAATGCGTGTCGTCTTCCTTTATGACAGGGCCTTCCTTGATACACATTGCGTGTCGTAACTGCGCGTCGTAACTGTGCGTCATAAATGAGTGTCGTAAATGCGCGTCGTCTATAGACGACGCGCAAAAGCGCGTCATTTCTCTTTATGACAGGGCCTTCCTTGATGTGCATTTGCGCGTCGTCTGAGCCTTTTACGACGCGCAATGAGCATCGTAAAAGGCTGTTTTTCTAGTAGTGTTTAAAGCAGTACCTTGTGATGGCGAGTATGAAACTGTATCTGTGGTTGATAACTTAGGAAATAATGTATTGTGTATTGATTCTGTTAATAATAATAACTTGGATAAAGCATCGTTATGGAATTGTCGTCTTGGACATATAAGCAAGAAACGCATAGGCCAACTCCAAAAGGATGGAGTCTTGGAGTCATTTGACCTAAATTCAGATGATAGTTGCGAATCATGCTTACTTGGAAAAATAACAAAGTCACCCTTTACAGGTTCTTGTGAGAGGGGTGAAGGTTTGTTGGATCTTTTATCACACGGATGTGTGTGGGCCCTTCAAACATGCCACAAGCGATTATAATCGTTATTATTTGACTTTTACTGATGATTACAGTAGATATGGATATGTCTACTTAATCAAGCATATGTCAGAGACTTTCGAAAGGTTTAAAGAATTTAAACAGGAAGTCGAGAATCAATTGGGCAGGAACATTACGATGCTTCAATCCGATCGAGGTGGTGAGTATCTTAGTTCAGAGTTCCTCGACTATCTTAGGGAATGTGGGATTGTCTCACAATTGACACCTCCCAAAACACCGTAGTTGAATGGTGTGGCTGAGAGGCGCAATGAAACCTTGCTGGATATGGTCCGTTCCATGATGAGTCGAGCTTCGCTACCAATCTCATTCTGGGGGTATGCCTTAGAGACTGCCGCCCATATCCTTATTCTAGTTCATATAAAGAAAGCTGCCAAAACTCCTCACGAGATGTGGACTGGTAAAGTACCCAAACTAGACCACATCAAGATTTGCGGTTGTGAGGCTTTCATGAGATGTGAGACTCATGATAAGCTTGAACCCCGAAGCGAGAGGTGTATTTTCATCGGCTACCCACAAAGATCCTTTGGTTACCTCTTCTACAGACCCAGTGATAATGTGGTCTTTGTAGAAAGAAGAGGAGTCTTTCGTGAGAGAGAATTTATAAGCCAAGGAGATAGTGGGAGGAAAATTGACCTTGAAGAACTTCAAGAGTCAAGTGGTGAAGGAACTTCAAACCCAAGCCCTCAACTTGAGGAGGAAAATCCTATTGAACCAATTGATGAGTCTATACCTCTGAGGCGAACCACGAGAGTTAGGAATGCACCTGAGCATTACTATGGGTTCCATATTATTGCGGAAGGTGATACACTTATTAGTGATTAGACACTAGTAGGTATGGATGAACCTAACAGTTACGCGGACGCCATGGCAGGCCCCGAGTCTGCTAAATAGAAAGAGGAAATGGACAGCGAGATACAATCCATGTATGTCAATCAAGTTTGGAACTTGGTTGAGAATGTACCAAGTCGTAAAACTGTAGGGTGCAAATGGATCTTCAAGAAGAAGACCGACATGTATGGTAATGTACACACTTATAAGGCACGAATGGTTGCAAAGGGCTTCTCTCAAACTCCAGGATTGGATTATGATGAGACCTTTTCTCCAGTAGCCAAGATTAAGTCTATTAGGGTTATGTTAGCCATAGCTGCATTTCATGACTCTGAAATATGGCAAATGGATGTCAAAACCGATTTCCTTAATGGAAATTTGACTCAAGATGTTTACATGAGTCAGCCAGAAGGTTTTTTCAGCAACGAGTACCCTAATAGAGTGTGTAAGCTTGAGAAATCCATTTATGGATTAAAGCAAGCACCTCGCAGATGGAATCTTTGCTTTGATGAGAAAGTCAAGGAATTTGGCTTTTTTAGGAGTGAAGATGAATCTTGTGTGTATGTCAAGGATAGTGGGAGTATAGTTAGCTTTTTGGTATTGTATGTGGATGACATACCACTCATAGGAAATGACATCCCAACTCTGCAGGAAGTCAAGTCCTGGCTTGGGAAGCATTTCTCTATGAAGGACCTAGGAGAAGCTACCTATATTCTAAGGATAAGGATTTTGAGAAACCGAAGTAAAAGACTAATTGGACTTAGTCAAAGTACTTACATGGACAAAGCGCTGAAGAGATTCAACATGCAGAACTCCAAGAAAGGAGAGTTACCTATCCAGAGTAATGCCAGATTGAGTAAAGCTCAGAGCCCAAGTATTGAGCATGAGATAGCAGAAATGAGTCAAGTACCTTATGCTTCGGCTATAGGATCGATCATGTATGCTATGACGTGTACTCGACCTGATGTAGCCTTTTCCTTGAGCATGGTTAGCAGGTATCAGGGGAACCCTGGCAAGGCACACTAGACTGCGGTAAAGAATATCCTCAAGTACCTATGGAGGACTAAGGATTGGGTCCTTACCCTCGGCGGGAGTGATGACTTGAGTGTTGTAGGGTATAGTGATGCTGGCTTCCAAACTGATAAGGATAATTTCCGCTCTCAGTCGGGATGGGTCTTTACCCTAAATGGAGGAGCAATCACTTGGAAGAGTTCCAAGCAGGAGACAGTGGCTAATTCCACTTGTGAATCAGAGTATATAGCAGCGAGCGAAGCAGCAAAGGAGGAAATATGGCTGAAGAACTTCATTGGAGACCTTGGAGTTGTACCATCTATAAAGGATCCTATGGAAATTTTCTGTGATAGTGAAAGTGTTGTTGTATTAGCTAAGGAACCAAGGGATCACGGGAGATCCAGACACATCGACAAAAAATATCATTTTATCAGACATCGCATAGAAGAAGGAATCCTCGTTGCAAAGAGGGTATCATCAGATTAGAACCCAACAGATCCCCTCACTAAGGGACTGAGTAGGGCTAAGCATCTTCAGCATGCATGGAGCATAGGGCTAAAGGATGATATAAGTTTTAGTAGTTAGATATATTATGAAATTTCTAAAGTGTAATTGACATTGGATGATAAATAATAGTTGGTTGTTTATTTATGAGTAAAGTGTTACTATCTTTTGTCAATCATTTACTATAATTTCTTTTGCATGTTTTGACTTCCAGTATATTATGTTATGTTTCTACATATTATTCAAATCTCCACAACCAGTCATATGTTGGAAGCAGATATGAATTAAGACTGTCATGAAGTTGGTTGTAGGTTTAAAGGTTAAGGACAACACTTCATGGAATTTATCTCGAGTACTGGAATCAACCCACGCTTACTGGATTCACTTAATGGAATTTATCTCAAGTGATCGTGAGACGGTAATATCACATAAGTCTTCAAACCTAGAGATATGATTTGTTACTTATGAGTTGGTGATGCATTGATTGTACGTAAACGCATTGGTAACTCGATGTTATAAAACGTGCTTTTGTGTATAATTCAATGAGTAGTAGAACAAACATATGAGTCGAAGTTTATATGTTCCTTCTTGGATTAGAAGCTGATATCTGGGCCCCTCGATATGTACCGGGCCGGTCAGAACTAAATTGATGTGTTCAATTAATTTCTTTGTTAACCAAATCGGAAATCGGGAAACAAACTGCTGGACAATAAGTAAGACATTGTTCCATGTATTTGTCTGGCTGATATCTAGAACAGAGGATTATGTGATCACTTATCTTAAATGGCGTATCAATATATTCTCAGTTCCGAGAAACCTTGAAAGAGCTACGATTGCTGATCGATTCCTGAAGTATTACCGTTATAGTTATTAGACTTATCCAAGTGGGAGACTGTTGGATAAGGTGTCTAATTCCATAACTATTTCTGGTATGTACTTGACCCGACCCGGCATGGTCCATTTGGGTTGCATGGCATCATGCAATTGAATAAACAAAATGAGAGAAATAACACTTAATACCTTGGATCTAATTTTCTCTATTATACATGCAAACATGAAGTTTCCAAGATATTACCCTGTACTAGCATACAAATATCATATACTTTGGTAATAAAATAGATATAATACATACCTTTTTTATGTAACTTGTCTTCATGAAGCTTAGGTTCCTATTGCCCCAAGTGTGACACCTCAAATGGTTCACACAACACCATGAACACTTGTAATAACCTTGAGAATAAGGATACTTTGGTTCTCTCTAGTGGAATCGGCCTTGCCCTTTTGTGTACACATACTAGTGCCAATTTCACCAACCAAGGACATATTTATATAGTGTGGAGATTAGGGTTAAACCCTAATATCCATGACCTTTCATTTCTTATGATCCATGGGTTAAACACTCCATGGACTATCCATGAAAGCTTAGCCCAACCTAAATGAACTTGGCCCATCACACAAATATATCTTAGAGTCTATATTTAATTAGTTCCTTTTGATCACTTAATTAATTATAAATTAATTTTTGATCAACACTAATTAAATAATATGTTTATATATTAATATATTGGAACTTATAACATATTAATATAAATCACTATAACATATTAATATAAATCACTAGTACCAAGTCAATGTCCATAATGTTTTGGGAAGTCTATTTTCTAATCAAATTTGCTTTACTAGCCTTCCAAATTATTGTTGATTCAGCAGTACTAAGCAAATAGATAAGATCATTAAGGGTCTTGTCATACTCTGTTTCATAGGAGTCCCAAAGGAAGTCACTATGTGACTTAGAAAGTGATTGAACCACAAACTTTCTCAAGACCTTGACACCCAACTCTCCCGACTTGTCAATATGTGACTTCATCTCCAAGATGTGATCACACCTAGACCTTGCCTTGCCAATAGGGCTTGAGTGACCTTAAACTTGTCGGTTAGGGAGAATAATTGGAGGAGGTGGAGGAAGTGAAGTTCCAAGAGATATGGGAAGATCATAGACGTCTGAACTAGACATCTTTGGGAGATATTCAAGTTTAGTTGATTTAATGTCCTTAATATAACACCCAATATGAAATATTAAGGCTAGGACCCAACAACCTATTTATAACTAGAAGAGGCATGTTGTAATCCAAGTTATAAAATAGTTGAAGGTAGGTAAATGACGATTTACCAATTTCCACCATGAAAAAAGAAATATAATTAAGTTTTAATTGGATTTGAAACTCCTAGATCTTTTGAGATACATTGAACTTTCAATGGCATGTTTGAATCTTGAGTGTGCCCTCTCAAGTTTGTGACTGGGATGCTGAGGATCACAAACAAGGTGTGAATAACCATGCAAATTGACTTGGTACCCTTAATTTTATCACCTAATTGATGTGCCGGTTAACCACACACGCTCCACCGATCTATGATAAAACTTAAGTCACCCTTTTCCACACATTGTCAGTCCCATGTTAGTGTGCCATTTAACCACACATGCTCCACCAACGATTTAACAAAGGCGCAAAGTGTAATTTCATGGGTTAGCACCATTTCACATTTTCCTAAGTAACTAAGATTGGGAATTTATAAGTGTTTAGTTACTTAGTATTTATCATTATACTTTTAATGAAGGGAGAATTATAGTCCTTGTCCTACCGTTCGGCTAACGACCCTCCACCAATCAAGGAAGCGGTGGGTGAGAGTGGACGCCCATTAAGTTGTCATTTTATAGGCAACAAACGTATACCTCCTTATAGACCGGCTTCGTGAATGAGGCCTACTAATGGTAAGACGACTTACTCTTATACATATATATATAAATATTATTAACTTATAAATTATAAACTCTAAGGGTTGAATTTTATCTTTTAAAATTCTAAGGGCATAACTTGGAATTAAAGTATTCATTAGAGAAAACTTTTCAAATTCCAAAACTTGAGGGAAAGTTTTGAAACTATTGAAAACTCTTGGATTTTCATAAGTTATCAGATTTAATTAAAGCTTTAAAACTTTTAATGAAGAAACTATTGAAAACTCTTGGACATCCAAAAATTGTGTTTTTGTAACCTAAGGCATTTTTATGAGTTTTAAGATTCATAAATGTGACTTTTCATATAACTTGAGGACAAGTTACAAAAACACATTTTATGAACTACCTCTAGATTAATTAGTATTGAAAACAACTAAAACACAATTTTTTTTCCATTAATCTAAACTAAGTCATAAATCAAGGAAACATAAAACTTTTGGTAATCCATAACTTATGGAGTTAGATGTTTGTTTTATGATGAAACTTTTTATGTTCCATAACTTAAGAATAAGTTATGGAATTCTTTAAAACATTAACAACAAATTTTGTAACTCCATAAAAACTTTGAATCAATTTTTTTTTTAATTTTAAAACCTTTTCATATCCATAACTTATGGAGGTTTCAAAACACTTAAGAACACAACTTTAAAAAAACACTTTTGAGCTCCAAAATTTTATGACAAAATTTGTAACTCCTTAAAACATTTGGATCAAACTTTTAAAACTAATAAAATAATCATATCATTTTATCTTTTACTAAATTTTACCTAATTCAACTCATATAGCAAATGATTCAAATTTTACAATAATTAGTTTTTCACAAAACAAGTAATTATCTTAAAATTTGACAAACTTCATGTTTTTTTTCTTTTTTTTTTCCACTTTGAAAATCAAAGATTTGCATGAATATAAAAGAAAACAACCCATGGCTCTGATACCACTGTTGGGTTTTAGTATACTACAACATCCTATGGTGCACATACAACCCTAAATACCTTGGATCTATGTTTTCTCTATTATACATGAAAATATGAAGTTTCCAAGATATTACCATATACTAGCATACAAATATCATATACTTGGATAATAAAATAGATAGAATACATACCTTTTTTTATGTAACTTGTCTTCATGAAGCTTGAGTGCCTAGTGCCCCAAGTGTGACACCTCAAATGGTTCACACAACACCATGAACACTTGGAATAACCTTGAGAATAAGGATACTTTGGTTCTCTCCAGTGAAATCGGCCTTGCCCTTTTGTGTACACACACTAGTGCCAATTTCACCAACCAAGGACATCTTTATATAGTGTGGAGATTAGGGTTAAAACCTAATACCCATGACCTTTCATTTCATATGATCCATGGGTTAAACACTCCATGGACTATCCATGAAAGCTTAGCCCAACCTAAATGAACTTGGCCCATCATACAAATATGTCTTAGAGTCCATATCTAATTAATTCCCTTTGATCACTTAATTAATTATAAATTAATTCTTGATCAATACTAATTAAATAGTATGTTTATATATTAATATATTAGAACTTATAATATATTAATATAAATCACTAGTATCCTTTTTCCTCATCTTGTCTATCCAATGGTCTCGATGCCATGCAACCCAAATGGACCATACCGGGTCGGGTTAAGTCTTACCAATTATAGTTATGGACTTAGACATTAATCCAACAACTTTATGATATGTATCATGGTTATAGAATGGTTGCTATGCTAGTTATTGTTTAGATTAGTATCCTGGTTATAAGATGGTTGTCATGTTAGAGATCGGTTAGATAAGTATCCTGGTTATAGGATGGTTGCTATTTTAGTGATTTGTAAATCTGTATGTTATCTATGCTTGCTGGTTATCATCCTTGGAGTTCCCTTAAGGACTGTCAGTGGTCACATAGGATAGCCTGAGAACTCTTGGTCTAGGCTCTCTTTCTTGTTCCTTGGTTGGTTGTGGCTCTAGAGTAGGACTATCTGTTCGGATGGCTATCTCACCTCTGATTATTTACGGTTACGCATTCTTGGGGGTTAGCTGGTAGCGGGACTGTATGTGGTTTGAGGATTGGTAGGAAGTAGTGAGTCGTATGATTGTTGTTGCCTGTATTATGTGCCTACTTTATCATGATTGTTTATATGTCAACATATTGTGTTTGGTTGGGTTAAGATAATCCTTCTTTGTGCTGAAGGCCAATAGACCCAGGGTGGACCGGATAAACTGTAAGCCCTAAGGGCATATTAGTCAGGACGAAGACTCGAAAAATGGTGTAGACAGGCTGAAGGCTCGGGTGGGCGGACCAGACATGCTGAAGGTTCTGAGAGTGGGCCAGCAAGACTGCAGGCCGGTAGGGGCAATTCGGTCTTACTTTAAACTCTATATGCATGTTTTTTGCTTATAAGTTATATGAAATGGTTATATCTGTATGGCGTTGGTCTTTTGCGGATTGTAACATCCCAATGCCCAGGTATAAAATTTAAAGCTTTATAATCATATTTGTAGACCTACTCGACAAGTTGACTGCCCCAACTCGTCGTGTAAAAACCAATTAGGCCGTGTGAACTTCAGGACCTACTCGAAGGGTTGGAGGACCCAACTCGATGAGTTCAGGCTGTGCTTGAAAACCCAAATTTTTAGGGTTTGGACCCTATTTAATGACCATAAGTCCTCCCTCCAGCCTCCTTACCACCTTTCACGTCTAGAAACAAACCCTAATCGATCTATCCTCCTATTTTGAGTGTGTGAGGCTAAAAGTGTGTTTTTGGTGCATTCCTTGAAGAGACTTGAAGATTGAGAACCTTGGAACGAGAAGGAGATTGTAGATCTAGCATCTACTTCGTTTTGGAATTCACTTGAAGGTAAAAAGTCATTACCTTGATCATTCTCTTGTTAGATCTCTGCGTTCAAGAGTTTAGGGCCATTTCTAGCTTATTCTTGAGGAATTTGTTGTATTGAGCACGTTTTGAAGTAAGGAGTTCAGATTTGGACTCCCCTAGGACCTCATATACAAATCGATGAGTTGGAAAAGGTTTACCCACCTTCTGGATTCTAAGTAAACTCGATGAGTGGGTGAGATGACTTGGCGAGTTGGTTAGGGTTTTCCCGATCATCTGGACACTGCATGGACTCCACGAGTTGTTGGGTATGTTGGCGATTTGACTCGAGTTTTCACAGTTTCTGATTTCTGAAGGAAATCGACGAGTCAGTAAGCTACACTCGACGAGTTGGGTCAACATGGACTGTTGCCCTTGACTGTTGACATTGAGTTTGACCAAGTTTGATTTTTGAGGGTATTTTGGTAATTTTGGATTCTAATAGAATCAGTCACATGGTGGCTACAAGTAGTTGAGTTTTAAGCTGAGAGTTGGAGTTTGATCTTCTTGAGTTAGCACTACTTGTGAGGTGAGTTCTTCTCACTATATCAACAGGGTCGAAGGTACCAATGCCGACCCTTCTTTTGGATTGTTATCTTGATTATCACATGATGATATGCTTAGTGACCTGGTAGGTCGATATCCTGCTATATAGGATGATGCTATTTTAGTGACATGTTAGGTCGGTATCCTAGTATGTAGGATGATTCTATGATTAGTGATCTGTTAGATCAGTTTGACTGTTATACATGCTAGCATTTGCTTATGATGTGTTGATTGTATGATTGGGGGTGGGTTGAGGCAAACCTGATTTGTGTTGCTGGCCAAAATATCTGGGGTAGCCCGGACAGAGTGCAGGCCCAATGGGGCACACCAGTCAGGCCGAAGGCCCAGAGAACGATCCAGAAAGCTGAAGGCTTGGTAGGGCGGACCAGACATGTTGAAGGTTTTCAGAGTGGGGCAGACAAACTGAAGGCCCGATGAGGGCGGTCTAGTTATACTTTTGACTCTATATGAATGTTGTTTGTTATGATATGGTTATGGTTTGTATGGAGTTGGTATTTTGAGGGTACTCACTAAGCTTCAGGCTTACAGTTTTGGATTTTGTTTCAGGTACTTCCGATGATCGAGGGAAGGTGAAGGCTTGATCGTGCACCTCCTCGCATTTTATGATTTTAATTTCTGGGATACTCTGATAAAAAACTATTTTGAAAACATTTTGTAACAAATAATGGTTTTTAGATGCTTAAAAAAGATTTAAATTTTCATGAATTTTATGGATGTTACAAGTTTGTATCAGAGGCTTAGTTTGAGTGAATTGGAGGAAAACTCGTGTGAATCCAGTCTCAAACTAAGGAAAAGATTTTCAAAAGGATTTCAAAATAGTAAAGGAGGATGCAAAGTGTATGATCAGCCGGAGCCAGTAAGTAGACCCCGAAAAACCATACGGATATTTGATATTGTGATATGTTAGAACAACACTCTAGTGAGAGGCTAGGGATCTACAGGAATTGCATGATAGAATTTCCTGATTATATGATGCCTGATAGCCTAAAGTTTTCCTTTTATGAAATTGTCATCATTTCTGTAGTTTCTTTGTGTATTCATCATAGTTATACATAATTAAGATCTTATAGCCTAAGAATGTTTGGTTTGGCCTTATTTCCTGTTCTTGTTTGATGAAAGGATTAGGGTACGATCAGATATTCGAATGTCTATAGGGTCCAGCGTTATATATGACTAGCATACACGAGTTATGCAGGGTTGGTGGAAGTTTCATGGATGAGTCGTGAGGGGTCAGTCGGCCAGTTATGAGATATTAGCCTTCCTCTAGGAGTAAGGATTGAGCGCTCGCCATGCTTACGTATATTGTTAAGGTGTTGTGATGATACTTAAGACA
Organism: Lactuca sativa; assembly: GCF_002870075.4. Taxonomy (NCBI): domain Eukaryota; kingdom Viridiplantae; phylum Streptophyta; class Magnoliopsida; order Asterales; family Asteraceae; genus Lactuca; species Lactuca sativa. The sequence continues at coordinate 287,596,100 of NC_056625.2, read as the reverse complement.
AATATGAGGAGGTGTGGAAGGTAGTATGGGTCCATACTACTGAAAGCACAGGACTCATACACGTAGCAAGGAAGTCACAAACCCTAAGGATTTGCTGGGAGTTGGTTCCCCGATTATTATATGGAATGTATGATATCTTCCTGGTATATTTTCAGCATGGTGGTTACAAGGCGATTTATGACCGAATCTGGATTGAGATCAGGAGATGCCATTCAGGGTAGACCAGTAGTGCCTAAGACTATTGGGCAGATGGGGTCAGATGAGTTAAACGCCACGATTCAGGAGATCCTGCATAATGAGGTAGCTACACTGTTTCGGGAACAGTTGTCGAATATGTTTCAGTCTATCAAGAACTCTATGGTCGAGTATTTTGATGAGTGCTATGCAGCCATTGTTGAGACGGATATCGTTGTAGCCTCCGCAGCTATAGCAGTCGCTGGTGGTGGGACCAGTCAGGCTTTTCAGTACCGGGACTTCGATAACACGAAGCCCTGACTTTTGATGGGATTCAGGACCCAATCATAGCTATGAGATGGGCATCTAACGTTCAGGGATGCTTTTTCACATGATCATGTCATACTGACCAGAAGGTCAGGAATGCTCTTAACCTGCTGAGGTTCGGAGTAAAGGACTGGTGGAGGTTGATGACGGGGTCGTATACTGATGATGAGAGATGCGGTTACTTGGGATCAGTTCAGGGAGATGTTCCACGCTCGCTACATCCCACGGGTTGAGCGGGAGTTGCTGGCACAAGAGTTTTTGGTTTAGAGACTGGCTACTGAGTCGGTGACAGAGATCACCAGTATGTTTATTGAGAGGGTGATGTTTAGCCTGGATTTTGCTTTCGAGCAGGGTCGGATGACACGTTATCTGAGCATGCTCAAGACTGACATCTGACAGTTTCTTGCTACCCAACGTTGTGATACATTGCTTGTAACACCATGTTCTGAATCAACTGCTAGTCTAGGGTTGTGGCCCGAATATCAATCATCATAAGGATTAGGGCTTTTGAAGGTAGGTTCTAGGCCCATTTGGGTGCAGGTGAGGTATTGGAAGTGATCCAGGTGTTCGATTAATGTTTTCGAGCCTGGGGGTATTTCGGTAAAGCGTCAGTTGGGCTTTTGTGAAAAATGGATTTTTTTCATAAGGTAGTAAGAAAGTCATGATTTTATAGAAGTGTAGGGCTTCTTTTTACCTTTCCGTGGATATAAGTATCGTTAGAAATGTGTTTATAACGACGAAGTTATGGCCTTTGGAAGTTTCGTGGTTTTCAGGCTTAGCCGAGTATGCGGGGCGTATGCAAAGAGTACGCGGGGCGTACTAGTAAAGAAGGTTGCATGCTGGGCGTACCTTGGAGTGCATTGGGCATACTGACCAGGATGGTCATGAAGGTTCCCAGGAGTACGTAGGTCGTACCATATGTACACTAGGCGTACTCTAGTCAGATCAGAACCCTATTTTAGGGTCTTGGACCCTATTTAAATTCGTTATTGAAGGGTTTTGAGCATTTAAACACTCCTAAGGTGTACATGCAACCCTAAATACCTTGGATCTATGTTTTCTCTATTATACATGCAAATATCAATTTTTCCAAGGTATTGTTATAACTAGCATAATATGAAGAACATATAATATAAATTCTTGTAGAATTACATACCTCTTTTTTGTAGCTTGATTCCATTGAGCTTAAGAGCCTAGTGCCTCAAGTGTGACACCTCAAATGGTTCACACAACATCACCAACATCTTGGAATAACTTGAGAGAAAAGGTTCCTATGCTCAAATTGGCTAGCCCTGATGTGTATACACACTAGTGCCAATTTCTTGACCCATGGGGTCCTTATATATGGTGGCTATTAAGGGTTACACCATGTAACTCATGTCTTTCCATATTCTTCATGCTCCATGGGTTAAAAATTGCATTGAGTATCCATGCGTTACTCCATGGGTTTAGCCCAACATGAAGCACTATGGATCATAAGCCCACATATATCAGAATGAATAATTTATACAATCAATCCCCATATATTTAATTAGTCTCCTTTTGATCACTTAATTAATTCCAAATTAATTCTTGATAAATACTAATTAAATAATATGATTTCATGTTAATATATTAGAACTTATAATATATTAACAAATCATAATTATCCTTTTTTCTCACAAAAGTCTATCCAAAATGTTCTGATGCCATGCAACCCAAATGGACCATGCCAATCGGGTCAAGTACATACCAATTTTAGTTGTGGACTTAGACACTAATCCAACAGTCTCCCACTTGCATAAGTCTAAAACTATTATTGCGTATGACTTCAAAACCCGACTAGCAATCAGAGCTCTTAAAAGCTAATGTTGAACTCTGAACAAATTAATGACACGTCCATTAGATAAGGGATCATATATTCCTCCATTCTAGATATCATATGGAGTGAGACATGGATTATAATCATTCTCTCTGTCCATTTTTTGTTTCCCGATTTCTGATTTATGACGACCGACTAATTGAACAAATCAAATCAGTCATGGCTTGGCCAAGCACTTCGGGGTGTCATTAATAAATGATCGAGGGTCCCACGGATATCGCTTTTATACCTTCGAGGGTAAAAGGAATGGATAAACTCTGACTCATATTCTTGTTCTACTACTTGTTGAATCATACAAAATGGCACATTTTATAACATCGAGTTACCAATGCGCTTTCGTACAATCAATGCATAAACAACTCATAGGAAACTAGTCATATCTCTAGGTTTGAAGAATATAAGATATTATCGTCTCATGATCACTCGTGATAAAATCCATGAAGTGAGTTAAATAAGCGTGGTTAAATCCAATACTCAGAAGTTATGAGCACTCATGAATGTTGCAGCAACTCTTGCTATGTCCACTACCTAGGACATCTACAAACCGGCTACATGACAGTCTTGATTCATATCTACTTCCAGCATATAACCGACTGTGGATGGTTTGAATAACTTAGTCATTCAGGAAGAACGACCTAGTTATTCTGGAAGTCAAAACAAGCAAAGTGAAACACAAAAATAATCGAATCAGATATGGTCTCAGAACTTATGAATATAAATAAAAAAAACATTTTATTAATCACCATATTGATTACCCATCATTCATTGCATATTGTTTCAAACTATCAAGTTTATACTTGAATTAAAACAATAGTTGTCCAATGCTCCGAGCATGTACACTACGTTTTCTAAACACTAGGCATGCCATGCACCAAGTATGCACACTATTTGTTTTTCCAAACGTTTATTATGCCATACACCAAGTATGAACACAAAGTTTGCATATGATCTTTAATTTGTGAAATAGATTGATTGAACATAATTTCAATGATTCTCATCTCACAATCCCAAATCCTTACCGCAAATGCAAGAATTCCAAATTCCTGCCAATTTACTAAATTTGTTAGATTCTAAACATATATGCATTGATCCTCTTGTAATGATTATGCACAAAGTCACAAAGACTTGTTGTCAGACATTACATAGTATTCCAATGGATATCAACTCCATGGAACGAAGTCTCAAATTCAAAGTTCATTCCTTTTACCATCCTTCTTGCATGACGTTTCATAATCTTACACAGATTTGATGAATAACTTCCACCTATTGTAATATTTCCATATTCTCATTTTGAATATTATTTCTGACCAAGAGTTTCCTCTTTTCAGAATATGTCAATATGGTCCTTCCATAATTAACATTATACTTCCAACTGTCCATATGAAACCAATCTTTGGTAAACCTTAGATTGTCCTCGACAATTGCTTAATCACATTAGTCATATCCAGTTCTAGTACTTTTCCCTCTTAATGCACTAGGCATTTGGAAAAAAATTAGAACAGATTAATATTATAGCACATGCAATCGATCCTATATTCGAAGCATATGGGACACGATTCATGATATCTCACATAAAGACATGATACTAGACCAGTCTTTTGCGATAATATTTCTATTTCTATTTGCCAAGTTCTCATAATTCAGATTATGAAAAGGGATGCCGTAATCATAATCGAATTTTAGAACGCAAATAATGAACCCATATATAGAATTTCCTTATGTTGAGCCATTCCAACATAAAATTCATATATATATATATATATATATATATATATATATATATATATATATATATATGTATGTATATATATATATATACACACAGTAGGTGTGAGACCCATGTATTACATGGGTTTAATTAAAAAAAAATATATATATAAAATTTTAACAATTTGAAAAGTTTGAATTTATAAGAAAATTTTTAATTATTAAAATTAATGAGACTTTAATGTATTGAATACATTACATATATAATCTTTTTGTAAAAAATACTTTACATATATATTACCTTACACATTAAATGTGGAATTTTAATTTAATAAAATGAAAAATACAATAAAATTACAAGTGGAAAATAGAAAAATTAAAAATTCTAGAAAATGCCATGTGTCCAAATGAAGGAGAAGAGGACATGTGGCAAAAAAACCTTCATTTATTATAGTGTATATATATATATATATATATATATATATATATATATATATATATATATATATATATATATATATATATATATATATATATATCCTTGACTAAAGATGATTAAAAACCTCAATCTAAACTTTTAGAATTGAAATGAAGTATTATTTCCTCTCCCTTAATTATAGCAAAAACAACTTTTCCCAATTGAACTTTTGTTTTTCTATAATTAACATTGCTAACTTGCAATGCTTATCATAATTATCATGCTCCCACTAACTTTGACATGTACTCAGAAATTAGTTGGACTTCAAGAAATCAATACTTTATTGACTTGCTTACTAAAGTTCAGACTCCTCATACGAGATGCTTTGATAAAACGTTATCAAAATCATACACCTTTCCTTAGTTAGCACACATGTGTGTGTCTAAACAATTTCGGAACTATGAAAAGGGATGTCGTAATCATAGTCTCAATTGTTTAGACCTTTTCCATTCCTCACAAGTCCATGTTAGTGTGCCGGTTAACCAGATACGCTCCACTAATGACTTTGAGAATGCAAATATCACAATTGCTATCTACCTAAAATCTACTTAGTGAAAGCGTTTCCTCACCATCATTTTCATGACTCAGAGAGAAACCTTATGACACTTATATTTTATGCTGTATGTGTTCCTATCCATGTGAATTTGTGAAAACCATAATCACAAGACAAGGTTAGTGACAAATCCAAACTCATATCGATTGAGCTTGTGCAGTCTTAACTTGTTGCCACATAGCAGCACAAGGGCCTGCCATTGCTTCCAAGTTGTTATGAAACCAATTGAGAACTCTCAGAACTCATATGCAAAGACAACTTTCACTGGAATGGGCACAGAAATAGGAAAAATGTCCACACGATCCTCTTGACATAAACCTCAAATCGTGAGCTACTGAGAAACTACTAGTTTTATTCTGGATTAGATCTAGAAATTCTTTCAGGATCTTTTAGACTCCCACTATCCTCTTGACATATAATACTATTTTTCCAAATATTCAAGAGATAGTGCGGATTCTTTATCAAGACAAACAATTCACACAATTGGCCTTATTTGGTCTTTGTTTTATCGAAAACATCACAACTTACCAATTTCAAATGTACAAGAGTAGGAGACTTTTACTCTTACATTTGACAAGTGTTATAAACATTTCATTAAGATATGTCACTCAACTTACAGTCTTGGAGTAATACTCTAAGACTTGTTTTTGGAACGAAGTATGACCCATCTTCTTGATTTAACCATTTCAACAATTCTTGATTCCTCTTCTTAGCTATTGGAATGCACTAAGATGTCCTTAGAGAACCAACTGCGATATGGTTTCTTAATAATTGAGATGATCAAAAAACATGATACTAAAGTACTCTCCCATCTTTTCAGATTTGAGAAACTTTTATCCTTCTGCCTAATTTGATTCTTCTCATTCGTTCTGCCATACATCGAAAGTTTTCCAATGTTTTAGAATTATACTTAAACTGGTAAGTATAACCATATTTACTAAATTTTAGTAAATCATGACGAATAGTCTTATCGATCTTTTGTGGTGGACTTGACCAGTGCACAAGAATGTATACTCGATCCCTTAGTCCTTCACTTGACTCACATATAAATGTGAACAAGGAATTTGTCTTAATTTTCCAAAGGTGAAAATTCTCATTCATCATACTATACAACTTGCATGATTTCCAAGTTTCTATCCAACTGAAACCTTGGGTGATGAGGATCTTTCCTTATTTGGTAAATTTAGACACTACCATAAATGAAAGAATCAAATTCATATTTCCATTATTGCTAGAAGTATACAAAAATCAATTTTCCATAAGTACCATTGCAAGGACATATAAAATAAAACAAAATTTTATTTATTTATCGAATGCAGAAAAACTTTCCTTACAATGCAACTTTAAATGGAAACTATGCTATTACATATTTCCTAGCAATCTGTCATAACTCTCTAAGTAGTAGCTCAAGAATCCGATCTTCGAACCATGGGATTGAAATCCATCTTCACGATCAGATTCAACATACTCTTTCTCTAAGTTCACTTCCCTTTGCTTGATCCTGCCATGCATTAAAAATGTATTAAGAATCTTAAAATAGGAACTTGAGAGTTAGATAGTGGACTTACCTGAAGCAGAGTCAAGCTTTTTGACTAGACCTTCACTCAGATCATTCAAGTAGTTAAGGTAGCTTCGCAACCAATTCCCATTCCTTTCGCAACAGAAACATATGGACCCTTTGGGAATGGTGCACTGGACTATCTCAAACTTGCCTTTCTCCTTACCATTTGGTCAACCGAGTTGACTATGGTCGATCCCTTTCCATTGGGAAGAGAAAGCTTTTCTGGATATCCAATGTCACTATTGTCAATGTCCATGGAAGTTTGGGAAGTTGATCTTCTAATTAAATTTGCTTTACTAGTGCTCCAAATCTTTGTTGATTCAGTAGCACCAAGCAAATAGATAAGATAATTAAGGGTTTGAGTGACCTTGAACTTGTGGGTTAGGGCGAATAATTGGAGGACGTGGAGGGAATGAATGATGACTTAGAGGACATGATCTTCATTAGGAAAGCTTGTTCCAAGAGTTTTTCGGAAGATCATAAATGTCTAAACCAGACATCTTATGGGAGATATTCAAGATAGGTTATTTAAAGTCCTTAATATAATACCCAATATAAAATATTAAGGCTAGGACCCAACACAATATTTTATAAGTTGGAAGAGGGATTCCGTAATCCAAGTTATAGAATATTTGAAGGTAGGCGAGTGACGATTCACCAATTTCCACCATGAAAAACGAAATAATTTATTAGGTTTAAATTGGATTTGAAACTCCTAGATCTTTTGAGATTCATTGAAGTTTTCAATGACATGTTTCAATATCGATTGTGCCCTCTCAAGTTTTGTGACTGGGATGCCAAGGATCACAAAAAAAGGTGTGAATAACCATGGAAATATACTTGTTACCCTTAATATTTACCCCTCAATCGATGTGTCGGTTAACTAAACATGATCCATCGATACTATGATAAACATTCAGTTACCCTTTACCTACCTTGTTAAATCAAGCTAGTGTGCCGGTTAACCACACGCGCTCCACTAACCGACTTAAGCAAAGTGCAAAGTGTAATTTCATGGGTTAGCACCAAATTCACATTTTCCTAAAGTAACTAAGATTGAGAATTTATAAAAGGTTTAGTTACTTTATATTTATCATTAATACTTTTAATGAAATGAGAATTCTAGTCCTTGTCCTACCCGTTCGGCTAACCACCCTCGACCAGTCAAGGAAGCGATGGGTGAGAGTGGAAACCCATTAAACTGCCATTTTATAGGCAGGAACCTTACACCCCCGTTATAGACCGGCTTCATGAATGAGGTCTACTAACGATAAGATTGACTTGCTCTTATATATATATATATATATATATATATATATATATATATATATATATATATATATATATATATAGATATATATATACATATATATATACATATACATATATATATATATATATATATATATATATATATATATATATATATAGGGAAAATTGAATATACCCTTAAGGGTATATAAGCTTAGGTACCTAAACACACCATACTATGTCGTTTTGTATCATTTATATACATTGTAATTGTCTAATGTTCTTATAATTCAACTTCTAACTTGATTTATTTCAAAGATTTTTATAAATTTCGCATTTATCTTCCTTTTATATAATTTTCATTTTCAACTACAATATTTATAACTTAGTAGGTGTTCATCAAAAAATGTGATGTAAGAGGAAGATAATATTGAAAATTTGAAAATTTTGAAAATAAATCAAGTTAAAGATTGAAGTCTAAGAACATTATAATGAATATATCAAACAAAACGACGTATTATGGTGAGTTTGGGTACCTAAGCTTATATACCCTTAAGGGTATATTCACTTTTCCCTATATATATATATATATATATATATATATATATATATATAATTAACGTATAATACTATAAAGTATAAGGGTTGAATTTTAACTTTTAAAATTCTAAGGGATTAACTTGGAATTAAATTATTCATGAGGGAAACTTTACAAATTCCAAAACTTGAGGGCAAGTTTTGAACTATTCAAAATCTTTTCAATTCCATAACTTATGTGTTTAAAGTAGTTTTAATGAAAAACTCTTCAAGTTCCATAACTTGAGGACAACTGGACAAGTTATGGAAGACTTTAAAACTTTAAAAAATGAGACTCTCCATTTTTCATAACTTATGGAAATCTTATGAGTTTTAATAATCATAAATGTGACTTTTCATATAACTTGAGAACATGTTACGAAAACAGATATTATGAACAACTTTTAGATTAATTTGGATTGAAAACATATTATCACATAACTTTTCTATTAATTTAAATCAACTCATAAGAACAAGGTAATTCAAATCAAACACTTTTTCATGTAATTAGCCTAACCATTAAACTAATACAAACATGAATCTATTGACAATTATTTAAGAAATTGGATTAACATGAACATTACCACATCAAAAACAGGTTTACAAGTTCAAAAACAGCTTAAGGTAATGTTCATAGTGTAATTCCAGCCAAAAAAACTCGAAAATATGTTGTCTGAGGCTCCTACTCGTCGAGTGTATGAACCTACTCAACGAGTAGGATGATTTTCTTCATGGACTCGGCGAGTACATTAGTGGAATCAGCAAGCCCAACGCCCAGATAGCCAGAAAATCGATTTTTTTCCAGCTTTTTAAGCAATTTGCATCAAGTATGATTGAAAACAAGCCTAGGCTCTGATACCACTAAAGGGTTTTGAGCATTCAAACACTATTAAGGTGTACACGCAACCGTAAATACCTTGGAATTATGTTTTCTCTATTATAGATGCAAATATCAATTTTTCCAAGGTATTATTCTAACTACCATAATATGAAGAACATATAATATAAATTCTAGTAGAATTACATACCTCTTTGTTGTAGCTTGATTCCATGGAGCTTAAGAGCCTAGTGCCTCAAGTGTGACACCTCAAATGGTTCAAAAAACATCACCAACATCTTGGAATAAATTGAGAGAAAAGGTTCCTATGCTCAAATTGGCTAGCCCTCATGTTTACACACACTAGTGCCAATTTCTTGAGACATGGGGTCTATATATATGGTGGATATTAGGGTTACACCATGTAACTCATGTCTTTCCATATTCTTCATGCTCCATGGGTTAAAACCTCCATGGAGTATCCATGGGTTTAACCCAACATGAAGAACTATGGATCATAAGCCCACATGCATAAGAATGAATGATTTACTCAATCAATCCCCATATAGTTAATTAGTCTCCTTTTGATCACAAAATTAATTTCAAATTAATTCTTGATCAATACTAATTAAATAATATGATTTCATATTAATATATTAGAACTTATAACATATTAAAAAACCATAATTATCCTTTTTTTTCACAAAAGTCTGACCAAAATGTTCCGATGCCATGCAACCCAAATGGAACATACCAATCAGGTCAGGTATATACTAATTATAGTTGTGGACTTAGACACTAATCCAACACTTATCTCATATCCTAACCCTAATATCTTCACCCTTTATCCCTCTAAACCCTGGAAATCGTCCTCAATCACTCATGGTGGCATTTTGAGCTTATGGAATCCATTTTTGGAGTGTTTGGTCCATTTTAAAGAAGGTAGAGCTTAGTGTAAAGATGGGGATCAAGGGGAAAATTATGGATCTGTATTTTGGTACTCATTTTCAGCTTGATGAAGGTATAAAGCTTTGAACTTGATCATTGATATCTTAGATCTCTTACTAGTGAGTTTTAGTCATTTTGGTCCCAATGATGAGATCTAGTGGTCTCGATTTCATTCCACGAGCTTTAAGTTGCCCCTATTAGTGTTTCTGAGGTTCAAGGTCCAAAAAGTTGGTAACTTTAGAGTTTAAGACCATCCATGTTGAAGTTTGAGTCATTTCCATGGAAGTAGAATGTTATACTTTGAGATTTAGTCTTTTTGGGGCATGCAAAGTCACCGAGTTATTGACTTTATGGGTTTAGACGTCGTTTGGGACTCAAATATGTGGCTTGGACTTATGGATTAAAGCATTAAGTGATTACGGTGGGCGTACAAGCCAGCACGCGCAACGTACAAGCCATTAAGCGAGTACGCTCAACGTACTGCTGAGTACGCCCTAAGTACTTAGTCAGGTTGGAGTTCGTACTTTGGGCTTCAGGATTTGGCCATCTCTTGGGCTAGGTTGTTGTGGGCCTTCGTGGGCCATTTGGAAACAAGGTTTTGGACTCAGTAAATTTATTGGTCTTGAGGAAAGGCCATTAGAAAGGTCTGGGCCCAATTTGGAAAATTGGGACATAACTGGGCCTTGATGACTATGAGATATTGGGCCATTGGAATACCATAAGTTTGGACTAGAATAGATGGACTTAAGGTAAGACCATGTAGGCGTCTGGGCCCATTATTTGACTTTTGGGCCTTTAGAGTGTGAGTTGGACCTTCGGCTTGTAAACCAATAATTAATTGGGTATTATTTGATGTTGACAGTTTGGGAATCTGTCAACCAGCGGCTGGAGTTTTATCTGTGGGACTTCAACAGTGCCAGATGAGTTATCCTAACTATATCAACTAGGTCAAAGGCACCAAGGCCGAACCATTATGGATTTGTATCCGGATTCTGGCATGATATGTTTATTGATTACATCCTAGTAGTTAGGATGTTGATATGCTTATGCATAGCGACTGGTTAGGTCTGTATCCCGGTTATTGGGATGTTGCTATGATTAGTGATCTGTTAGATCAGTTTGATTGTTATATGATATGAGCTAGTGTATGATATTTATGTGTACATTGGTATCATGGTATATAGGATGATGCTATGTTAGTGATCGGTGAGGCCAGTATCTTGGTTATAGGACGTTGTTATGCTATTGATCTATTAGATCGGTTTGTTGTCTATTGACTGTTATGTGATTATCTGTTATATGTGCACATGGTTGTTTGGTTGGAGGTCTGGTTTAGGCGATCCTGCTGTATGTTATAGCCTAACATACCCGATGAGCGGTCCGGATAGGTTGTAGGTCCTGCGAGGCGGTCCAGTCATGCAAGAGGCTCAGGAGGGGTCCAGATAGGTTGTAGGCCTGCGAGGCGGTCCAGTCAGGCTGAAGGCTCATTATGCATGCTGTTTACTTATATGCTATATGTTATGGTTATATCGATATGGCGTTAGTATTTTGGGGGTAACTCACTAAGCCATCGAGCTTACACTTTAAGTTTATTGTTTCATGTTCAGCGGCTGACCGCGGGAAGGCGAAGGTGTGACAACCTGATATTTCAACTTTTTGTAATGACCAAAAAGGGTCAAGTATTGTAACCACTTTTGAGTAATAAAATTTACTTTCATAATAAAATGTACAAATAGTTCTATTTAATTTCCTTCTATGTTTAAATGTCTTTGAACCATGATCGCACGTGAAAAGAACGCCCAAATCCGACTTCATATAGCGAAGTTATGATTTTTCCAAGTTCGGCTTAGCAACAGACATCTAAAAACTCGAATCGGAGATCGAGCGACTTTTGGCCGGAATGACCTAAACGAGAATCGAAGTTCTCGACAATGGTATTCCAGTGGTAAAAAGTCTGGCAAAAACCGACATCAGATAAAGAAGTTATGAATTTTCAAAGAAATTCCTTAAACACGATGAGTTTAAAATAAATAATAAAAAAATAATTTCGGAATTTGCCGACGGAGTCTAAACGAAAGTTGTAGAGCGTAGTCTCACCTACGCGTGGATATAAAGACCATCGAAAACGGAGTTCGTATGAAGAAGATATAAATTTTTGAAGTTTAATAAATAAATTATATATTTATTTAATTCAAAAATCGGACCTTATCCGAAGAGGAGGCAGCGTCCTCATCCGAGGTACGCGCTGCGTACCCCTGTACGCCCTGCGTACCCGAGAGACTTGGCATCTGATCGTCCATGTCGCCCTATCCGAGGCGTCCGACCCGTCCGACCCGTCCGAAGCGTCCGACCCGTCCGACCCGCTGTCCCGTCCGACCCGCCGTCCCATCCGACCCGCCTCCCCAGCAACCCGTCCCATCCGAAGCCGAGGCAGTCAAGGCTTCGGTCATGCATGACGTACGCGTACGCGCTGCGTACGAGCGTACGCCCCGCGTACCGAGGCAGTTCAGCCTTCCTATAAATAGGATGCGAGGGCTTCCGAGAAAAGGGCTCATTTCTCTCCTATCTCTCACAATCTTGCCTCGTTTTCCGTGCCCGTTCAAACCCGAAGCTCTGGTCTTTTTGCTCAAGTCCCGAGGGTCGATTTTACTCCCGAGATTCTCGAGAATCCCGAGGAAAATCCGTTTCCCGAGACGAAACTCTGCCCGGTTTTCCATCTCGCTATCTTCAAACTTTCAAGTGAGTTCATACCCCTTAATTTACCTTTTAAATATTTTATAAATTCTTTTATATATGCTTTCAAGGGGGGGATTACAAGTAAAACACACGAGTATTATCGTGTGTTACATAAAGAAACTCTTTTATATGTTGTTATATATCCAAATCACATGCGATTTATAAACCTTTAAGGAACTTTCACATATATATATATATATATATATATATATATATATATATATATATATATATCATATGTTAAAATGGCATTCTATCTTTTGAAATATAAATTTGTTGTAATGCATGTATAAACTAAACTTTTCTTAGATTATTCTTGTCTATCTTAGACTCTGCACCAAAAATCTATGCTTTCATAAACAAGTGATTCCTTTTCTAGGTATTTCTAAACAAACAAGACACACTTTTAGAAAACTATAATAGGTATGGTTTTACGAACAAATTTCTAACTCTTATGTACTAGAAACATGAATTTCAAGAAGTTTACTTTCGTATACAAGAACAAACGTAACATTTTAACAAGTAGATCTGTTTTTATACCACGGTTTTGTGAGACACTAACTTCATGTATGTTCGAGTACACATTTCAAGTCCTGTATTATATACCAGAATCCCTTGGAGGGGGAGCGTGGTGTTTGTGTATAGATCTATACGGGCTTGACAACCCGCGCCCTGACTGTTAGCTGCAGTCCACCGTTTGGGGTGACAAACGTCATAACATTTCAACGCCTGAAGAACGTTGTGTATAGGCATTCCGAGTCGATAGTATGGTTATAAAACTCACAAGGGGTATTAAAAATGCATTGATTTACAAGGTTTTCAAACTCATTGGTTATTTTACACTTACATACATTTTAGAAACAAACATTGGTCTTGAGTGAAGGCTACTATTATACTAGTAGAAAATATAGGATTTTCTAAACACAAACAAACAAGGACAAAACATTTCATTTCATTCAAACATTGTCATTTAAATACTTATGAAACTCACCAGCTTAATTGCTGATCTACTCTTTCAAAATTACTTGTATGTCCCAGGAAATCAGTAAATTTCAGGTATTCATTTTGCTTTTGATGAAGGGATGCTGCGGCGCCAGTTTAATCTCGTATTTTGACATCATATTGTAATTGGTTTTGAACATGTAACTTTTGACAAATGTAAACTTTCAATTATATATATGATGGTTGTATTGCTTTCTTTACTATGTATTCATTTGTTACGTTACCACATGAAGTCGTCCGCCCCCCGAACGTTTCCGCCGTTCAGGTTTGGGGGTGTGACAGATTGGTATCAGAGCAATGTTTATAGTGAACTAAGTATATCAAACCACATAAGATATACAAACTATAAATGCTTAAGGGACTAATACTCTCTGACAAAACAAATTTTCTTTTTACGTGTAAGCAGCTTTGCGTTCAACTTAAATTGATAGTTCATTTAAGTACAATTACATGCATACCACAAATTATTTTCATGTTATACAACTATACAAGTATATAGACAAGTTGACACTACGATTGAGACTCGATATATGTAATCTGATTTTGGACAAATATAGCGTGATCAACTATATTTGCCCGAGATTGGACCAACGTATATCGAGGAATGATCGTAGTAAGCAACAAGTCAAACCTTACCAAACCATTACTAGAATCAAACACAAGAATTTAAATACTATAGGAGTATTTGCTATCTAAACTAGTTTAACTTACATGTTTTGCACATTTCAACTTTATTCCATTCTTATAACCCTATTTCTCGTACAGTCAAATGGCTGGATTTCACCACCCTGGCGACCCCTATTTTCCCAACCAAGGCAACGGAGGATGGATCGAAGATGATCCCGAAGAGGACGAGGAACCCATAGAAGTGGGTGATGACTCCGGTACCGACTCAGATCCGGAAGTTATCGATCCACCACCCATTCAACCTCCCGTCTTCGTAAGGAACTTTCAAGGACCGACTCCCGTCTGGGGAAGTCACCTCCACCATTGGAGCCAACAGCAAAACCTACGCCCTCCCTACGGCATGTGCCGGGACTTCTACGATGTCCGAGGCGGAGGTTCAGCTGATCGAGCACTCCCGGTAATGGTGGGTAAGTTAGCCAATCAGTCCTATCAGTCTGGAGTTCAAGCTAGTCGACTCCGGGATGTCAACGTGGAAGTGCAGGTTCACACTTCTGACCTCCGTAGGCTGGACAAGATACAAGACAATGCTCAACTCCAAACCGAAGCATTTCAAGCGCAAATGATTGCAGCCCTCGCTGAACTGAGGGAACAACAAGCCGCTTTTGATAGGCGTCTAATGGAGTCGAAGCAATCAGATGCGGAGTCAAGCTCCAAGCGCAACCTACGACGCAAGTAGTGCTTGTCAAGGACTCAAATTTTGTTATAGTTTAGGACCTCGGCTAAAAGTCTTTAAATTTCTCGAACTTTGTAACCGGAGACCCTTATAGGGGTCAAATTTTCATGATCGTTGTAACAAGTTTTATATTAATATAAGTGACACTATTACTACTATGTTAAGTATTTCGTTCAAACCTGGAATGGTCTTTGGGAAGCCAAATACTTGCTTCATACCTTCAGTCTTACAAATAACTTTCATTCTTCTATTTTAAGACTCATACTATCATCTATTGTTGATATATAGCGATTTAGTTCATGAGACACATACATTTTCTATTCTATGAAATTCTTATCCTTGTCTTTTCAACCTATAGTTGAAGGATGCCTCCACGTAGGAATCCAAGGCGAAACAACGGTGAGGAAGCACCTGTACCACCACCACCTCCACCACCTCAATTTGATGCTGTTATGTTTCAAGCAGCAGTCACCGCAGCGGTGGCAGCTGCCATGTCACAGATCAATAACTCGAGTACTAATGGCTCGGGATCTGGCACACACCTATCCAACCATGGCGAGAGTCATGGACCACCTCGAGAATTCACCTATAAGGACTTCACTAATGCCAAGCCCCGGATGTTTTATGGAACTGGTGGTGTAATGGCCCTGAGGCAGTGGATTGAAAGGACGGAGGCAGTCTTTGAAATCTGCTCCTGTCCCGAGCACAACAAAGTTAAATTTGCAACTTTCACCCTTCTTAATAAAGCTTTAACTTGGTGGAATGGCCACGTTAAAGTACTTACCCTAATCGTGGCAAACTCCATAAGCTGGGAGAGCCTGAAGGCAATGATGATGAGAGAATACTGCCCACGGGGAGAGATTCAAAAGCTTGAACACGAGCTATGGACTCTCGGAATGGTTGGTACCGACATCGCTACTTATACCAACAGATTCTGCGAGTTGGCAATCCTTTGTCCAGATATGATTGCTCCCGAGAGCAAGAAAATAGAAAGGTACATCTGGGGACTGACACCCCAAATGCGATCAAGTGTGTTAGCTTCTAAACCTGACACCTTTGAAAGTGCTAAAGAACTGGCACAATCTCTGATTGACTACGGAGGTCATCAGAACTCAACCACTTCTGTACCAGCACCACAGAAAGGAAACAACAACAACAACAACAACAACAACAACAACTACAACAACAACAACAACAACAACAACAATGGCAGAAAGAGAGTGTGGAATAAAGGGAAGGGTGGGTCTTCCCAAGAATCCGCAAAGAAACAACTGGTTTCAGTGAATGCTGCCACTGTACCTACTGCAGCTCCTACAAATACCTACCCAACAAAGCCTTATGTAGGTAACCTCCCAAAGTGTACCAAATGCAATTACCACCACCACGGATCTTGTCAGGAAATGCAGTGCGCCAACTGCAACAGGAAGGGACACACAGCCCGTTTCTGCAAAGACCCTGCAAAACCTATCACTCAAGTTCCCGGTGCGGGTGTAGGGCAGACTTGCTACGGTTGTGGCGAGGTGGGCCACTACAAGAGGAACTGTCCTAACGCAGCAGGCACCGGAGGTGTGGGACGAGTTTTGGCAATATGCCATGACGAAGCTGTAGCTGACCCAACTATAGTTGCTGGTACGTTCCTTCTCGATAATTCATACGCATGCATATTATTCGATAGTGGAGCGGAGAGAAGCTTCGTGAGTCAAAACTTTATTCATTTACTTAAACCTAAACCTAGCAAGGTAGAAAAATCATTCACTGTAGAGCTGGCCAATGGAAAAACCGAAAACACTAATTGCATATACATGGGCTGTACGTTAACTTTAGACGGCCATTCTTTCCCAATCAATCTCATGCCGGTCCAAATTAAAAGTTTCGACGTCATAGTCGGCATGGATTGGTTGAGTCTTCTTCGCGCCGACATCATGTGCTTTGAGAAAGCAGTCCGTCTTAATCTCCCTAACAACGAAACCTTAGTTATCTACGGCGACAAATCTAGTACAAACCTTCGCATCATTTCGTGCATCCAAGCTCGAAAGTGCTTGCGGAAGGATTGTCGAGCATTCCTAGCGCACATCATTGATACAAGTCAAGAACTGAAGGACATCAAGAGCATCTCGGTAGTACGCGACTTTCCCGATATCTTTCCAGAAGAACTACCAGGATTACCACCGCAACGCCAAGTCGAGTTCAGAATCGACTTAGTTCCAGGAGCTACCCCAGTAGCGAAGTCGCCTTACCGTCTCGCACCAGCAGAGATGCAGGAACTTTCCAGTCAACTTAATGAACTCCTTCAAAAAGGATTCATAAGACCAAGTTTCTCACCTTGGGGAGCACCGGTCTTGTTTGTAAAGAAGAAAGACGGATCGTTCCGTATGTGCATCGACTTCAGAGAGTTGAACAAACTTACTATCAAGAAGCGCTATCCTCTACCCCGCATTGGCGACCTATTCGATCAACTTCAAGGAGCGAACTACTTCTCAAAGATAGACCTACGATCCGGATATCACCAATTACGAGTTCTAGAGGGGGACATTCCAAAGACAGCTTTCCGAACTCGTTATGGACACTACGAATTTGTAGTGATGCCGTTCGGATTAACCAATGCACCAGCGGTATTTATGGACCTAATGAATAGGGTATGCCGCCCTTACTTGGATCAGTTCGTCATCGTCTTTATCGATAATATACTTATCTATTCTCGAAGTGAGGAAGAGCATAGTCAACACCTACGAAAAGTCCTAGAAACACTGCGAACGGAGAAACTCTATGCGAAGTTCTCTAAATGCGAATTTTGGATTCGAAGAGTCGAATTTTTAGGCCACGTTGTTAGCGAGAAAGGTATAGACGTGGACCCCTCCAAAATTAAGGCTATTGAGAACTGGTCGGCACCAAAGACACCTACAAAAATTCGTCAATTTCTAGGTCTAGCTGGCTACTATCGCAGATTCATAAAGAACTTTTCGAGCATTGCGAAACCTCTTACTACATTAACCCAGAAAGGTGTGGCCTTTGACTGGGAAGCGAAACAAGAGAAGGCATTCCAGACACTAAAGCAGGCCTTGTGCACCGCACCGATACTATCCCTCCCCGAAGGGATAGAAGACTTCGTAGTGTATTGCGATGCGTCAAATCAAGGACTTGGTTGTGTTCTTATGCAGAGAGGGAAGGTTATCGCTTATGCCTCCCGACAGCTTAAGACACACGAAGTGAACTATACGACACACAATCTCGAGTTAGGAGCAGTGGTATTTGCTCTGAAGATCTGGAGGCACTACTTATACGGGACAAAGAGTACTATTTTCACCGATCACAAGAGCCTTCAACACATTTTCGATCAAAAGGAACTCAACATGCGACAACGACGATGGGTTGAGTTACTGAATGACTAGGAATGTGAAATTCGTTATCATCCTGGCAAGGCCAACGTAGTAGCTGACGCCCTCAGTCGAAAGGAATACACTGGTCGGAGGGTCAAATCTCTGACCATGACTATGCATTCCCACTTATCCACACAAATTAAGGAGGCACAAATGGAAGCTTTGCAACCTGAAAATGTGGCAGGTGAATCCCTGCGAGGAATGGAGAAGAATCTAGAAGTCAAGGGTGGCGGAGCCTACTATCTCATCGACCGAATCTGGACCCCGAAACATGGTGGTTTCAGAAACGTAGTCATGACCGAGGCTCACAACTAAAGATATTCCGTTCACCCGGGTTCAGATAAAATGTATCTGGATCTTAAGAAGCTGTACTGGTGGCCTAACATGAAAGCAGAAATTGCTACCTTCGTGAGTAAATGTCTTACTTGCGCTAAGGTTAAGGTCGAGTATCAGAAACCGTCAGGATTACTACAACAACCAGAGATACCAGAATGGAAATGGGAGCGAATTACTATGGACTTCATAACCAAGTTACCCAAGATGACAAGTGGACTCGATACCATATGGGTCATTGTCGACAGATTGACCAAATCCGCGCATTTCCTACCCATCAAGGAGACTGACAAAATGGAGAAGCTTACAAGAACTTACTTAAGGGAAGTAGTGCGACTGCATGGTGTTCCGATATCCATTATCTCCGATCGAGATAGTAGATTCACTTCAAGATTCTGGCAGTCACTACAAAGTTCCCGGGGAACTAGGCTAGACATGAGTACAGCCTACCACCCACAAATAGACGGACAAAGTGAGAGAACAATACAAACTTTAGAAGATATGCTGAGAGCCTGTGTGATTGACTTTGGAAAGGCATGGGATATTCATTTACCCCTTGTCGAATTTTCATACAACAATAGTTATCATACAAGCATAAAGGTTGCTCCGTTTGAAGCCCTCTATGGTCGAAAGTGCAGATCCCCTATGTGTTGGACTGAAGTTGGCGATACCCAGTTAGCTAGAGGAAGAGTTCCTGAAAGCACTCTCACCGGTCCGGAAATCATACGAGAAACGACAGAGAAGATCGTTCAGATTCGTGAACGATTGAAAGCCTCTAGAGACCGACAGAAAAGCTACGCTGACCAAAGGAGGAAACCTTTGGAATTCCAGGTAGGAGACCACGTCTTATTAAAGGTCTCACCGTGGAAGGGTTTAATACGATTTGGAAAGTGTGGGAAACTAAATCCAAGATACATAGGGCCTTTCGAGATCCTTGCCAGAATCGGCCCTGTGGCTTACAAACTTAACCTACCGCGCGAACTTAGTAACATCCATCCAACCTTCCACGTCTCAAACTTGAAAAAGTGTCTGTCCGAGGAGACTCTTGTTATTCCACTCGACGAGATCGAGATCAACGAGAGCCTCAACTTTATGGAAGAACCAGTAGAAATCATGGACCGAGAGGTCAAACAAACAAAACAAAGTCGCATACCCATCGTGAAGGTTCGCTGGAACGCCAAGCAGGGACCTGAATTCACATGGGAACGCGAAGATCAGATGAAACAAAAGTACCCTCATCTCTTTCATGTTCACTAGTATCTTTACTACTTTAAATTTCGGGACGAAATTCTCTCTAACGGGGGGATGATGTGACAACCCGATATTTCAACTCTTTGTAATGACCAAAAAGGGTCAAGTATTGTAACCACTTTTGAGTAATAAAATTTACTTTCATAATAAAATGTACAAATAGTTCTATTTAATTTCCTTCTATGTTTAAATGTCTTTGAACCATGATCGTACATGAAAAGAACGCCCAAATCCGACTTCATATAGCGAAGTTATGATTTTTCCAAGTTCGGCTTAGCAACAAATATCTAAAAACTCGAATCGGAGATCGAACGACTTTTGGCCGGAATGACCTAAACAAGAATCGAAGGTCTCGACAATGGTATTCCAGCGGTAAAAAGTCTGGCAAAAACCGACATCAGATAAAGAAGTTATGAATTTTCAAAGAAATTCCTTAAACACGATGAGTTTAAAATAAATAATAAAAAAATAATTTCGAAATTTGCCGACGCAGTCTAAACGAAAGTTGTAGAGCGTAGTCTCACCTACGATTGGATATAAAGACCATCGAAAACGGAGTTCGTATGAAGAAGATATGAATTTTTGAAGTTTATTAAATAAATTATATATTTATTTAATTCAAAAATCGGACCTTATCCGAAGAGGAGGCAGCGTCCTCATCCGAGGTACGCGTTGCGTACCCCTGTACGCCCTGCGTACCCGAGAGACTTGGCCTCTGATCGTCCAGGTCGCCCTATCCGAGGCGTCCGACCCGTCCGAAGCGTCCGACCCGTCCGACCCGCCGTCCCATCCGACCCGCCTCCCCAGCAACCCGTCCCATCCGAAGCCGAGGCAGTCGAGGCTTCGGTCATGCATGACGTACGCGTACGCGCTGCGTACGAGCGTACGCCCCGCGTACCGAGGCAATTCAGCCTTCCTATAAATAGGATGCGAGGGCTTCCGAGAAAAGGGCTCATTTCTCTCCTCTCTCTCACAATCTTGCATCGTTTTCCGTGCCCGTTCAAACCCGAAGCTCTGGTCTTTTTGCTCAAGTCCCGAGGGTCGATTTTACTCCCGAGATTCCCGAGAATCCCGAGGAAAATCCGTTTCCCGAGACGAAACTCTGCCCGGTTTTCCATCTCGCTATCTTCAAACTTTCAAGTGAGTTCATACCCCTTAATTTACCTTTTAAATATTTTATAAATTCTTTTATATGCTTTCAAGGGGGGGATTACAAGTAAAACACACGAGTGTTATCGTGTGTTACATAAAGAAACTCTTTTATATGCTGTTATATATCCAAATCACATGCGATTTATAAACCTTTAAGGAACTTTCACATATATATCATATGTTAAAATGGCATTCTATCTTTTGAAATATAAATTTGTTGTAATGCATGTATAAACTAAACTTTTCTTAGATTATTCTTGTCTATCTTAGACTCTACACCAAAAATCTATGCTTTCATAAACAAGTGATTCCTTTTCTAGGTATTTCTAAACAAACAAGACACACTTTTAGAAAACTATAATAGGTATGGTTTTACGAACAAATTTCTAACTCTTATGTACTAGAAACATGAATTTCAAGAAATTTACTTTCGTATACAAGAACAAACGTAACATTTTAACAACTGATCTGTTTTTATATCACGGTTTTGTGAGACACTAACTTCATGTACGTTCGAGTACACATTTCAAGTCCTGTATTATATACCAGAATCCCTTGGAGGGGGAGCGCAGTGTTTGTGTATAGATCTATACGGGCTTGACAACCCGCACCCTGATTGTTAGCTGCAGTCCACCGTTTGGGGTAACAAACGTCATAACATTTCAACGCCTGAAGAACGTTGTGTATAGGCATTCCGAGTCGATAGTATGGTTATAAAACTCACAAGGGGTATTAAAAATGCATTGATTTACAAGGTTTTCAAACTCATTGGTTATTTTACACTTACATACATTTTAGAAACAAACATTGGTCTTGAGTGAAGGCTACTATTATACTAGTAGAAAATATAGGATTTTCTAAACACAAACAAACAAGGACAAAACATTTCATTTCATTCAAACATTGTCATTTAAATACTTATGAAACTCACCAGCTTAAATGCTGATCTACTCTTTCAAAATTACTTGTATGTCCCAGGAAATCAGTAAATTTCAGGTATTCATTTTGCTTTTGATGAAGGGATGCTGCGGCGCCAGTTTAATCTCGTATTTTGACATCATATTGTAATTGGTTTTGAACATGTAACTTTTGACAAATGTAAACTTTCAATTATATATATGATGGTTGTATTGCTTTCTTTACTATGTATTCATTTGTTACGTTACCACATGCAGTCATCCGCCCCCAAACGTTTCTGCCGTTCAGGTTTGGGGTTGTGACAGAAGGTGTGATCGTACACTTCCTCGATTGATGTATGATTTCTGGGAACTCTGATGTTTAAACTATTTTGAAAACAAATTGTAATAACCGAATGATTTTAAATGATTTAAAAAGTTTTAAATTGGCTCGAATTTTATGGATGTTATGAAAGACCCTCACTTTCGTATTTATGAAAGACCCAAACTTTCATACTTGACAATATAATTACTCCAAAACATGCTACTTGCATATTCATAAAAACAATATTTTACATTGATAAAGAGGTTACAAATCGACTATTTTAAAGCGTTATATATATATATATATATATATATATATATATATATATATATATATATATATATATATTACATAACTTCCTAGGATTTCTATAGTTTTATACATATGGGAGTGCAAAATACAATAGTTTCAAACTATTCAAAAATCTTCTACTAGTATATAACTATACTGGATGCTTATCTCCTGAAATATGTTAAACATTTAGAGGGTAAGTGGTGATGCTTAGTGAGTTCAATAATAGATACAATATAATGTTATGCCATATATATACTTCAATATGGCAGAAGCAAAGAGGAACAAGGAACAACAAGGGCATATGTGAATCATGTGACAAACTTTCCATATCAGTCATTGATTTGATTCAAAGATATACAATAATGAGACATAACAATTTCCATACTTGATGTACATCAATAAAGCTTTGGCCCGAATGGCACAGAAGACATACAACTTCAGATTACGATTTTGGTAGGGTTCAGGCTTATAGCGCTGTCTAACCTTCTGCCAATGCCATAAAATAGAAATCATTTTCTTACGGAGACATGTTCTACATGGCCAGAGGCTACATACCAGTACCAATGTGAATCTAAGTCCTTTCACTTATCACATGGTCAAAGGTATTTCTTTGCTATTTAAAATAACGAATAAAAATAACGTGGGAAAAAAACCCAAAATAATAACACTGGAAAGCACATAGCACATATAACACATAACATACAATTGTTCCTATATATTAAACTCACCGTGAAATATCCAGGGGCTAAAATATTAATTTGGGTAGTACTTCGGCTCTAAATCTAACTTTCTTTGTTGAAAACGGGGCTCTGCAAAGGTAGAGCTTCAAAACTGAAAAGATAATTTTTCGGGCTTCTCGGGCACTTTGGGGCGTGTTTCGGGTGTTAAAAATTAAATTGGGGCTTCGGGGGAAGTGCAAGTAGAAGAAATATAAGTTTAGGGGTAAAAAGTGGAAATTTTCTAATATTTACCCGGGAGGTCTCGCACCCCTTATATAGGGCCGAGGTTCGGATCCAAAGCGAGGGGAAGAGGGCAGGTGGCTGCTAGGCTCGGACCAGCTGGCTACTTCAGCGGGGCTTGGATGCGAGGGTCGGATCTGCTGGCTCGCAATCAGCAGCTTCGGATTGGACCCAACTTCGGTCCAATAGGCAGGCTCCACGTAGGTGCGAGGGTCATCCGAGGGATGTCTCATGCGAAGGTGTCTGAAGCATAGTGGACCGCGGACTTGGTCCAATCAGAAGGCGACATATCAAACCTCGGTCCTATCAAATGGCGACACGTGGAGGCTGTATGTGAGGGATGACGTGGCTGGCACTATTCATGCAAAATTTATCGAAAATTGTGCCTAATCTTGTAAAATCCATAACTTTTTCATACGGTCTCCGTTTTTGACGTTCTTTATATGCACGTGTAGGTAAAATACTGATCTACAACTTTCCTTAGGCTTCGTCGGCTAATATTGAATTTATTTTTAATATTATTATTTTTAACAGACCGGGACAAGAAAATCCGTTAAAAGTTCATAACTTCTTCATCCGACATCCGTTTTCGTTGGACTTTTTACCATTGTATTGCTAATGACGAGACCTTCAATTCTCGTTTAGGTTATGTCGGCTAAAAATCACTCAATCTAAAATTCAAGTTTTTAGTTGTCTACTTTTATGTTGAAACTTGTAAAAATCATAACTTCCTCATACGAAGTCAGATTTTGGCGTTCTTTTTATCAAAATTCTTGGTTTAACGAATACTACAACTTTCATTTAGATTACTAAGGCTAAAAAGTAGTTTCTCAAAAACTCACTTTTTACGTCATTCGACCCCCTGCCGGTTTTGTTGCGGATCTTCGAATTGTCATAACTTCTTCCTTATAACTCGGATTTCGATGAGGTTTTCGCCTAAATGTTTCAAACGAGATTATCTACAACTTTCAATAATAAAATTTTACTTATTCCAAATTTTATATTTTCGTTAAATTTCACTATTTGACATTTGATTGGAATCTCATCAGACTTCCAATAGTTTCTGAATGATTCTAAGCGTCGTTTTACTTCAATTCTAGTAAAAAATATCTGTTAGAAATCAACATTCAAATTCACATAATATTTCATAATATTATTTACTTAAAACACGATTTCAAAATGTGTATGTTACAAATACCTCCTCCTTTTGAGGATTTCATCCCCGAAATTACATCGATTAAATAAATGGGGATATTTTTCTCTTATCTCATTCTTATTTTCCCAAGTATAATTTGGGCCTCGATGGTGTTTCCACTTGACAAGCACCAACTATACTTCTTTATTACGTAGATTAGTTGTTCTTTCATTCACGATCTCTTCAGGCTCTTCTACATATCTTAACTTAGTATCCAATTTCACTTCGGATAATGGAACTATCTCATCATTGATGCTCAAGCATTTACGCAGATAGCTCACATGAAACACATCATGAATACCTGCCAAATCTTCCGGCAATTCCAAGCGGTATGCTTGTTTACCAACTCTCTTGATGATTTTGAAAGGACCAACAAATCTAGGGCTTAGTTTTCCTTTCTTCCCAAATTGCATAATGCCTTTCCACGGGGATACTTTTAGCATTACGAAATCGCCCACCTGGAATTCTATGGGTCGTCCCTTCTTTTCTGTATAGGACTTCTGTCGATCCTTGGCCGCTTTCATTCTTTCTCGTACAATTTCAATGTTGTTGGTGGTGTCTTGAATCATTTCAGGGCCTCCAAGGATCTTATGTCCTATGTCTTGCCAACATAATGGAGTACGACACTTGCGACCATATAATGTTTCATATGGTGGAATTTTGATTGAAGCGTGGTAACTATTATTATAAGAGAATTCGACAAGAGGTAAGTATTTATCCCAGTTACCACCGAACTCCAAGACACATGCATGAAGCATATGTTCTACTGTTTGGATTGTTCTCTCTGTCTGACCATCTATTTGGGGATGATAAGCTGTGCTGAGAGCAACTTGAGATCCTAATTCACGTTGCATACTAGCCCAAAAGTGAGAAGTGAAGTGAGTATCACGATCGGAAATGATCTTTAGTGGCACACCATGTCTTGCAACAATTTCATCCAAGTATACTTGTGTGTATTTCTCCATTCGAGTCATTTCACGCATGGCAAGAAAATGAGTGCTTTTAGTCAGGTGGTCAACGATTACCCAAATGATATCATGCTGTCTAGCAGTCTTTGGCAATTTGGTAATAAAATCCATACACAGTTCTTCCCATTTCCATATAGGAACACTAATACATTCTGGGGTTTCATAAGGCTTTTGGTGCTCTGCTTTGACTTGTAAGCATACTAAGCATTCTTGTACATATCTTCCAATGTCTCTCTTTAATCCAGGCCACCAATAATCAGCTCTTACATCATAGTACATTTTACTTGTACCAGGATGTATTGACAATTTAGATTTATGGGCTTCATCTAAAATCTTTTGTCTTAATCCACCAATCTTTGGAATCCATAGCCGATTCTTGAATTCTTTTAATCCTCGCGGATCATCAAGTAAAGCATCATTATAATGTATCATCCCTTCTTTCTTCACATTTTCTGGCTTTAGGGCCTCTTCTTGCCATTCCTCTAATTCATCTAAAATAGTGAAGTTTCCTGTAGTATGAGTAATAGCATAACACATACTATTGTGATAAACCTTTCTGTTAAGTGCATCGACCACATGCAACAGAGATCAGATAATCCTTCAAGTAATAGACTCATCCCTATAATGGTTAGACTCAAACGAGAACTATGGAATAGGGTCAAATCTATCACTCTGAGATTATCCAGCCTATGCCACATGTGACTTAGCATACTCACTTAATAGCTAACTCACATTACTAAGAGTCCCACAAAGCACAAAGCAAGCAACATTCAGACAATGGAAAATCTAACCATCATATTCCAATCAAATCATTCTATCCTCTAATCAGGAAGCTGTACATGTAATTCAAAGGCTCATACATTCAGGCATAACCTAAACAGGCTATCCTATTACTGACTGATCAGTACTAACATGCAAGTCTACAAGCACATACAATAGGCATATAAGGCATCCTCCTTCGATCCTTAGCCCTAATATAGAATGCAATTCTCATAATCATATCATATCATATCATTTCATAACATGTATGGATATCTTGGGAAGACTTAATTAAGCTCGGCTGATTGCACGCGTCACATACCTTGTTCTTTTCAAAGTTCTTTTCTCTTTTCAAACTTCTTTTATAAAATGATTTTATTTTTGAAAATTTTCATACCAAGTCCTTAGTTTGAGTTTAGACACACCCGAGAGTGTGCCCGAATCCCTCAAACGAAGGCTCTAATACCAACTAGTAACATCCCAAAATTCAAGGCCAAAAGTTTCATTTTTAAATAAGTTATTACATAAAACCATCAGTATAAAAACATTCATAATAATATCTCGTGTCAAACCAAAGTGTCAGTAATCAAAACAAATTATCATAAAAACCATATCAGAGTGTAATCTCCAAAGATCGCATGTGCGGAAAACATAGAGTGATGCGCTGCGATCAAGACGACTCCGTTCCTTTAGACACAAAGTACCTGAAACCAAAACTGAAAACCGTAGGCATGAAGCTTAGTGAGTTCCACCATCATACCACATACCACACAATCACAAAGCATACATACTGTCGGGCAATTCTGGGGCGACCGACCTACCCCGTAGGAACATTCTAGGGTGCCGACCTACCCGTGTCAAGCCATTTTGGGGTGCTGACATACCCGTGTCAAGCCATTCTGGGGTGCTGACCTACCCGTGTCAACCCATTATGAGGTGCTGACCTACACATCGGTCCTAACAACCGACCCTCAGGGACTATTCCACCCCCTACCGCTACTATCACATATATCATAACATAAACATACTATCAGAGATATCTAGGTTGTCCGAACTACCCTTCGGTCCTAACAACTGAACTTGGGGACTATTCCCCTCCTGCTACCACTCTCACATATAACATATCATGCAACCATATAAACATATTATCACTTACTGTCAGATATATCTGGGGTGTCTGAACTACCCTCCGGTCCTAACAACTGAACTCTACTACTATCACAAATAGCATATCATGCCAGCATATAACATATCAGGTAGTAGCAAACCAAGATAATATCACAAAGACTATCCTCTAACATACAACTCCTACTAGTGGGCCGGCATTGTGGCCGTATACCCACCGCTACTGAAAGTGTAACTCACCTCACACTGCTGAAGTTCCGTAGACACAATCTCACACATCTGAAGACTCGCAAACTCAACCCCAGCTGTTGGCTGACAGATTCCCGAACTTTAAACACCAAAATAACACCCAATTAATAATTAGGTACCAATACATACCCATAAGTACATTCTTTGGGTAATTATTACATTACCCCTAACTTGGCTTATTCAAGCCCAAGGCCCAATCCATAGGTCTAAAGTCAATTATGATTCAAAGCCCAACATATGGCCCAATTTTCCAAATTGGGCCCAAACGTTTGCATGGTCTCATTCTAAGGCCCAACCAAACGTCCAGTCCATCATTCAACATTCTTATGGCCCAAAATCACATAATCGAAAAGGCCCAAACTATGGCCCATCTATGGCCTAATTTTCCAAATTGGGCCCAACTCCTCATATGGTCCTCACCTCGAAGCCCATTAAGTATTCTAGACCCTTTGTTTGATCTTGGATGGCCTATTAATAACTCAATTATCAAGGCCCAATAGACAGGCCCAACAGTGAACCCAAGTGAAATTAGGGTTTCATGGCATTAGGGTTTCCAACCCATCTTAGCCCAATAGGCCCATTAGCTAAGTCCTTAGATCCATCAGGGTCCAAAAGCCCATTAGACTGTTACACCCTGAAAACCGAAGGCGGAAACATTTCCGGGGTTGACTCCACGTTGAGTATCACATCCAATGTACATAGTAAGTAAAGTAGAACAACCATTACATTACATATAAAAGTTTTACAATTGTTTTCAAAAGTAAAGTTGCACAGTTGTGATACATAGTATATATATATATATATATATATATATATATATATATATATATATATATATATATATACATATATATATATATAAACAAAATAAAATGGGTCTTCTGAGCACTCCAACTTCGAGCAAAAAGGATCTTCGGTACCTGTTCTAACGTTGACCTGAGAACACAAGCGGTTTTGAAAATCAGCATAACGCTGGTGAGTTCATAAGTAGTTTTGTTTTGTGAAAATGTTCATGCTTCCTTTCTGTTTCTTAAAAAAGTAACACACGCCAAGAAAATCCCACATTTTCTTAAAAGTTGATTGTTGTTTCACAATTACAAAGTATAGTAGGTTTGTACACTAAAAACATGTTACTCATGTGAAAAATGTATAGTTTGATTATTCAGTTTGTTAAACTGTTCTGCTTGAGTTCCAATGTATCCCCAGGAAAGTCCCATACTTTCCTGATTGTGAGTTATCATTTGTAAAAGATGTAATGTTATCTGTTTTGTTACACTTTTCTAGTTAAGTATATGTTCCCCAGGAAGGCCCCATGCTTTCCTGAATGTTGGTTTTCAATGTAAAAGATGTATAAGTTATTCATTATTACTATAAGTAAATCTCTGTTATCCTAATAGCGAGTTCCATAACCATACTAAGGACTGAACCTGTGGCAATAAGTAGTCCACAACCTTATGACTTTCGTCACCCTTAAACCATTTCGGTTCGGCTGTAGCTAGCAGCCAGGAGTGGGGTAGTCAGCCCCGTATAGATCTATACACTCAAGTCACACTCTCTAAATCCCAGAGATTCTGGTTACGGGTGTAGTCCTCCACTCGCGTATCTCTGTGCAGTGTTCGCCGAGGACGTGTCTCCAATCATATAGGAATAACAAATTTACTAGTAATAATATGATAATCCTCCATTCGCGTATCTCTGTGGAATGTTACCGAGGACAAGACAGTGTACAAATTATATTGTTCATGTGTTCTAATGTCATGCTTTTAACTGATAGAATGTTGAAAACCATTTGTGAAATATATAAAACATAACAGTTTATAAAACCCATTTCACAAATAAATGTTTACGTGATCTGCATGTTCTACTGGTTATCAGTTGTGTATATCAGTATTAAAAGCATATGAAATGTGAAACACACACACACGAAAATAAGTTTTTGAGTACAACAAAACCCTTGTACTTTGCTTGTGTTCCCCCTGAAAACAGTGAAAAACAGTGAAAAATGGTAGGGGTATGAACTCACCAGACTCGGAAATGCGATGGTTTTGGATATTAGACGTTGGTTCGGGGCTTGATTATTCGCGATGTCCCTATGTAAAATGTAATAATGTCCATATATAACTAATTAGATTTACAATCACTAATCATATGGAACATTACACTCCAACGAGGTTAAACACCTCAAAACGAGCGTTTGGAGTGACCCGGGTGACATCTACGGACGTATATTGACACTAGGGACTTAGGACTTGAGTTTACTCCCAAGGAGTAAACATATTAGGGAGTTTACAGCCACAAAACACACACACACACATGAGTTTACGGCCGTAAACTCATGTTGGTGTGATTTTGAGGGTTTAATGGCTTGAATGGACATGGGGATTGTTGGAATGGACTTCTAAAATGCCTTGGATTAATTTTTTTGGATTTATACCATTTAAAAGGGATTTTATGGCCTTAAACTTGGAGTTTACGGCCGTAAACTCTACTATGGTCAAGAATAATTCATTTGAGGTACAAAGAACAATGACATGTGATTCTAGTTAATTTTCCAAGCCTTGTTATGAATTTAGGGCACCATTTAACATATTTTTAGGAGTTTACAGCCTAGAAGCATGTTCTATGGCCGTAAACTCTTCTATGCTCATGAAAAATTAGTTTTTGATACTTAAAACAATCACATGTGATTCTAGAAATTTATGCAAGCCTTTGGAGTGAATTAGATGCATCTTTTGACATAGTTTCATGAGTTTACGGCCAAGGGTATGTTCCTAGGCCGTAAACTCCTATATGTGGTATCTTTGATGTGTTTAAGGTCTCTAAACTATTTTTAGATGGTTCTAGGATTTACCACAAAGCTTTTGGTTAAGTTTCAAGGCATTCTAACATGTAAAAATGAGTTTATCCCCCATGTTTGAGGAGTTTACGGCCCAAGCACATGTCTTGGCTGTAAACTCTTGTTTGTCCCTCAAAATTTATGTTTTAAATGTTTTAAGTCCCAATTTGCAAGCCTTAAGGTCATATCTAAGTCCCAACAATGATTTGGAAGGGTTAATTGGCTTAAAAACCCCATTTTTCGGTGTTTACGGCTCAAACTTGATCCTTGGCCGTAAACACATGTTCTAGGTCCTAAAACTCAATTTAAACATCAAATTGAAGGCTAAAGAGGTTAGATAAGAAGTTAGGGATGTTACCTCTTTGATTTGGAGCCTTAAATCTTTGTTTTTGGACCTTCGATTATAGATGAGGAGAGAGGTTGGAAGTGTTTATGGAAGAAATGGCCAAAAGCTCCAAATGAAAGCTTTGAATCATTTATATAGTGCTCGGGAATTGGACACGAAAGAATTCTATCCGATACCGGCGTTAAGTGGGGCTTTTGGTCATACCCGACTAATTTGTCGTAACCCGATATGGTCGATTCTAGAATTATTCCGATAACTACTATGGGGTGTTAGAATGATTTCAAATGGCAATAAGACACCCATTAAGTCATTTTAGATCAATACAAGTTAATGACTTAATTAAATGGCGAAATCGAAAACAAATTTGGAAACGACGTTTGGTTGGTCGAATAGGATTACAATTTGAGTTACAAGAAGTGATATGAAATTTCGGGTTGTTACATTATCCCCCTGTTAGAGGGAATTTTGTCCCGAAATTCAAGACAAGATACAAGACAAAATACAAATCATGGATTTAGAAAGAGTTGTGGATACTTCTGTTTCATCGAGTCTTCTCGCTCCCAAGTGAACTCCGGTCCCCGCTTGGCATTCCAGCGAACCTTCACTAACGGGATGCGACTTTGTTTCGTACGTTTGACTTCTCGATCCATGATTTCGATCGATTCCTCCACGAAGTTGAGGTTTTCATCGATCTCGATCTCGTCTAAAGGAATCACTAGGGTTTCATCGGATAGGCACTTCTTGAGATTTGAAACATGGAAGACGGGATGGATGTTACTAAGCTCATGAGGTAAACCAAGTTTATAGGCTACCGGACCGATTCTGGCGAGGACCTCGAAAGGTCCAATGTACCTCGGATTAAGTTTCCCACGCTTACCAAAGCGTACAGTGCCTTTCCAAGGCGAGACCTTCAATAGGACATGATATCCAACCTGGAATTCCAGTGGTTTCCGACGGTTATCAGCGTAACTCTTCTGGCGATCGCGTGAAGCTTTCAGTCGTTCTCGTATTTGGATGATCTTCTCGGTGGTTTCACGGATGATCTCAGGACCAATGAGAGCACTGTCGGGGACTCGACTCTTGGCTAGTTGTATATCCCCCACCTCGGCCCAGCACAGAGGGGATCTGCACTTACGACCGTATAGGGCTTCGAACAGGGCAGCCCTAATGCTGGTGTGATAACTGTTGTTGTACGAGAATTCGATCGAAGGTAGATGTGCGTCCCACGACTTTCCAAAGTCAATGACACATGCCCTAAGCATGTCTTCGAGAGTTTGGATTGTTCTCTCACTCTGTCCATCTGTCTGAGGATGATACACCGTGCTCATATCTAGTTTGCTTCCAAGAGCTTTCTGGAGAGACTGTCAAAATTGGGAGGTAAACCTGCTATCTCAATCAGGGATAATGGACGTAGGTACACCGTGCAGTCGGACTACCTCTTGGATATAAATCCGCGCGAGTCTTTCCATCTTGTATGATTTTTTGATTGGAACGAAGTGAGCTGACTTGGTTAACCGGTCAACAATTACCCATATGGTATCATATCCACTCGAACACCTGGGTAGTTTGGTGATGAAATCCATGGTGATCATCTCCCATTTCCATTCGGGTATAGTAGGTTGCTGGAGCAGACCCGAGGGTTTCTGGTGCTCAACTTTTACCTTGGCGCAAGTCAGACACTTGCCCACAAACGTAGCTATCTCACCCTTCATGTTTGGCCACCACTATTGTTTCTTGAGATCTAAGTACATCTTGTCAGAGCCCGGGTGAACAGAGTATCTGGTTCTGTGCGCTTCCTCCATAACTATCTCTCTGAATCCTCCGAACTTGGGAATCCAGATCCAATCCATGAAACAATGGACTTCGTCACCTCTGATCTCAAGTTTCTTTTC
Source organism: Lactuca sativa (assembly GCF_002870075.4). Taxonomy (NCBI): domain Eukaryota; kingdom Viridiplantae; phylum Streptophyta; class Magnoliopsida; order Asterales; family Asteraceae; genus Lactuca; species Lactuca sativa. The sequence continues at coordinate 287,562,792 of NC_056625.2, read as the reverse complement.
CATTCCTCTCAAAGCTTCATTCGACACATTCTTAGGTTTGAGGGCTTCTAATTGGGCTTCTCGGATTTGTATGGGTAGGTTGGAATGGATAGTCATCGTCTAGTTCTTCACTTTACGGCATGCACTCTCCTTTCGGCTAAGGGCATCTGCTACAACATTGGCCTTGCCGGGATGGTAATGGATTTCACACTCATAATCACTGAGTAGTTCTACCCATCGTCTTTGCCTCATGTTCAAGTCTTTCTGATCAAAGATGTGTTGCAGGCTCTTGTGATCGGTAAAGATCGTGCACTTGGTTCCGTAGAGATAATGTCTCCAAATCTTCAACGCAAAGACCACTGCTCCTAGATCCAATTCGTGTGTGGTATAATTGACCTCGCGTGTTTTCAACTGTCTAGAAGCATAGGCAATTACTTTTCCTCTTTGCATAAGCACACATCCCAGGCCTTGATTAGACGCATCACAGTAGAAAACAAAGTCCTCTGTCCCTTCGGGTAGGGACAGAACAGGCGCGCTGCACAAGGCTTTCTTCAGCGTCTGAAATGCAGTTTCTTGTTTATCACTCCAACAAAATGGTACACCTTTCTGTGTTAGAGTGGTTAGAGGTTTGGCGATTCTGGAAAAGTTCTGGATGAATCTCCGATAATAGCCAGGGAGACCCAAGAATTGCCGGATTTCTGTGGGTGTCTTCGGTGCTGACCAATTCTCTATCGCCTTTATCTTGGAAGGATCTACATGAATACCCTCCTCGCTTACCACATGACCGAGGAAAGTTACCTTCCGAATCCAGAACTCGCATTTGGAAAATTTTGCGTACAACTTCTCGGATCGCAGGGTCTCCAACACTAGCCTCAAGTGTTGTTTGTGGTGTTCTTCACTTCTGGAGTAGACAAGTATGTCATCAATGAACATAATGAAAAACTTGTCTAGATAAGGATGACACACCCGATTCATTAGATCCATGAACAATACCGGTGCGTTAGTTAGACCAAAGGGCATCACTACGAACTCGTAGTGTCCATATCGAGTCCTGAAAGCTGTCCTAGACGCATCACTTTCATGAACTCGTAGCTGATGGTACCCTGATCGAAGGTCTATCTTGGAGAAGTAACTGGCTCCCTGGAGTTGATCGAAGAGGTCGTCTATTCGCGGAAGAGGATATCGGTTTTTAACAGTCAACTTGTTCAATTCGCGATAATCGATACACATACGAAAGGATCCATCTTTCTACTTGACAAACAAAATCGGAGCTCCCCAGGGTGAGGAACTCGGTCTAATGAATCCTTTACTAAGTAACTCATTGATTTGACTGGATAACTCCTGCATTTCTGCTGGAGCTAAGCGATACGGAGACTTCGCTACGGGAGTAGCTCCAGGAATTAGGTCAATACAGAACTCGACCTGACGCTCGGGAGGGATTCCTGGAAGCTCTTTGGGAAACACATCAGGAAAGTTACATACTTCGGGGATGCTCGCGAGGTCTTTAACTTCCTATTTCTCGTTGATTACATGGGCCAAGAATGCAATACACTCCTTTCGCAGGAGTTTCTGAGCTTTGATGCAGGAAATGATACAAAGGTTGGAACCGAGTTTATCACCATAAATTACTAGAGTTTGACCCGAAGGAAGGTTGAGAAGGATGGCTTTTTCGAAACAAAGGATATCCGCATGATTGGGACTCAACCAATCCATGCCAATGATGACATCAAAGCTCTTTATGGATACCGGCATAAGATCGATAGGAAACGAATGGTCGTTTAGGGTAAGGGTACAACCTACGAACACCTCACTAGCACTTTCGTTCTCTCCATTCGCCATCTCAACGGTAAATATTTCGGTTAAAGATTGGGAATTATGTTTTAGGTTATGTTTGAATGCATGACTAATAAAGCTCCTCTCAGCACCCGAATCGAAAAGAATATTAGCATATGAGTTGTCGAGAAGGAACGTACCCGAGACAACAGTGGGATCAGCGACCGCTTCCTCCCGTCCCATGGCGAGGACCCTTCCGGTGTTATCAGTAGTAGACTTTTTGGGGCAGATTCTTTTAAAGTGCCCAGTCTCACCACAGTTGTAGCAGGCTTGACCAACGCCTGCTCTCGAACGTTGATTGGCTAATTGGGTCGGAGCTTTGCAGAATCGAACTATGTGCCCCTTCTTACCACAATTGGTACAGGAAAGTTCTCGACAGGGGCCAGGATTGTGGTGATACTTGCACTTTTCATAGAGAGGGAGATTACCAGCATACCGGCTGGTAGGAGTTGGAGCTGTGGATCCCACTACAGAAGCACCAGTAACGGGGGTAGTAGCAGCATTGACTGCTACTGTATGCTGTCTTTTGGAGGAGCCTTGGGAAGATTGACCCTTCTTCTTCTTCCATAATTCTCTTTTCTCACCACTGCTTTTAGTCAACTCAGGGGCAGTGGTGGCTTCCTCGACATCATCAATGTGATCAATTATGGCTTGGGCTAAAGTCTTAGCACTATCGTATTTGTCCGGGCGAGCAGCCAAAACATGACCTTTTGTTGGATTGGTTAGCCCCCAAATAAACCTCTAGATCTTTTTGCTTTCAGGAGTGACCAAACCAGGACAGAGAAGGGCAAGATCATCGAATCGAGAAGTGTATGCAGCAATGTTGGAACCTTTCATCTTCAGGTTCTAGAGCTCATGTTCTAGCTTCTGCATCTCACCATGGGGACAGTATTCGGCAAGGAGGAGTTCTTTCATGGCGTTCCAGCCCATGGCATTGGCTACGGGTAGGGTCAAGGATTTGACTCGGCCATTCCACCAAGTCAGGGCTTTATTACTGAAGGTATAGTCTGCAAATTTGACCTTATCGGACTCAACACAGGCACAGATTTCGAAGATGGATTCGATTTTCTCGAACCATGGGGATAGGGAAATGACACCTCCAGTGCCATCAAAGGATGTTGGTTTTGCATTGATGAAATCCTTGTAGGAACTTCGATATCCTTGATTGCTTTCTTGATCTTGAGTGCCACCTCGTGAACCACCGGAACTACCGGTGTTCAATTGGGACATGGCAGTTGCCACCGCGGCGGTAACAACTGTTTGGAATAACACTGGATCAATTTCAGGAGGAGGTGGTGGCGGAGGGTTGTTGGTCTTTGAGCTGGGTCTCTTTCTGGGAGGCATCTTGATCTAATAAGATCAAGAAAGAGAGGATGATAAGTCCTCCGAATTGAATCGAGAGATATAACATATATTTATTCCAAATAAGCGATAAAGCAGGAAAGAGTTATTGAAGCAGGTAAACTATCGCTAATGGAATGATCGAGGATCTATACGTGAACAAGGATTTCTACAAAGGATTGATTCGAGAAATACTCCCATAGTATTTCATGATTCGTTACGACACTGGCTCGATGTTTGTGGTATTAGGGTAAGTTTTAGGCATGCCGCATACCACAGTCACTCCCAAGCACATGTTGGTCGTGTCTCGAATGAATATAGTTGGCCGGGCTATATTGATCCTAGACACGACTACATAACTACCCAGGTTTAACCGCAGTACAAAACACCCATTTACTTATGTTTTGTTCTACTTATAGCTATGGATCTCGACGGCTCGGTATACTTATATACTTTTGAAAATACTTATAGTTTGAAGATACTTTTATTTCAGAGCACTTAGGCCCTTTAGTGTTTATAGTTTTATACGATGTAAGGTTTGGTATACTTTTTCACTATAAACAAGGGCTCTGATACCAATCTGTCACACCCCGAAAACCGAAGGCGGAAACATTTTCGGGGTTGACTCCACGTTGAGTATCACATCCAATGTACATAGTAAGTAAAGTAGAACAACCATTACATTACATATAAAAGTTTTACAATTGTTTTCAAAAGTAAAGTTGCACAGTTGTGATACATAGTATATATACATAAACAAAATAAAACGGGTCTTCTGAGCACTCCAACTTCGAGCAAAAAGGATCTTCGGTACCTGTTCTAACGTTGACCTGAGAACACAAGCGGTTTTGAAAATCAGCATAACGCTGGTGAGTTCATAAGTAGTTTTGTTTTGTGAAAATATTCATGCTTCCTTTCTGTTTCTGAAAAATGTAACACACGCCAAGAAAATCCCACATTTTCTTAAAAGTTGATTGTGGTTTCACGATTACAAAGTATAGTAGGTTTGTACACTGAAAACATGTTACTCATGTGAAAAATGTATAGTTTGATTATTCAGTTTGTTAAACTGTTCTGCTTGAGTTCCAATGTATCCCCAGGAAAGTCCCATACTTTCCTGATTGTGAGTTATCATTTGTAAAAGATGTAATGTTATCTATTTTGTTACACTTTTCTAGTTAAGTATATGTTCCCCAGGAAGGCCCCATGCTTTCCTGAATGTTGGTTTTCAATGTAAAAGATGTATAAATTATTCATTATTACTATAAGTAAATCTCTGTTATCCTAATAGCGAGTTCCATAACCATACTAAGGACTGAACCTGTGGCAATAAGTAGTCCACAACCTGATGACTTTCGTCACCCTTGAACCATTTCGGTTCGGCTGTAGCTAGCAGCCAGGAGTGGGGTAGTCAGCCCCGTATAGATCTATACACTCAAGTCACGCTCTCTAAATCCCAGAGATTTCTGGTTACGGGTGTAGTCCTCCACTCGCGTATCTCTATGGAGTGTTCGCCGAGGACGTGTCTCCAATCATACAGGAATAACAAATTTACTAGTAATAATATGATAATCCTCCATTCGCGTATCTCTGTGGAATGTTACCGAGGACAAGACAGTGTACAAATTATATTGTTCATTTGTTCTAATGTCATGCTTTTAACTGATAGAATGTGGAAAACCATTTGTGAAATATATAAAACATAACAGTTTATAAAACCCATTTCACAAATAAATGTTTACATGATCTGCATGTTCTACTGGTTATCAGTTGTGTATATCAGTATTAAAAGCATATGAAATGTGAAACACACACACACGAAAATAAGTTTTTGAGTACAACAAAACCCTTGTACTTTGCTTGTGTTCCCCCCTGAAAACAGTGAAAAACAGTGAAAAAGGGTAGGGGTATGAACTCACTAGACTCGGAAATGTGATGGTTTTGGATATTAGACGTTGGTTCGGGGCTTGATTATTCGCGATGTCCCTATGTAAAATGTAATAATGTCCATATATAACTAATTAGATTTACAATCACTAATCATATGGAACATTACACTCCAACGAGGTTAAACACCTCAAAACGAGCATTTGGAGTGACCCGGGTGACATCTACGGACGTATATTGACACTAGGGACTTAGGACTTGAGTTTACTCCCCAAGAGTAAACATATTAGGGAGTTTACTGCCACAAAACACACACACACACACATGAGTTTACGGCCGTAAACTCATGTGGGTGTGATTTTGAGGGTTTAATGGCTTGAATGGACATGGGGATTGTTGGAATGGACTTCTAAAATGCCTTGGATTAATTTGTTTGGATTTATACCATTTAAAAGGGAGTTTACGGCCTTAAACTTGGAGTTTACGGTCGTAAACTTTACTATGGTCAAGAATAATTCATTTGAGGTACAAAGAACAATCACATGTGATTCTAGTTAATTTTCCAAGCCTTGTTATGAATTTAGGGCACCATTTAACAAATTTTTAGGAGTTTACGGCCTAGAAGCATGTTCTATGGTTGTAAACTCTTCTATGCTCATGAAAAATTAGTTTTTGATACTTAAAACAATCACATGTGATTCTAGAAATTTATGCAAGCCTTTGGAGTGAATTAGATGCATCTTTTGACATAGTTTCATGAGTTTACGGCCAAGGGTATGTTCCTAGGCCGTAACCTCCTATATGTGGTATCTTTGATGCGTTTAAGGTCTCTAAACTATTTTTAGATGGTTCTAGGATTTACCACAAAGCTTTTGGTTAAGTTTCAAGGCATTCTAACATGTAAAAATGAGTTTATCCCCCATGTTTGAGGAGTTTACGGCCCAAGCACATGTCTTGGCCATAAACTCTTGTTTGTCCCTCAAAATTTATGTTTTAAATGTTTTAAGTCCCAATTTGCAAGCCTTAAGGTTGTATCTAAGTCCCAACAATGATTTGGAAGGATTAATTGGCTTAAAAACCCCATTTTTAGGTGTTTACGGTCCAAGCTTGATCCTTGGCCGTAAACACATGTTCTAGGTCCTAAAACTCAATTTAAACATCAAATTGAAGGCTAAAGAGGTTAGATAACAAGTTAGGGATGTTACCTCTTTGATTTGGAGCCTGAAATCTTTGTTTTTGGACCTTTGATTATAGATGGGGAGAGAGGTTGGAAGTGTTTATGGAAGAAATGGCCAAAAGCTTCAAATGAAAGCTTTGAATCATTTATATAGTGCTCGGGAATTGGACACGATGGAATTCTACCCGATACCGGCGTTAAGTGGGGCTTTTGGTCATACCCGACTAATTTGTCGTAACCCGATATGGTCGATTCTAGAATTATTCCAATAACTACTATGGGGTGTTAGAATGATTTCAAATGGCAATAAGACACCCATTAAGTCATTTTAGATCAATACAATTTAATGACTTAATTAAATGGCGAAATCGGAAACGAATTTGGAAACGACGTTTGGTTGGTCGAATTGGATTACAATTTGAGTTACAAGAAGTGATATGAAATTTCAGGTTGTTACATAGACACATGTTGGGGCTTAAATGTCAATTAGGGCTTTATTGGGACTATTAAGCCCAATAGGATGTCACTAAGCTCATTAGGATTTTATTTTGGTCAATTAGGGTTTCAAGCACCCCAAACGAGTCAACGCAACAAGGCAACGCACACCGCCACCCGACACGGCGGCCGGTGGCGGCAGAAGGTGGCAGCCACCACCCTAAAGTGATGGTTTTCAATTTCTTTTCATTATACTTTAGCTGAATACACTTTACAATGCCTTAACCAAAAATAAAAACACACTAACTACATTAAACACCTACAATGGTGGTTCATGATGGCAGCCACCACCTCACGATGGTGGCAGTGGCGGTTCTTCGTTTTCCAGCCACGGAAAGCCAACTCCACATCATTGAAATAAACAAATACAAGCAGTCTTGTGTGGAACATCAACACAGCCACCCACCTGGTGGCGTACATGGTGGCTATGGCACGAGATGGAGGCAGCACCGGTAACTTTGCTTTGACAGCCACCACCTCACGGTCGTTGTGGTGTTTCCTCACGTGCCACAACCCATCCGCACTTTAGCGCACGTGAGAAGAACACATAAACACAAGCCCGATCATAAGCCATGAATAAAGCATGGTCACTTTGGGTGGCAGCATCAGGCAATCGGAGAAGAAATAACGACGATGGAACATCACAGGAGCTGAATGACGTCGAGTAGGTGAGAGGAAAGAACAGGTGGCCGGCGACTACACTTAACGAGAATCCTCAGGTCGCACATCACCTCCTCAGCGGCGATTACGGCTTCAGTCAGCAGTCTTGGTGGCCCTTCCGGTGACCCACGACGTCCGACGGCGAGGGTTGCAATTCGATGGCAGAACAGTCGCTTGGCGGCCTTTACTGATCGGAAAATGGACGAGGACTAGAGGTGGCGGTTGGGAGCTCTTCTAGTGGTGTTGGCTACATAGAACCGTTAGGGTTAGGGTAATGAGGCAATGAAACAATTAAATACCCGGTGCTACAAAAGTCATGCCATAACGACATAAACAGTCCCTCCACTCAAAATTATTTTCGATTTTGCTGCCATAATTACCCTTTAGACCCCGACTCCTAAAATTCTTTTTAGAATAAGCCCAATAGTTACTAAACAGTCCCTCCTGCACAATTTATTCTCAATTTGAATCCAACACTTACATTTTAGCCCCTGCCTTCAAAATATCTTTTCAACTTTAATCCAAATTTTACCATTCGGCCCCTTCCTTCAAGATTTTAATTCAAATTGAATTCAGAATTTACCAAATCACCCTCAACCTCCAAAATTATTTACAAACTAATCTGTGAATTACATTTTAACCCCTAAACTTTCAATTATAACCTTTTTAACTCCCAAAGCTAACTGCTTGCTACACTATTCCACTGTTGGGGCTATTATTCACTTATTAATTCACTTATTTATCTAATAAACAAACGGGTGTTACAAATCTTTCCCACTTAAATTAGATTTCGTCCTCGAAATCACTCCTTACTATTTCTTATATGCCAAACCAATTCTAGTAGCATGATCACTGTCTTGGGCACACCCTAGCCATCCTAGGGTAGCTATGACCAATCTTCACAAAGCCCTAATATCCTCATATGAACGAATTCCTTGCAACAGGATAACATCTACTTCGTTTGAATCTACTATCTCGAGATGGTCTGATTGCCTGACAGACCACTCATACTGAATCATCATCGACGAATCCAGTCTGTTTATCCCCCAACTATCTACTCAACTTCTAATAACTTGAGGTCCGCACTATAAAACAGGATCACAAACCTAATTATCTCTGCATGTGACAACCCAAATATTATATATATATATATATATATATATATATATATATATATATATATATATATAATTTCTACAGTCAAACACTTCATTTGGAAGTCAAATTCATTTCCTCCGTCTTCTAACAAATTTAAAATCTGTTTTAGTATTCCGAGCTTTTCATGCTTAACAATCAAGTCTTAGAAAGTAACCACTAAAGCCCTAACACCAAATATCATGCCATAAACCTCATAATATGGAGTTTTTGGGCGGTAAAGTCTGGGCGGTAAACTCGGCCGGTAAACTCCAGGCGGTAAACTCTGGGGCAGTAAACTCACCCTATATAAGGGTTGAGTGCACCTCATTTACACTCTTTCCACTCTCTCTCTCTCTCTACCCTCTCTCTTCAAGACCCGATTTCTCCTAAAAATCTTCAAGTTTTCGTCCCCAAACTGTAAGTTTTTCTACCCTAGAATGTATTAAAGCTTATTACATGAACAAGGTGTTTGCGGCCCAAGAACTTGTTAGGCCATAAACCTTTAAAAAGGGTGCCAAAATGCCCCTAACTCTTTCCTTGTGCTTAGAGACTAGCTTAGATCATACCCTTGAAGTGTTATGGACCTTAAACATCAAGTTTTGGAGGTTTGAATAAGGGTTTATGGCTCAAGATCTTCTTAGGCCGTGAACTCCCTTAAATGGTGCAAAATGTACCTTAATCACCTCACCTAGCCTTGGGCATTAACCTAGAATTATACCTCAATGAGTTAGGGACTTGAATCAACGATTTGGCACTTCATGCCATGATTTTACGACCGTAAACTCATAGGGAAGTGGTCCCCAGGCCGTAAACTCCACACAAGACCATTTTTGGACCTTAAACTCGCCCAATCTCTTGTTTAGGCCTTGGAGCACTTAACCACTTATGTTATAGTAGTTTTAAGACTTGTTTGGAGACCCAATTGAGAATTTACGGCCGGGAGTAAACTCCCATGGGCCGTAAACTCCAACAAACATGGTCATTTGATCATACATTTCCGTATAAAGCCATACACTCCTTTATTGCAACCCAATAGCCTCCTAGCACTTGACCAAAGTGTTTTCTTCACATTAGGATGTTTTTACGTGTTTAATTAGTGTTATAATCACTAATTATATGTAAACATATGTATTCATACATTACTAGGGTCATTAGGTGTGTTCAAGTCTTCACTTGACACCAAGCACTCAACCGACACTTCCATCCGATCCACTCGCTACAGGTGAGTTCATACCCCTGAAACAACCTTTTAAATGATTTTAAATGCATTTATAGGGGGGGAATACAAGTTGAACAGTATAGTTATTAGATAAATCACATATAATTAATAACTGTATAGCAAAATAGATTTTTGCATATTAAACTACTTTATCCAACTTAAGATTTCCAAATCATGTTTTCGAATCTTGTTAAAGTATGAATATCCCTTTTTAGATTATTAAAAGGTTATCCAAAGTTTTTCAAAGCTTGTTTATTTAAGGGACATCAAGCCGTAATTCCTTGTTAAAGGTTTTTCCAAAGGTTTTCTTCACTTAAACTATTTTATTAAATCGTTTTCAAAAGCTTGTTTTATAAACTGATATCGAGTCATAAATCCTTGCTTATAACGTTTTCCAAAAGTCTTACCCATGTTTCTGTTATGCTTTTATTTTGTTAAATGCATGCCCGTATATGTATAGTTATATAAGTAATGTTTAAAGGACTTAGGAAGGCTAACTTGCTTTGATTCCTTTTCCTTGTTTAGATGTGGCTTCGGGGTATCGGTTATCCGTCCGAAGGTTGTTTAAATATTAGTTATATATCATGTATACAAATATGGACATAAAAGCTCTCTCAGCCAGTTCATCGCCTTTGGGTAGTAAAGGCATCCTTCCATTCATCATTCATATACCTGAAACATTAGTAACTATTATAGGAATAGTTAGGAGATTCTATTTACTCTTTCCAGTGCGGAAATTTCCAAAGGAGTCGGTTCATTCGTGAGTCTATATCATTATTCCATTACTTATAATAGAATTCAAAATACGAGATACATCCTCAGGACACGGATTCCACCGTTGTCAAGTTGGTAACTAGAGTCTCCTGGAGGGAGAGCGGGCATTGTGTGTATAGATCTATACGAGACAAACACTCCCACACCCTGACAACTAGCTACAGTCCCGGCCAACCAAGCCAAGGGGTGACAAATTTCACATTTATTCCGACGCCAGCAGGTCGTCAAGTAATCGATTGTCAATCAGTATGGTTACGAGTATCTTTATGTTTACCTTATAATTCATGGCTTTAAGGTAACAAGAATTATCACGGTATTTTTGAAACCATTTTAACCTATTTTCCTAGTTATATACTAGGTCATGTTATAAACCTTTAAACCAACCCACTTAGGATTATCGGATATTTTAGACTGAGCCGGGTGTATCGCTCATTCGATACTGTTAGGAGTCTGTACTTCCTTGTGTTAGACTTTGCTAGTTGTATCATTCATTCGATACTGTCTGGAGTCTGTACTTCCTTGTTTTAGACTTTGCTAGTTGTATCGTTCATTCGATACTGTCTGGCGTCTGTGCTTCCTTGTGATAGACTGAGCCAGGTGTATCATTCGTTCGATACTCTCCTGGAGTCTATGTTTTCTTTTGCTTTACTCAGTAGTATTACTGCTGAGGTATATGTTACTTTCCCCTAGTATTTTTACTTGTGATTTCCTCATAGTTCCTTCAAAGTGAAAACTATATTTTGTTAAGGATAGTATTTTGGGGGAAATTACTCCTTAAAACATAAATTTGTCAAATCTTGGTAGAAGACTACTTTTATTTACAAAATATAGGATTTATTGGAAAGAATTCTAATACATTGTAGATTCTAAACTACCATTTTCGTGAAGTTATTTTGAATATCAATGTGTATTTATACTAACGTCAGTAAATACTTATGAACTCACCAACATTATAAAAATGCTGATACTCGCTTTCAAAATAACTTGTATTCTCAGGTCATCGATAGACAGGTACATCCCGAGAGCTTTTGTGAAGTCAGCCTAGTACCAAGCTGCATCTATATTATTCTCTGTATTACTTTGATGTTGGTACGAAATGTAATCTATGTAAAAATTATTACTATTAATGCGATGGTTGTTGTACTTTGATTACTATACTGCATATGTTGTGATACTTGACATGACGTCATCAACCCCAGAACGTTTCTGTCGTTCCGGTTTTGGGGTGTGACACTGCAGATCACTTGTACCTGGCCAAGGCTCAGTTACTCCTGCTGTGAGTGACTTGTCACTACTAAAATCATCTAGCTATTCCGTCCGTACTTGCTATCCAAAACACAATACTGACCCTGCCCAACACTGAACTGTCCGAACACTGATCTGCCTGAAGCAATATGCTGCCACATGGCTGCTTCCCACAAGCTACTGAGACCTCCTGGGTCTCAATTCGCTTGCCAATCATTTGAAATATTAGGTTCCGGTCCGGCTGCAGAGCCAAAGGACTCCCACTTGGTCGCCTCACACGACTTCTGAACGAAATCCTCCTCTGGAACTAGTTGCAACTAGTTATCATGCCACTGTGACTCTAATAACTTTCCGATCTAACCGATTGGATCCATACGTTGAATCCTGTCAACATCAAATCCAAGGCTAGAAGTGGTTGCTACCTGACCGACGGTAGGGTTATCTCACACGTAATCTTATACAGTCCATTGATTTCCTAATGCCATAACCGTAGTGGCGCTCCTATAGTCCTATCACTAGCTCAACCAGATCTAATCCATCTAGGTAATTCCGAAATCCAATCTGTGGATTTCCTTATCCTTACTGCTACACCCGAACTGGTGGGTACTACTTTTCCTTCTGCGTCCTAACAACGCGCTCACACTATCTACTAACCTAGTGAATGTTGTGGCTACACCCGCAGTCTCACAACACTCTATCACTATCTGACCGCTAGTGAATGCTAAGGCTACGCCCGCAGTCTTACAACACTTCCCATGTTGACTGCCTACTAGTGAATTCTATGGCTACCCCCGTAGTCTTACAACACTTTCTATACTATCTGACTGCTACTGAATGCTACGGCTACCCCCGTAGTTTTACAACATTTTCCATACTATCTGATTGCTAGTGAATGCTACGGCTACCCCCGTAGTCTTAGAACACTTTCCATACTATCTGATCGTTAGTGAATGCTACGGCTACCCCCGTATTCTTACAACACTTTCCATACTATCTGACGACAAGTGAATGCTACTTCTACCCCCGTAGTCTTACAACACTTTCCATACTATCTGATCGCTAATGAATGCTACGGCTACTCCGCAGTCTTACAACACTTTCCATACTATCTAACTGCTAGTGAATGCTACGACTACCCCCGTAGTCTAACAACACTTTCCATACTATCTGATCGCTAGTGAATGCTACGACTACCCCAGTAGTCTTACAACACTTTCCATACCGGTCGAACACGCACTCGACCTAACACACAACTGAGCTTGAATCCTAACCAGAACTCTAATCTGGTTCCCAAAACCTACTATCACGTGACCCCACTGTATCTGTACCACACCCATGCCCATGATCAAAGTGTCACAGTAACCCGTGAAATCATCTACACCCTCTGGCATGGTGAGAGTAAGTGCCTCGCACAACCGCTGTCTGAGAGTCTCTAAGGCTGCTTGCTGCTCAGGCCCCCAGCGAAAGGCCACCGATTTCTTGGTCAGTCGGGTCAAAGGAACCGTAATATCGGAGAAGTCCCATGTAAATCTCCGGTAGTAACCTGCTAGACCCAGGAAACTCCGAATTTCAATTGGAGACCTCAGAATCTTCCACTACATCACGACCTCTATCTTTGCCAGATCGACCAGAGTACCCTTCTGGTTGACAAGGTGCCCAAGAGGTTGCACTTCGCGTAACTAGAACTCACATTTGGAGAACTTTACAAAAATTCTCTCCCCCACTTAGATTCGACTAAGTCTTTACTACACATGAGAGCTGAAGTATTCCCGATCCTTCTTACTTCCTAATAGTCCACTGCCGACAATCATTCAAACCTTATAATCGCCCACCCTATGAAATCTTGAAAAGTACTCTTGAATCTGGTACAGTCTGACACCTCAATTCATCTCCCATGCGGTCAATTGAAGATCTCAATCTTCACTCTGGATGACGAATCCTCGTTCCCACTTCCAATCTTGCAGTACCACTAAACTCTAACTGAACACAGCCCATGCGAAAATACAATTCTCTTGAACATGCGATGACCAACCGCTTATACATCTAACACCCTTGACTGACACTACCCTTTTCATGTCACCAGTTCTGTCCTAGCAATGGTAGTGCCATGTGTTGGATTAGTGTCTAAGTCCATAACTATTTTTGGTATGTACTTGACCCGATGGTGCATGGTCCTTTTGGGTTGCCTTCACCAAAGCGACTTCATAGGATGAATTATGGAGAGAAAGGATTAATTATGATTTATTAATATATTATGAGAATAATATATTAAAGGAGAAATCATATTGTTTAATTAATATTAGTCAAGAATTAATAAGAATTAAGTTTGTGGCTAAAAGACATTAATTAAACTTAAGGGACTAGAACTGTTAATTGTATGATAGTTGAATATTGAGCTAATGGACTCCATATTAAAGGGGTGGACTAATTCTATTGGGAAACCCATTAGAAATCATCCAAGGCCTTTAAGGAAGGAGCCCATGGGTTGCTTAGGTCCTAAGCATCCAAATTAGGGTTTCCTTGTTAGATAACCCTAATAGCCTCACTATTTAAGGAACCCTTATGCCCCAAAAACGTGGTGAACTTGTTCTCTAGGGTTTCCACACGTTTTGGGCAGCCTCCTTCTCTTCTCTTCTTCATCCTCTTGCTCTTGGTGTTTGTGAACCATTAGAGTAGTGACATTTGTGACACTAAGCTTTCTAAAGTCATTACAAGGAGGATTTGAGATTGTTATTGCTACATAACAATCAAGGTATGATCTAAACCCTAATTCATATGTTATATTGATTATCATATACTAGATCTAGGGTTTATAGTCTTGGATGAATTGCATGTACAATAGAGAAATCTAGATCCAAGCATTAGGGTTTGTATGAGCACATAGGATGTTCTTATGGCTAAAACCCATCAGTGGTATCAGAGCCTTGATTGGTTTCTATTATATTGATGCATATTTGATTGAAATCAGCACTGAAAATCGAATTTCTTGGCTTCTGAGTGTTTGACTCGCCGGCCCAGGTCCAGACTCGACGAGTCAAAGGGTCTGCCAGCACAGATTCATGATTTTCTTCCTATTTTGGCTTTGGATAATTGCCATAAACATGTTTTTGTTATAAAATCCGAATTTTATCAATATTTGGTGATTATCCTTACCTAAATAGAAGATAATTGTCAAAATTTAGATAATCTTTTGTTTTATTAGATAAAATTTGATTATTTGTAATTTAGATTTGAATTTTCTTGTATGAAAGGTTTCAAATAATCCCCTTTAGGTTTTATAGTTTAAATTTGAACTTAAAAGTTTTGTTTTGAAATTTAAATAGTTAAAACCCTAATGTTTTGAAAAGGTTTCAAAACTTGCCCTCAAGTTTTGGAATTTAAATTTTGATTAAAAGTTTAATTTGATGTATATTTAAATTCTAAACCCTAATGTTTTGAAATGTTTCAAAACTTGCCCTCAAATTTTGAAATTTAAAAGTTGATTAAAAGTTTAATTTTGGAATGTTAAATTCTATAACCCTAGTATTGTTTTGAAAAGTTCAAATCACACCCTTATGGTTTTGCTAATTAATTAAGGTGTATAATTAAAAGAGGTTTAATAAATCCATAAAGTTTTGGTTTAAAATTTAATTGAATTAAAAGTATAATTGTTAAATTTTACCACATAATATTTTCAAAGTGTAATATACACCCTATACTATATATAACATTAAAAGTATAACATTATATATATGTATGAGTAAAAGTCAGTCTTACCGTTAGTAGGCCTCATTCACGAAGCTGGTCTATAAGGGGTGTTTAAGGAAATTGCCTATAAAATGGCGATTGAATGGGTATCCACTCTTACCCACCGCACTCTTGACTAGCGGAGGGTCGTTAGCCGAACGGGTAGGATAGGACAGAAACCTTCCATTATAAGTATAATGAAGTATAAAAGTAACTAAATGTTTTTCAAATTCCCAATCTTAGTTACTTAGGCAAAAGTGAATTGATGCAATTCCATGAAATTACACTATGTGCCCATGCGAAGAACTTATTGGAGCGTGTGTGGTTTACTGGCACACTAAATGGTTCTAAGCAAAGGTAGCAAAGGGTGACTCAATGTTTTTCATAGTTCGATGGAGCGTGTGTGGTTTACAGGCACATCGAATAGGTGACTGTAACATGTAAGGGCACCATGTAAGTTTGCATGGTTATTCACACCCGCTTTATGATCCTCGGCATCCCAGTCACAAACTAGAGGGGCATATCGAGATTTAAACATGCCATTGAAATGTTCAATGAATCTCAAAGAATCTAGGAGTTTTCAAATCATTTAAAACTTAACTAGTTTTTCGTTTTTCATGGTGGAAAATTAGTGAATCGTCATTCACTTACCTTCAAATATTTTGCAACTAGATTACGGCATCCCTTTTCTAGGTTGTAGCGTATTGTGTTGGGTCCTAGCCTTAATATCTCATTTGGGTGATTTATTATGAACTCAATCAATCAACTAACTTGAATTTGTTTTCTCCCGTATTGTAGATGTCAAAGTACGACAACTATGGTCTTCCCAAATCCCGTGGAACAAGCATTCCACACGAAGATGATATTCCACAATTCGATCGAGGAACAAGAGATCATGCTTCACTTCCTCCTCCTCCACCAATTATTCTCCCTAACCCACAAGATCAAAGAATTTAAAGGTTCAATGTCACTAAAGCCCTATTGGAAATGAAACATGAAGATGGTAAACCCATGTGTGCCAAAGCTCTAGGAATGCAATCACACATCGATAGGTTGATAATGTTGGGTGCGTCATTCCCTGAAAAGTTGGCTGTGAATTGGGTTCTACAGTCACTCCCTGAATCATATGATGAGTTCAAAAGAAAGTATTATATGATGGATCATGACGCAAACCTCATTGACCTAACTTACATGCTCATTGTTGCTGAATCAGAAATGGTTTGGCAAAGCAATGGAGCATATTTGTTGGGAAAGTCAACCAACTATGCTTCAGAGGACGTTCTAGGAGAACCGACCTGCGTTTGCTGCCAAGAGAAAGGGCGTTGGATACAAGTCTGCCCTAAGAGACTGAAGAGTCCAGAAGATGGGAGAGTCAAAGATTATGGCTGTGCTTTAGGTAAACTCCACTATCTAGCTCCATTAAGTTCCTATTCGTTGATTCTTAATACATAATGTGATGAGATTACATTTGAATGTTTTGCAGGATCAGTGAAAAGAGAGGAAGCTTAATGGAAAAGCAAAATGAGTCTAATCACGAAGAAATGGATCTCGATCGCATGGATTTGAAGATTAGATTTTGAGCTTAGAAAGTTATGATAGAATTGTTAGAGATATTTGACTACATAGTTTTTCAGTTGATTTTTGCATTGTAAGGACAAATGTTTTCTGCTGCTTTTATGAATAAGATAAAATTTTGATTTGACTTATTTATTTAATTATTTCTTTACAATGAAATCGTTATGAAAAATTGATGTTTGCATATTTCTACAACGAATGGATAAGATTCTTAATTATGTTAATAGTGGGAATGTCAAGAATTTACCAAATAGGGAAACTTTCTCATCGCCCAAGTTTCAATTGGAAAGAAACTTAGAATCATGCAACTTGGTTGCATGATGAATCAGAAATTTCATATTTGGAAATTAGACTAACTCGTTGACAAAGTGTCAAGTGAGGGACTAAGAGATCGAGTACACAAAGTTGTGTGTTGATCAAGTCCACCACAAAGGTAACAAAGATATTCGTCATGATTTACTAAAGGATTAGTAAATATGATTATACTTATAAGACTAAGTGTAATTCTGAATTGAATGAAAAAGGTTTAAATCAATAGCAGAACGAATAAAAGAATCAAGTAGCCATAAAGATAAAAGTTTCTCTATTCTAAGAAGAAGGGAGAGTACCTTTTATACTCTATGATATGTCTTAATGATTGAGAACCATATTTCAATTGATCCTCTAATTAATTCTTAGTACAAGTGTATGTATAAGAAGAGGAATGAAGAATTGAAGAAATGGTTAAATCAAGAAGTCAATCATACTTCATTCCAAAACAAGTCTTAGAGTTAAGATTGTTATATTGAGTGACAAGACTTATGAAGGTTTATAACACTCATCAAATGTAGAATTTGGAAAAAGGTTTCCTTATTCTCACACATTTGAAATTGGTAAGTTGTGATGTCTTGGATAAGACAAAGACCAACTAGGATCAATTTTATGAAGTGTTTTGTCTTGATAAAAGCTGCACTAACTATTGAATATTTGGTTGTCAAGAAATGTTTATTGACAAGAGAATCTTATATGTCAAGGAGTCAGTGGGAGTCTTAATGATCTCGAAAAGTTTCAAGAACAAATCAAGAATAAACCTTATCGATCATCACTAGCACACGAGTAGAGGTCTACAACCTATCGTGTTGACATTACCTTGTTTCTGTGCCGTTCCAATTGAGTTAATTTTGCATGTGAGCCCTATGAGTTCTCATTTGAATGCAAAAAGGCAAGGACCTTGATCAATTGAAAGTACATTGATAGGAAAGGGTGAGCTGCTTAACTACTTGGAAGACATGGTGGGCAGCCGTGTTACCATAAGGCAAGAAATCAAGATTGAGAAGGTTCAGTCCATATGAGTTTAGATTTGTCGCAAACTTTGGTTTTAACAAATTCACATGGATAGGAACACATACACCTTTAAAATCTAAGTGTCATAAGATTCCCTCCTTCATGAAAATGACTTTGAGGAAAGGCTTTCACTAAGGAAGATTTTAAGAAGATAGTGATTGTGAAAACTGTATTCTTGAATTCGATTATGGTTACGGTATCCCTTTCCATGATTCGAATTATGAGATTTTGCAATTAGTCTAAATTGTTTAAGACACACATACAAACTATCTAAGGCAAAGGTGTATAAGTTTAAGAAGCCTTGATAAGAGATTATCAAAGCATTAGGTATTAGAAACTGTTAGGTCCAGAAGGTGTTGCGTCTTGGGCTCGATATTTAGTCCATTTAATCTCTGGTATGGGCCTGTCCATCCGTGAGTTATTTTGTAGGGTTTTATATTTATAGATGATTGCATGCATCCTAGAACGTAAGATTTGAGAGATATTTTAATAGCGTTCATTGTTCTTATCTTTTGTAACCCTAATATCCTCTATAGCGGAAGTTCTTCATCGAGCTCTGCTGAGGATTGAATCAACTGAATGATTCGACATATCCAGATTCATTCTTGTGTTTTACATTACTGTTTTTGCTTTCGCGATTTACCTGTTATAAGATCTAAACGATCTAAGAGTTTGATAAACTCATCAATTGGTATCAGAGCAGGAGGCTGTCTAATTCATACACATCTCTTCTGTGAAAGAAGTGATTAGGGTTTATTCCGCATTAACTGATATTTATTGAGCCGTCACTCCATAATTGACGTATCTCATTATTTATTCGTTTTGCCCTAATATTACATATTACAAGTCTGATCTTGCAACAGGTTAAACGATCAAGGATGGACGATTCTCAATCCAATCCTATCAACATCGCAAATAGTATTGGATCTCATTATTTATTCGTTGGGCGCATCATTTTGAAGACTATGTCATTGGATCTGAAGATAATGGGTATCTAATATGGGAAGCTATTGTGTCTGGACCATTTTCTCATTCAGGAACATCCAGAATTATTAAAACTCAAAAGGAGTATAATGATTTGTTAAGAGATGTGAAAGACGTCGCTCAGGACGAAAAGGAGAAATTTCAATGCAACATCAAAGCATTGAGACTGATCCGATTCGCTCTTCAATCTGACACGTTTAGATTGGTGAGCTCATGCAGTACTGCTAAAGAAATATGGGATCGGATGCGAGAGCTGTATTCCACAGATGAAGATTTGTAGCACTCAATTCAGACCTTGCTTTTGTCTGAGTTTGGAGAGTTCAAGCAAAATCCTGATGAGTCCGTTACACAGACGTTTGATCGCTTCAATCATCTTCTCAGCAAGATGATCAAACATGATATCGAAAGGAAGCTTATTGAATAGAAGGTTACTTTTCTGAATGGCTTAAGATCTGAATGGAGAGCTGTTGTGTCTACAGTTAAAGCACACGAGCAGTTCAAATCATATTCACTGGCGAAACTGGTGGGAATTCTGAAATCCCAAGAAAAGATAGTGATGCAAGAGAAGAGTGTGGTCTCAAACTTGGGGTCCTTGGCCCTCCTGTCTAAAAGTAAGAATGCAGTAGAAGACGAAGATCTGAACCTAGAGGACTATGATCTAACTTCAGAAGATTATGCTATGATGGTGTCCAATCCCAAAAGGTTCGTCAAGAAGAAGTTTCCTACCAATAAGAACCGAAATTAGCAGGGAATCTACAGTTCTCAAAAATTAAGGGAGGAGCCGAAGACTGAAGAACCAAAGAAAGAGGTGAAGGTTGAAGCGGATTCTGGTGTCAGCTGTTATTACTGTGGAGGAAAGAATCATTACGCCAAAGATTGTGTTTTGAAGAAAATGACAGAGAAAGATGAGGAGAAAGATGAAGAGGCAATCCTGATGAAAAAGCTAGAAGAGATTAAAAGGAAGAAAGCTGCTACTAATCCTTCTATGAATGCTCTTATTGTACAGGGTTCGGCAGAGGATGATGAGTTCGGTGGCGTACAGGTTTGTTCGACCGACTCAGAAGATGATGAGGTGAGAAAGCCTTCTCATGGAAAGGCTTATGTCGCAAGAGGTGGTGAAAGCATTGAAAGTGTCTGATTGTGACTGACGTATCTCACATGAGAGGATATAATACTGATGGTGGAAATGAAGACGCCAAGGAGCGAGAGGACTTATGCTTCACAACAAAACCTTTCAGTATGCAGATAAGTGAACTTGATGAACTGATCAAGAAGGTACAATCTCTTTTTATTTCGTTCAAAATTCCACAGAAATCATATGAAAAGGAATTAAATAACTTAAATTCAAGAATCTCAAATCTAGATAGTTGTTTAACTCAAACACAGGTCACAAATTCTAACCTAACTGACCAAGTAAGAAGGGTGTCATCTAAGAGTGAGGAGCGAAGGATGTGGATTGAGCAGAAGGAGTTGGAGATCATTAAGACTAGAGATGAAAACATTTATTTGCAAAGAGACAATTTGAAATTGTTAAAACAAAGGAATGTTTTTTGTTTAATCGCTAAAAGGCTTTATGCTAACATTACTCAACTGCATCTGAATTGTGAAATAGGACAGAAGATACATCGCATGATTTTACCCTTCCTTGAGTTTAAGGAAGATGAAATCGATGATGAAGCATACAACTGTGAAAGTGTTGTATCTTCCAATGATGTGAATCCTACTTATATGTATGGTCTAGACAAAATAGAATCTTTTATAAAGTCCAAAGACCATAAGGACATGCTTAAAGATCTTCCGGATGAGAATGATAAGCTGAAAGTCAAGATCGAAACTATACAAAAATTCGACTCATTGAGTGCCAACTTAACTTTAGAAAACAAAATTGATGTTGAAAATGCATCTGAACTTAATGAGGACGATGATATAAGTGAAATTTCTATAGAGGATGAAGTCGACTGTTCAGAATTTGTCAAGAGCGAATCTAAAAACCACAAAAACCTGATTTCTGAAAATTCTGTAGAATTCGCTCACTTGTCCAAATCTAAGTCCCCAGTCCTTAGAGAAAAAGTTGTTGTGTTTTAGAAGGTTAAAACTACTCCAAATCAGGTATATAAAGTCACAGGAGTAACCGAACATCAAACAGCTGAACCCACCGCCATGGTGAATGAAGACAATGCTGATGGCTGTGATGAGTTTTTCTGTTCAGCTCCTATAGACAATGCAGACGAAACAGTTGGTCTGTCAGAGCGAACATCATGGAAAACCAAAGGAAGATATGTGCCAGAGCCGCTGAATATGCCTGCCAACTTTGACGTACCAAGTACAAGTGGCACAAAAGAAATTCTTGTAGAAGAAGTCACCTCCACAAACGAAACCTCATCTATGAAGAGCGAACCGGCTGCCAAGAAGCTGAAACAAAAAGCTAATATCCATAGGCAACCGAAACAGATGAAAATCAAAAGCAGTAGAGAAACCTGAGATACAAAAAGAATCTCTCAGAGCGAAAGCAGTTTTGGCGCTCTCAAAATACTAATTTCTCTTATCCTACTAAAAACTCAAAGTCAGGGAAAAAGACTTTCGAGCCACATGAGGAACACAACCGAAAGGATAGGTTCGGTCCAGAAAGCAACAACAACCGAAAGGATAGATTCGGTCCCGAAAGCACCAGCAACCAAAAGGATAGGTTCGGTTCGACCTACAACAATCAAAAATCCAACTTCGGATCATCAGCTAACAACTACCCGAAGATCCAGGTTCGATCCCTCTAATGACCATAAACAAAAGGGTCATTTCGAACCTCAAGTTAGGAAAAACTCCCATTCTAAATTATCTCTTGCTGATTCTTCTCATTCTCAATCCTCTTCTAAACCCAATTATGTTCTTGCACAAAATTCAAAATCATCAACGAACTTGAAAGGAAAATCGAAGATTTACTCAGTCAAGGATGACCGAAAGCAGACTAATGCCCATACACCAGAACCTGAAACCAAAACGACTGTAGCTAACTCCAATAAAATCAAAGTGTTCACAATTAAGAGGAAAGATGAAACAACCTTAATAAAACGAACATATCTTGTTGATGTTTCTCTTACTATTCCTATTCCTGCGAAAGGCTCACGTGGACCCAAGAAACTTTGGGTTCCTAAATCTGCTTAATTTTTGCAGGTTATAAGTGACGAGCAGCTCGACGAAGAATGGTACATTGACAGTGGCTGCTCACGTCACATGACAGGAAGGAAGGAAGAGCTAAGGGAGTTTTGATCTCTTCAAAATGGTGGCAATGTCAAGTTCGGTAACAACTCCTATGGAACTATAAAGGCTTATGGGATGATAACTAATGGAGATTTCACAATAAGAAAGGTGACGTACGTTGAAGGGTTGCAGCATAATCTCATCAGTGTATCTCAACTGGTGGGAGGTACCGGTCTCAAAGTTTCATTCGACGACGAAGGTTTAGAGATTATAGAGAAGAAATCCAACAAGGTCATCCTCAAGTCAGACCGAAAAGGCGAAATGTTTCCTCTAAATCTTAATCCAATCAAAGGAAATCCAGCTATATGTATTTTGTCCAAAGCTCATTCTGGCGAAAGCTGGTTGTGGCACCGAAGGCTCTCACATCTCAATTTCAAAGACATCAACAAGCTTGTCACTGGAGGTCATGTTCAGGGTCTTCCCTTGCTCAAGTTTGATTGAGAACACTTGTGCGCTGCATGCGAAATGGGGAAACAAAGTCGTCAAAGTCACCCATCAATTATAAACACAAAAGTTGTTGAACCACTTGAGTTGCTTCACATCGACTTGTGTGGTCCATCATCAATCGAAAGCATTGGCGGTAGCAAGTATATTCTTGTTATTATTGATGATTTCTCACGTTTTACATGGGTGTTCTTTCTGAAGCACAAATCTGAAGCCACTCCTAAGCTAAAGATGTTCATCAAGTAGGTTGAAGTGCAACTGAGAAAAGTCGTTCGAAACATTTGGAGCGACAATGGACTGGAATTCAAGAACAAATAATTTGAAGACTTTTTGGCAGAAAAATGAACGAGTCACAACTTCTCGGCCCCCTACACGCCTCAACAGAAGAGTATTGTCGAAAGGCGAAACCGATCCTTGTGTGAGGCGGCCCGAACCATGCTAAGTTTCGCTTCTCTTCCCTTATATTTCTGGGCTGATGCTATTGCTGCAGCATGTTTTACGCAGAATAGGTCTTATCTCAACAAGTGTTTCTCTCTTACTCCTTATGAGATCATCAATAACAGGAAGCCGAACGTAAAGTTCTTCCATGTGTTCGGTTCACGATGTTTCATCTTCAATTCCAAAGAACATCGTAACAAGTTTGACGTTAAAGCTGATGAAGGAATTTTTCTGGGATATTCTCTTACTTTAAAAGCATACCGGGTTTTAAATAAGCGTTGTAGAAAGATTGAAGAAACATATTATGTGACTTTCGATGATAGCTACGTTAAGAAGCTAAAGACTACTGAAGGAGCAATTGGAGAGATTTTCTCTCAAACAGGTCAAGTCACAGCCACAATTGCTAATTTGTTCGATCAATTTGTAGACTTATTCGATGAACCTGAGAAAGCCACTCTCTCGGAAGCCAAGGCAGCAGACAACAAAATCGATCATCTGAAGCAAATTGTCGAAGATGCAGCCAAACAAATGGGTGAAGAAGAACAAGTTCCAAACGAACCCCCTCAGCACGGCACTTCAGTTGAGGGGGAGAATCTATTTTCTTCAAATCAACCGAACTCAAACCTTCAGGAGGAGAATTCTATTCCTGTAGCACCAGAAAGCTCAGCTACACCCGAAAGTCCTGTAGCACCCGAAAGTTCACCTACACCCGAACGTCCTGTAGCACCTGAAAATCCAAATGATTCATCATCTGTCGAGGGGGAGAATTCCGATATATTCTATGATAACGATAGTCAATCTGAATTGGAAGAAATGGTGAACGCCGAATTGGATCCATCCTATGATCCAAACTATCCTCCCCTCATTAAATGGACCAGATATCATCTTGTATCTCAGATAGTGGGTAATGTATCTGAAAAGGTCCTGACCCGATCTCAGGTGAAAGCAAAGCAATCCTCCCTATTTTCCAAAGCAGAGTTTTGCATGTATAATTCTTTCGTATCCAAAGTTGAACCGAAAACAGTCAATACTGCTCTTGATCATTCTGACTGGGTTCAGGCTATGCAAGATGAACTCAATGAGTTTGAAAGAAACAATGTATGGCGCCTCATTCCAACACCTAAAGATGCCTCTGTCGTTGGTCTCAAATGGGTATTCAGAAACAAAATGGACAAGGAGGGTAATGTGATTCAAAATAAAGCTCGTCTAGTGGTGAAAGGATACTGGCAGGAAGAAGGAAACAAGGTCATAGTAGGCATGGATTGGCTGAGCCCCAATGGGGCGGTGATCGATTGCGAGTCATAGCTAGTGAGGGTTCGCACTCCTAGCGAGGGAGAGATAGTGATTCAAGGCGAGAGGCCAAAATGCGGACCGATTCTTTATTTAGCAGCGAGAGCGAGGCGCTACTTCTAGTAGGGTTGTGCAAGGTTCGTCGCCTACATTTTGGATGATCGGGAGAAGGGCAAGGCGACAGTCGACAATTTACCGGTAGTGCGAGATTACCCGGACGTATTCCCAGAGGATCTACCTGGTATACGTCCAGAGAGATAGGTTGAGTTCAGGATTGACCTGGTTCCTGGTGCGGCTCCGATAGCCAAGGCACCGTATCGGTTGACTCCTACGGAGATGAAGGAGTTGTCTACGCAGCTGCAGGAGCTGTTAGACAAGCGTTTCATCAGACCGAGTAGTTCACAATGGGGAGCCCCTGTGACGACCTGAAACTTTTATCATGTGCAATTGATCCTTATATCAATATTAAACTCTAATTTATCATCCTATAACGAAATTGTGGGTCCATATGAGTTCTCTAGGCTTAGTATAACCTAGATATGAGTCGTAAGAAGGATTAGAAAATGTGAAGCATCACAAAAGCGGCCAAACACACCAAAGAAGGTGTGTGCGGCCAGCCAGCCGCACACCCCCCCCCCCCCAGGCTCACAGCCGACCCTATATATAGGGGAGGACGACCCTTCATTCACTTTTTCTTCTTTTGGCTGAACTCTACTTACTCTCTCTACTTTCTCTCTCTAAAAAATCTCATCCAAGAACACTCTAAGGACCTCAAAAACGTGAAGAACTCCATCATCTAGCTTGTTATACAGGTAAAACACCTGAATCTAAGCCTAAAACTCTTCATGTTCTTCGTTTTCTTCATCCTTTGAAGGAGTGCGGCCGCACACCTTCATAAGGTGGCCACACTCACACTAAAACTCTCCAAAGTGAAGAGTTTGGCCTTTATTTACTAGTTGGACTTGGTTTTAGCACCTGAACACCTCAAAAATCGACATTTTAGGCACAAATCAGGAGTGTACAGTCGCACACTCATGTGTATGGCCGCACACACCCTCTTTACGGCCGCACACTCCTTTGTACAGCCACACACACAGTCTGACCGCACTCCCTGGCTGCACACCCACCTTTATGGCCATACACCCACTTTAATGATCACATTTAGCCTTAAACTTGCAAATATCACTAAGTGTGGGACCTAGAACACTTAGTACAGGCATTTCCAAGATGTTAGGGTGGTTTCCCATCATGATTTGTCATGAAATACCCTAATCTCATACGTATATGTGTTATCATATGATTAATAGGGTCCACTTGCATACGAAACATCAGTTCACACTCAACATGCGTAACCAATCATACACCGAGATCCTACGTCAAAACAGTGAGTTCATACCCCTGCACCTTTCCAAATTTTTCATGTTTTTAGGGGGGATACAAGCTAAACATAAAGGTTTTCATAACTTAAAAACTGATGCAATTACAACGGTTTTCTATCAAACATTTAGATACAATTATCCCTTTTGTAATATGCGGAGCATAAGGGATGTTTCATAATCATAATTGCATAGTTTTCAAAACCATGCATTAACGTAACAAACCATTCAAACTATAATAGGTACAGTTTGGGATTTCACTACCAGTCTGACTGATTTAAACTTCATACAAAGTCAACATATAAACTATGTCAGATTTAGTTTATCCATTACTACGATTAAAAAACTAGAGTATCTTGCTAAATAATTATTTTGTGAATAATTATTTATGCTCTACACCATTACAAACGAATTCGAACTCGAGAACAACCGAACAACACATAAACTAGTTAATACAATATTGTGAGACATATCTTCGTTATGCCCCTCGGGGTACCAATAAATCCTCACCGGTAGTATAACCAGAGTCTCCTAGATGGAGAGCGTGAAATTTGTGAATAGATCTATTCGAGATCAACAATCCCACACTTGAACTGCTAGTTACAGTTAGGCGGGCACGCCTAGGGTGACAAATTTTGGAAATCGTACGACGCCCGAAGAAAAGTCAAGGAGGTCACCAATCATATTATATGGTTATACGACTCACAATATGTATGAACTAACCTTTGTTTACGGGATTTCTTTCTTCTATAGTTTTATTTTAAGTAATAAAACTACCTATCTACTTACTGGAAGGTCTTCCAGGGAAACAATCTTTGGTTTTATTTTAAGTACTAAAACTACTATTCATACTAGCGGTAACCAGGGTTTCCAAACGAACTTACATTACGTACTGGTGGTAGCCAGTGTTTTCAAACAGAATGTACTTTTCATACAGAAACCAACAAACATGTTAGGAAATATTGGATTTTCTTGGTAAGCATGCCTACGTATTTCAGAACTTGATAACAACGGTTTTCGATATAATCGACATTTTACTTATAATGGAAAGAAATCATTTATACAAACTCAGTGACTAGTTTTCAATACACAAAGACATGCTTATGAACTCACAAGCTTTATGCTGATACGTTTTCAAATCGCTTGTATTCTCAGGGCAACGATAGACAGGTACCTTATCAGCTTTTGGAGAAGACGAAGCACTTTTGGAGTCACGTCTTTATATTTTCCTATAAACTATTATGTTCAAACTATGTTATCAAAACAGATGTAAATACTCATATTGAAATGTAATGGTTGTGTTTACTTTGCTTGCTATGATACGATTGTCGTGATACTACGTATGACGTCACCCACCCCCGGACGTTTCCCCCATTGTTTTTCGGACGTGCGGGGGTGTGACAGCCCCGATCCTGTTCGTGAAGAAGAAGGATGGGTCGCAACGTATGTGCATAGATTACCGAGAGTTGAACAAGGTAACGGTGAAGAACCGTTATCCATTCCCAAGAATAGATGACTTGTTCGATCAGCTTCAGGAAGCATCTTGGTTTTCCAAGATTGATCTGCGCTCTGGTTATC
This sequence comes from Lactuca sativa, assembly GCF_002870075.4. Lineage (NCBI taxonomy): Eukaryota > Viridiplantae > Streptophyta > Magnoliopsida > Asterales > Asteraceae > Lactuca > Lactuca sativa. The sequence goes on along the minus strand of NC_056625.2, from coordinate 287,535,056 downwards.
ATAAAATGAGAGTAAGGGGTGAGGATGTTCAGAAGACAGCTTTTAGGACCCGTTATTGTCGTTATCAGTTTGTGGTGATGCCTTTTGGGCTCACCAATGCTCCAGCCGCGTTCATGGATCTCATGAACCGCGTATGCAGGCCGATGTTGGATCGGTATGTTATAGTGTTGATTGATGACATCTTGGTTTACTCCAAGACTCAGGAGCAGCTCAAGGAGCACTTGAGAGAAGTGTTGGAGACGCTGAGGATGGAGAGACTTTTTGCGAAGTTCTCCAAGTGCGAGTTTTGGTTGCGCGAGGTTCAGTTCTTTGGTCATCTCGTCAACCAGAAGGGTAGTCTAGTGGATCCGGCCAAGATCGAGGTCGTGATACAGTGGGTGGTTCAGAGTTCTCCATCAGAGATTCGGAGCTTCCTAGGTTTGGCAGGGTACTACAGGAGATTCATTCAAGATTTCTCCAAGATAGGAGTACCACTCACCCGAATGACCAAGAAGTCGATATTGTTTCATTGGAGGCCTGAGCAGTAGGCAACATTTGAGACCCTCAGACATTAAATCTGTGAGGCACCGATTCTTACCCTGCCAGAGGGAGTGGATGATTTTGTAGTCTACTGTGATGCCTAGATCACACGTATAGGGGCAGTGTTGATGCAGCGGGGCATGTGATAGCTTACGCCTCTAGACAATTGAAGCCTCACGTGGCTAACTATCCCACACACGATTTGGAGTAAGGGGCAGTAGTGTTCGCCCTCAAGATCTGGAGACACTACCTCTATGGGGTCTGTTGTACCATCTACATGGATAACAAGAGTCTGAGATACCACACAGATCAGCCAAATCTTAACATGAGGCAGCGTCGGTGGTTAGATGTGGTGAAGGATTACGATTGTGAGATCCTTTATCACCCGGGGAAGGCCAACGTAGTGGCTGACGCCATGAGCCGCAAGGAGGCAGTGGCCACGATCAGGGATTTTTGCTTGAGGATGACAGTGATTACTCCATTGTTGGAGCAAATCAGGGAGGCACAGGTCGAGGGCCTCAAGGAGGAGAGGCAGAAGTGTGAGAGGATCGTGGGCCGAGTAGCTTTTTTTATAATGACCGTCGGGGATTTTTGACCCTTCATAGGAGAGTTTGGGTATCGTACTCGGTTGGAGTACGGCAGGTGTTGATGGACGAGGCCCATAAGTCTCGATTTTCCATTCACCCTGAGGCGACAAAGATGTACAAAGATCTTCGACCCGACTATTGGTGGCCCTACATGAAGCCGGATGTCGCCTTGTATGTGGAGAGATGCATGACCAGCAGGAAGATCAAGGCAGAGCACTAGAGACCCCACGGCAAGATGCAACTGTTAGACATTCCCGTATGGAAATGGGAGGACATTACCATCGGTTTTATCACTAAGCCTCCGAGAACCACGCGGGCATTCGATTCAATTTGGCTCATAGTGGATCGGCTGACCAAGAGCGCGTACTTTATACCGATCCAGGAGAGCATATCGGCTGAGAAGCTAGCCAAAATATATGTGCGTGAGGTAGTGGCATTGAACGGAGTACCTGTTTCAGTAGTGTCAGACCGAGACGTCTGTTATACTTCCAGATTTTGGAAGCGGTTTCATGACGAGATGGGGACTCGTCTTCATTTTAGCACTACTTTCCACCCTCAGATGGACGGGCAGAGTGAGAGGACAATTTAGACTCTCGAGGAGATGCTTCGGGCATGTGTTCTAGACTTCAGTGGTAGTTGGGATACGTATCCTCCACTTACGACATTTTCGTATAACAACAATTACCACTCTAGCATTGACCGTCCTCCTTTCGAGATGCTCTACGAAAGGAAGTGTAGGACGCCGATTTGTTGGGGCGAGGTCGGTCAGAAATTCATCGGGAGCACCAAGGTGGTGCTCAAGACCACAAAGTTGATTCAGCAGGTTCATAGTAGATAGCAGACTGCGCAGAGTTGGCAGAAGAGTTACGCCGACAGGAGGCGTTCGGACCTGGAGTTTCAGGTGGGCGATATGGTCCTCCTGAAGGTATCACCCTGGAAGGGCGTTATTAGGTTTCGGAAGAGGGGAAATCTGGGCCCCAGGTTCATTCGTCCTTTTACGGTTTCCGCCCAGGTGGGTCGGGTGGCTTATCGGTTGGATCTTCCGGCAGAGCTTAGCCAGATCCACAACAATTTCCATGTCTCCTAATTGAGAAAGTGTTTGGTGGACGAGTGAGCAATTGTACCCTTGGAGGACATTCAGGTTTATAGCACCCTGAATTATATCGAGAGACAAGTTGTGATCTTAAATCGAGAGACTAAGACCTTGAGGAACAAGGTGGTTCAGTTGGTAAAGGTGCAGCGGTAGCACCGAAGCGGTTCAGAGTGGACGTGGGAGTCCGAATGGGAGATAAGGGAGCATTATCCAGAGTTATTTTCAGATACATCAGCAGTAGCAGACTTCATGGACGAAGTCTAAGATAAGTGGGGGAGAGTTGTAACGCCCCATTTCTGCTATAAGATTGAAATAAAGTATTTTCTTTTCTAGAGGGGTACTCGACGAGTCTGTAGCCCGACTCGTTGAGTAGAGAGAGGATGATCACGTGATTTAAGCTGGCTACTCGACGAGTCCATACGTTGGGACTCGACGAGTGTGCCTGTCTAGATAAAACCCTAAATTTAGGGGTTTGCACCTTATTTAAACACACTTATATGCCCCCAACCTCGCCTCTATCACTCTCAGAACATTTTCCCTGTAAACCCTAGCCCCCATTGTTGAGTTTGAGTGTGTTTGTGATAGCTTGGAAGCTTTGGAAAGGAAAGAAGGTCCATAGAAGAGCAGGAAGATCCAGGAGTTAGCTTGCATCTGTTTTTCATTCAAGTAATGAAGTTATTACGTGTGTATTCCTCCATTACAACCTCCTTTATGCTTGATTATGCCTTCTTTGGAGCCTCTTATTATTCAAACTTGAGATATGGACTTCCCTTTTTATGGAAACTTCAGATCTGGACCCTCATTGCATTCTAGAAGTGTAAAGTTTCAGTCATGATCGTGATTGAGGTCCCTCTTGACCTTAGAACCACATTAAGAGCTTAATTTTGAAATTTGAAGCCTTAAATCCATGCATGCACGTAAATTTTGCAACTTTACGTGATAAGCATGTCCTAGAAGCTTGGATCTATGATTTGGAGCCGCTACATGGCTCAAATCAAGTGTGTATGGAAAAGGGATTGAATGGACTCGGTGAGTCATATGAAGAAAGCCGTGGACTCGATGAGTTGGATGAGCATCTCGGCGAGTCCGATGAAGATTGCCTTAGACTCGACGAGTTGTTTGAACAACTCGGTGAGTCGGATGTGTTTTCCTAAGAAAAGTAGTGTTTGAGTGAAATAGCTTCATTCCTTCTTAGTTACATGTAAAGTTAGCACCTTTACGTGTTCAGATGGTTCCAAGGGCTCAGATCTACAAGTTAGATGCTCTGGAATGGTTTAGAGTTCGATTGTATGGAATTTGCACGACATGACTCAGCGAGTTGTTCTTCGGACTCGACGAGTCGAGTTGCGAGTTCCCGTTTTCCTTCGAATTGTGAGTTCAAGGTGAGTCAATGAGTGGGAAAGGGACTCGGTGAGTTAAAATCAAAGTTAGTAAAGAAGGGACTCGACGAGTCTGCGCCCTGAATTGGCGAGTCCGGTCAAGTGGGAGTTGACCTTGACTAGGGAGTTGACTTTGAGTAGGGGTAAAATAGTCATTTTATCCTGAGAGCATTTACTAGTAACTGATCTAGTGTTTTTGGGATTTGTAGCCAGACAGTTCCGGAGCAACAGTCTGCCACTTTTAGAGTTAGCATCCCAGCAGCCAGCACTCCGAGGTGAGTTTCCTACTAGTAGGAACGGGTCTACGGCCATAATGCCAGCCCGTTTAGTTAGCAGCAGTTATGGGCCTCAGCCCGATGCAGTAGTTAGACTACTTGATCTCTTTGTGATTCAAGCATGTCCTTGTGTTATGTGTTCCGGACTTCTGTCCGATGCAGTATGCAGTATACGTTTTTATGCTAGATGTTATGTGTTTATACTATGCTATGTTCAGTCAGTTCTGAACTTTGGTCCGATGCAGGGGACAAGGTCCCAGTCAGTTTCGGACTCCATTCCGATGCAGTTAGTTCCGGACTTCGTTCTGATGCAGGGGACAAGGTCCCAGTTAGTTCCGGACTTCGGTCCAATGCAGTTTCTGGGCTTCGGTCCGATGCAGAGGGCAAAGCCCTGGTTAGTTTCCGGACTTCAGTCCGATGCAGTTTCCGGACTTCGGTCCGATGCAGTGGGTAAGGCCCAGTATGTGCTTTATATGTTATTGTATGGTATGTGTGTTGGATTAGTGTCTAAGGCTGTAACTATATTTGGTAAGTGCTTGACTTGGTTGTGCATGGTCCTTTTGGGTTGCCTTCACCATAGCAACTTGGTAGGATGATTTGAGAGAAGAGATATTATTGTTTATATATTATGAGAATAATATACTAAGGGAATAATATTGTTATTTGATTAATATAAGTCATATATTAATTGAGAATTAATTTGGTGACTTAAAGAGGTTAATTGAATAAAGGGGCATAAATTGTCAAATGTGTGATAGTTGTGTTTTGGGCTATGTATCCTTATGGATATAAAGGTGGACGAAATTTAGGGTGTGGGAACCTTAAATTCGTCCAAGCCTAGTATCTAGGAGGATCTTGGATTGCTTAGGGCCTAAGTTATTCAATTAGGGTTTAAGGTGAAACCCTAGTAGCTCATAGTATAAATAGGACCCTAGGGTGAGGGAAATCGACACTCATGCAAGGCAAGAAACCCTAGGGCCGATTTCTCACCCTCCTATCTCTCTCTCTCAAATCATCTTCTTGCTAGTTGGTGTTTGTAAGCCATTAGAGGAGTGACAATTGTGACTCTAAGCTACAAGAAGAAGAAGTATCAAGTAAGTAATCCAAGGTATTGTTCTAGATCCTAATTTATATGATTAGAACCATTGTTTACATTAGATCTAGTATTGAAAGTCTTGGATAGAATGCATGTTCAATTAGAGAAACGTAGAACCAAGCAATTAGGGTTTGCATGTGCACATAGGAAAGTTCTTGTTGCTCAAACCCATAAGTGGTATCAGAGCTTTGATTGATTTCTATTGAATTGATGCATTGATTGATTGCTTGTTGCTTGAAAAATTCGATTTTTATGCTTCTGCCTGATGAACTCGGCGAGTCCATAGTGAGAACTCGGCGAGTTCGAGCGTCAGAAAGAGGGAGTTTCGGGATTTCTTGTTGTTTTTCTTGAGGAAACTTGCCTTAACTATTTTGGGTCATTAAAATCCGATTTTAACCATATATATGAGTATATTCTTGACCAAACAAAAGATAATTACCAATTAGTTGAATAATAATTTCCTTATGTGATAATAATTGATTATTTGAATTGAATTGGTGAATTGTTTTGCAAGCAATATTGAATAAGATCAAATTTAGATAATCTAATTGTTGATTTACATTAATTTGTTATTTGATCCTTATGTTTTAAAAAGTTTAAAACTTGTCCTCAAGTTTTGAAATTTAGTTTTGTGATTAAAAGTTTAAATAATTTAAATTTCAAACCCTAGAATTTTACAAGTTTAAAATTCAACCTATACTAATATATTATTACAAGCTTAATATATATATATATATATATATATATATATATATATATATATATATATATATATATATATATATATATATATATATATATATATATATATATATATGATTAAAGATGCTTGTCTTACCGTTAGTAAGCCTCATTCACGAAGCCAGTCTATAAGGTGGGTATAAGGTTGCTGCCTATAAAATGGCGCTTAATGGGTGTACACTCACACCCACCACTTGCATGACTGGTGGAGGTCGTTAGCCAAATGGGTAGGATAGGGAAACTGATGGGTTTTGGCCATAAGAACATCCTATGTGCTCATGCAAACCCTAATGTTTGGATCTAGGTTTCTCTATTGTACATGAAATTCCTCCAAGACTTTAAACCCTAGTTCTAGCATACAATTAATCATATTAACATGTGAAAGGGTTTTTAGATTTTACCTTGATTGTTATGTAGTAATAACAATCTCAAATCCTCCTTGTAATGACTTTAGAAAGCTTAGAGTCACAAGTGTCACTCCTCTAATGTTTCACAAACACCAAGAGCAAGAGGATGAAGAACAAAGAGAGAGGAGGTTGCCCAAAAACGTGTAGAAACCCTAGTGGGACACTTAGCCAGGTTTTTGGGGCCTAAGGGCACTATATATACATGTAGGCTATTAGGGTTTGCAACTAGGAAACGCTAATCTGACTGCTTAAGCCCTAAGCCGCCCATGGACCCTTTTAGAATATCCCTTAGACGATTTCTAATGGGTTTCCCCATAGAATTCGTCCAACCTATTATTCCAAGGTGATCCATAGCCCAAATGCAATTATATTATAATTACAGTTCCAGTCCCTTAAAGTTAATTAATCTCTTTTAGTCACAAAATTAATTATCAATTAATTCTTGACTAATATAAAATAAACAATATGAGTTCTCCTTTTAATATATTATTCTCATAATATATTAATAAATCATAATTAATCCTTTCTCTCCATAATTCATCCTATCAAGTTGCTTTGGTGAAGGCAACCCAAAAGGACCATGCACCATCAGGTCAAGTACATACCAAAATAGTTATGGACATAGACACTAATCCAACAGTCTCCCACTTGGATAAGTCTAATAACTATTCTGCGTATGACTTCAGATCCTGATCTGCAATCGTAGCTTTCAAAAGCCGTTGTCAACTCTGATCTTATCATATACGAGTCCTTTAGATAAGGGATCATATATTCCTCCATTCTAGATATCGTATAGACTGAGACATGGATTTAAATCATTCTCTCTGTCTGTGACAACCCGATATCTCAACTCTTTGTAATGACCTAAATGAGTCAAGTATTGTAACCACTTTTGAGTAATAAAATTTACTTTCATAATAAAATGAACAAATAGTTCTATTTAAATTCCTTCTATGTTTAAATGTCTTTAAACCATGATCGTACGTAAAAAGAACGCCCAAATCCGACTTCATATATTGAAGTTATGATTTTTTTTTCAAGTTCAGCTTAGCAACAGACAGCTAAAAACTCGAATCGGAGATCGAGCGACTTTTGGCCGGAATGACCTAAACAAGAATCGAAGGTCTCGACAATGGTATTTCAGCGGTAAATAGTCTGGCAAAAACCGACATCAGATAAAGAAGTTATGAATTTTCAAAGAAATTCCTTAAACACGATGAGTTTAATATAAATAAAAAAACATAATTTCGGAATTTGCCAACAGAGTCTAAACGAAAGTTGTAGAGCGTAGTCTCACCTACGCGTGGATATAAAGACCATCGAATACGGAGTTCGTATGAATAAGATATGAATTTTTGAAGTATATTAAATAAATTATATATGTATTTAAATCAAAATTCGGACCTTATCCGAAGAGGAGTCAGCGTCCTCATCCGAGGTACGCGCTGCGTACCCCTGTACGCCCTGCGTACCCAAGAGACTTGGCCTCTGATCATCCACGTCGCCCTATCCGAGGCTTCCGACCCGTCCGACCCGCACGTCCGACCGACCCGTCCGACCCGCTGTCCCATCCGACCAGCTGTCCCATCCGACCCGCCTCCCCACCGATCCGTCCCATCCGAAGCCGAGGCAGTCGAGGCTTCGATCATGCATGACGTACGCGTACGCGCTGTGTACGAGCGTACGCCCCGCGTACCGAGGCGGTTCAGCCTTCCTATAAATAGAATGCGAGGGCTTCCGAGAAAAATGCTCATTTCTCTCCTCTCTCTCACAATCTTGCCTCGTTTTCCGTGCCCGTTCAAACCCAAAGCTCTGGTCTTTTTGCTCAAGTCCTGAGGGTCGATTTTACTCCCGAGATTCCCGAGAATCCCAAGGAAAATCTGTTTCCCGAGATGAAACTCTGTCCGGTTTTCCATCTCGCTATCTTCAAACTATCAAGTGAGTTCATATCCCCTTCGAACACTCTTTAAATACATTTTAAATGCTTTTATACTCTTTTAGGGGAGGAATACAAGTAAACATACCGTTATTATCGAGTATTTCGTAAAAATCTCATTTACTCGTTTCTATCAAATGAATCACTTGTGATTTAGTTCTATTATGCGAAAACTCTTGTTATACTTTGCATGCAATAGATTTATACAAAGTATTTAGTAACACCAAAATATCTTTCGTTGTTAAACCATTTCATATATTCTAAAAACTTGTGATTTATGTTGGTCAAACATTGTGAAAAAGGATAAACTTTGCATACAAAACTATCACTTTAATACAAACTTAGTTGAGAATCCATGAGACGTGTATATCTTCAAACACTGCCTTTTAGATAAAAGGTATCGCTACAAGTCCTGTCTATAACCAGAGTCTCTCGTTCGGAGAACGTGTCAAATGTGTATAGATCTATACGGGAAGTCATGATCCCGTACCCTGGCTGTTAGCTACAGTCCGTCTTTTGGGGTGACAGTTTGTCATAACGCTACGACGCCTGAAGAACTTCGCTACAGGCATATTATGTTCAGTATGGTTATAAAACTCATCGGATATACAACTACTATACTACTTTTGAATAATGAATAAGTAGTTACTACGGTTATTCATTATCTAACAAGCTGAAAATTTCTAATAGGTTTATTATAAAAATCTATGTTTAAAACTTTTCTAAAGCATGTGGATTGCTTCAAAATGTTAGCCTTGAACATTAAACAAACAACTATTAGGAAAATAAGGGATTTTCTTGTTTCAACTATCTACGTTTTTCAATACCAATATTCTCATGCATTTCACACTTTTATAAGGAAATATGGGATTTTCTTGGAAAATATACACTCGGTTTTGGAATGGCATTCAATGTTTCTAAATCACTTATGAACTCACCAACTTAATTGTTGACACTTTTTCTTTGAAATAACTTGTATTCTCAGGGAACCGCTAAGCAGGTTTGGAAATCAACTTTTGAGGATTAACGTGTTGACGTTAATTACTTCTTTTGAAAGATGTTTATGTATTTATCTTTTGAACATGTAACGAATACAATTATGTAAACATTTTGGAAAACTTAATATGTATGGTGGTGTGTACTTTCCTTTCTATGAACTGTTATGATACTGAATATGACGTCCTTCGCCCCCGAACGTTTCCGCCGTTCTGGTTTGGGGGTGTGACAGATTGGTATCAGAGCACCGTTTATAGTGAATTAAGTATATCAAAACCATTTTTGGTATACAACTATAAACTCATATGGGCAGAAACACTATGAGAAGAGTCATACTTTTGAAATTAAATTTATTTAGTTTTTGTAAAGTAAGCATGCATTCATTTCGTACTAATAACAGTTTCACATCGTACCATTTTAGAAGTATTATAAATAAGTTGTGCAGTACAGGTACGCCCTGGGACACGTAATCGGAACTGGAAAGGATATAGCCTGATCAACTATATTTGTCCGAGAGCCGACTAACGTGTGCCGAGGGGTGTCTGCAGTGGACAACAAATTTTAAAACTTACCAAACCGTTACTAGAATCAAACACAAGAATTTAAATACTATAGGAGTATTTGCTATCTAAACTAATTTAACTTACATGTTTTGCATGTTTCGACTTTATTCAATTCTTATAACCCTATTTCTCGTACAGTCAAATGGCTGGATTTCACCACCCCAATGACCCCTACTTTCCCAACCAAGGCAACGGAGGATGGATCGAAGATGATCCCGAAGAGGATGAGGAACCCATAGAATTGGGTGATGACTCCGGTACTGACTCAGAGCCGGAAGTGATCAATCCACCACCCATTCAACCTCCTGTCCATGTGAGGAACTTCCAAGGACCCACTCCCGTCTGGGGAAGTCACCTCCATCATTGGAACCAACAACAAGGCATACGCCCTCCCTACGACATGTGTCGGGACTTCTATGATGTCCGCGGTGGAGGTTCGGCTGATCGAGCACTCCCGGTAATGGTGGGTAAGTTAGCCAATCAGTCCTATCACTCCGGAGTTCAAGCAAGCCGACTCTGGGATGTCAACGTGGAAGTGCAGGTTCACACTTCTGACATCCGTAGGCTGGACAAGATACAAGATAATGCTCAACTCCAGTCTGAGGCATTTCAGGCACAGATGATTGCAGCCCTAGCCGAATTAAGGGAGCAACAAGCCGCTTTTGATCGGCGCCTAATGGAATCGAAGCAATCAGATGCGGAGTCAAGCTCCAAGCGCAACCTACATCGCAAATAGTGCCTACCAGGATTTCAAATTTTGTTATAAATTAGGACTTCGGATAAGAATATTATTTTTTCTTTAAAACTTTCTGTAATCGGAGACCTTTAGAAAGTTCAAAAAGTTTTGTCTAAAGTCTGATGTAACACAACTATATGTTTAATATATATAGGGCATATCTCTTTCTCGTTTTAATTATGTGTAGTCCGTACAAATTCAGAAGTACATCCATTCAAACATTATTAATGAATCAAGATCAAAACCAAGTGTTGGCCAAACCAAATTCTTAAACTAATTAAGATAGTTAACTCAATATCATTCAAACTCGCAACCACCGAAACTTATAATATCTCATTTTTTTCTTTTGGCAGCGCAATGCCTCCTCGTAGATCAACACGTACCAACGCAACCCCACCACCACCTCCGCCACTAACTTATGATCTGGCAATGGTCCAGGCTGCTATCACAGCAGCAGTAGCAGCAGCCCTCTCTCAAATAAACTCCAATGCAAATGGAGCTACAGGAAGCAGCACGAATCATCCCAATCGTGGCACCGGCCAGGGCCATGTAAGGGAGTGTACTTACAAGGAGTTCTCCAACTCGAAGCCAAAGAATTTTAATGGCAGTAGAGGAGTCATTGCACTAATGCAATGGTTCGAAAAGACCGAAACGGTCTTCGAGATCTGCTCGTGCCAAGAAACAAGCAAGGTTAAGTTCGCTGCTTGCACCTTCATAGACCGAGCCCTCACTTGGTGGAAAAGCCATGTGAACTCAGTGATGCTCACTATCGCTAACGCCATGAGTTGGGAAGAACTGAAGGTACTACTACTGGAAGAATACTGCCCGAGGGGTGAAGTGCAAAAGCTTGAGCAGGAGCTCTGGAATTTGAAAATGGCTGGGTCTGATCTAGTCGCCTACACAACTAGGTTCAACGATCTTGCTGCTTTGTGCCCTACCATGGTCAACCCAGAATCAAAGAAGGTCGAAAGGTACATTTAGGGGTTGTCACCCCAGATTCAAGGGCATGTCCTAGCTTCCAACCCTATCACCTACAACAGCGCTAAACGCCTGGCGCAACGACTCATCGACCACGGAGTGAAACAGAGTACCATTACAGCAGCCGCAAATCCACCTAGGGAGGCTCAGGGCCAGAGTAAGCCTTGGAACAAGAGGAGGGGACAAACCCTCCAGGAGAACCCCAAGAAACAACAAGTGATAGCGACCGACGCTATTACTGTACCTACCAACTCTGCCCCCACATGTTCATACAATGGAAAACTACCGAAATGTAACCAGTGCAACTTCCACCACCACGGTCTCTGCCGTGACCTTCAATGCACCAGGTGCAATAAGAAGGGTCATACAGCCCGCTATTGCAAGGAGCCAACCCAACAATCCGCCCCCACTGCTAATACCGGAGTAAGCCGCACTTGCTTTGAGTGCGGAGACACAGGGCACTACCGCAAGGACTGCCCGAAGACAAACAACAGGAATACCGGCGGAAGAGGCCGAGTTTTCGCAATGGGACAAGATGAAGCCATTGCGGACCCCACTGTTGTTACGGGTACGTTTCTTCTCGATAACTCGTATGCATGCATTTTGTTTGATAGTGGAGCGGAAAGGAGTTTTGTGAGTCACGACTTTAAAAGCATGCTAAAACCAATACCACAATCATTAAGTGAACCATTCATAGTAGAAATGGCCAACGGGAAAACCGAAGGCACTAAGGAGATATATTTAAACTGCACCCTAACTCTAAACGATAATCTCTTTCAAATCAACCTCATGCCAGTCTCGATTAAGAGTTTCGATGTCATCATTGGCATGGATTGGCTGAGTTCACATCGTGCGAACATTCTATGTTACGATAAGGCCGTTCGCCTTAATCTGCCAACCGGCGAAACCTTCCTTGTCTTAGGCAACAAACCTAGTACCACTCTTAGTATCATCTCAAGTATCCAAGCTCAGAAGTACCTACGCAAGGAGTGTCACGCATTTTTAGTGCATGTTGTAGACGTGAAACGCGAGGTCCGGGACATCAAGGATGTGCCCGACGTATGCGATTTTCCCGACGTGTTTCCCGAGGACCTTCCAGGAATACCACCCGCAAGACAAGTCGAGTTTAGAATCGATCTAATCCCCGGAGCTACCCCAGTAGCCAAAGCACCCTATCGGTTAGCCCCGGCAGAGATGCAAGAGCTATCCAGCCAACTGAATGAACTACTTGGAAAAGGATTCATCAGGCCGAGTTTCTCGCCATGGGGAGCACCCGTATTGTTCGTGAAAAAGAAAGATGGATCGTTTAGGATGTGCATCGACTACCGAGGACTCAACAAACTTACCATCAAGAATCGATACCCCCTACCACGAATCGACGACTTATTCGATCAACTCCAAGGAGCCAACTACTTCTCCAAGATCGATCTAAGATCAGGATATCACCAGCTGCGTGTCCTAGAGAGTGATGTTCCCAAGACGGCCTTCCGAACGAGATACGGACATTATGAGTTCGTAGTGATGCCGTTCGGACTAACCAATGCCCCGGCCGTATTAATGGATCTAATGAATCGGGTATGTCGTCCATTCTTAGATAAATTTGTGATAGTATTCATAGACGATATACTCATTTATTCAAAGAATAAAGAGGAACATAGTCAACACCTGAGGCAAGTCTTAGCGACGTTGCGAACTGAGAAACTTTATGCAAAATTCTCAAAATGTGAGTTTTGGATTAGAAAAGTGGACTTCCTCGGTCACGTGGTCAGCAAGGAAGGAATCCACGTGGACCCCTCAAAGATCAAGGCTATCGAAAACTGGTCCGCACCAACCACGCCAACCGAGATTCGCCAGTTTCTAGGTCTTGCCGGTTATTACCGAAGGTTCATCCAGAATTTCTCCAGCATCGCAAAGCCTCTTACCGCTTTAACCCAGAAAGGTGTGACCTACAACTGGGGAGAAAATCAAAATGCTGCATTTCAGACTTTGAAACAAGCCCTTTGCAGTGCACCCATCCTTTCTCTTCCGGAAGGGACCGAAGACTTTGTGGTGTACTGCGACGCTTCGAAGCAAGGGCTGGGCTGTGTGCTAATGCAGAGGGGAAAGGTGATTGCATATGCCTCACGACAACTGAAAACACATGAGGTCAATTACACCACTCACGACTTAGAACTTGGAGCAGTGGTCTTCGCTCTTAAAATCCGGAGGCACTATCTTTACGGTACCAAGTGCACTGTCTTTACGGACCACAAGAGCCTCCAACACATCTTCGACCATAAAGAATTAAACATGAGACAACGACGTTGGTTCGAATTGCTCAACGACTACGAATGTGAGATTCGCTATCATCCGGGAAAGGCAAATGTCGTAGCCGATGCCCTTAGTCGAAAGGAGTACTCTGGCCGAAGAGTGAAGTCATTAGCTATGTCGATCCATTTGCACCTGTCAGCGCAAGTCAAGGAAGCGCAAATAGAGGCCTTGAAACCCGAAAACGTGGCAGGTGAGGCCCTTAGGGGAATGGACAAGAACTTAGAAATCAAGAGTGATGGAGCACGCTACCTCATGAACCGGATCTGGACACCCAAGTTTGGTGGATTCAGAGAGGTAGTTATGAGCGAGGCACACAGGACCCCATACTCCGTACACCCAGGGTCAAACAAGATGTATTTAGATCTCAAGCAACTCTACTGGTGGCCAAACATGAAAGCGGAGATTGCTACATATGTGAGCAAGTGTTTAACTTGCGCCAAAATAAAAATAGAACACCAAAAACCCTCAGGTCTACTCCAACAACCTGAAATACCTGAGTGGAAATGGGAGTAGATTTCCATGGACTTCATAACCAAACTGCCCAAAACTCAGAGTGGCCAAGATACTATTTGGGTAATCGTCGACAGATTAACCAAGTCAGCCCATTTCTTACCGATCAAGGAAACTGATAGGATGGAAAAACTATCAAGAACCTACATCCGGGAGATCGTACGACTTCATGGCGTACCGATGTCCATCATCTCAGATAGAGACAGCAGATTCACTTCCAGATTCTAGCAATCACTGCAAAAATCCATGGGAACAAGGTTGGATATGAGTACGGCATACAACCCACAAACTGACGGACAGAGTGAGTGGACGATCCAAACCCTGGAAGACATGTTGCGAGCATGTGTAATCGACTTTGGCAAGGCATGGGATGTTCACTTGCCTTTGGTCGAGTTCTCTTATAATAATAGTTACCATACTAGTATCAAGACCGCTCCATTTGAAGCCCTTTACGGCCGTAAGTGCAGATCACCCCTGTGCTGGACGGAAGTGGGCGACACACAATTGGCAAAAGGTCTAGTCCCTAATAGCACCCTCACTGGTCCGGAGATCATCAGAGAAACAACTGAAAAGATCGTGCAAATATGAGAACGACTGAAGTCCTCAAGAGATAGGCAAAAGAGCTATGCCGACAGGAGACGTAAACCCTTGGAATTCCAGATTGGCGACCGGGTACTACTGAAGGTCTCACCCTGGAAGGGCATGATACGCTTTGGGAAGCGTGGAAAGCTAAATCCTCGGTACATTGGACCCTTCGAAATCATTTCGAGAGTTGGTCCAGTGGCCTACAAACTCCAACTACCAATCGAGCTTAACAAAGTACATCCAGTATTCCACGTGTCGAACCTGAAAAAGTGTTTGTCCGACGAAACACTTATAATTGCACTCGATGAAATCGAGCTAAACAAAAATCTTAACTTTATGGAAGAACCAGCAGAAATCATGGACCGAGAGGTCAAACAAACAAAACAAAGTCGCATACCCATCGTGAAGGTTCGCTGGAACGCCAAGCGGGGACCTGAATTCACATGGGAACGCGAAGATCAGATGAAACAAAAGTACCCTCATCTCTTTCATGTTCACTAGTATCTTTACTACTTTAAATTTCGGGGCGAAATTCTCTCTAACGGGGGGATGATGTGACAACCCGATATTTAGACTCTTTGTAATGACCTAAATGAGTCAAGTATTGTAACCACTTTTGAGTAATAAAATTTACTTTCATAATAAAATGAACAAATAGTTCTATTTAAATTCCTTCTATGATTAAATGTCTTTAAACCATGATCGTACGTAAAAAGAACGCCCAAATCCGACTTCATATATTGAAGTTATGATTTTTTTTCAAGTTCAGCTTAGCAACAGACAGCTAAAAACTCGAATCGGAGATCGAGCGACTTTTGGCCGGAATGACCTAAACGAGAATCGAAGGTCTCGACAAGGGTATTTCAGCGGTAAAAAGTCTGGCAAAAACCGACATCAGATAAAGAAGTTTTGAATTTTCAAAGAAATTCCTTAAACACGAGGAGTTTAATATAAATAAAAAATAATAATTTCGGAATTTGCCGACGGAGTCTAACCGAAAGTTGTAGAGCGTAGTCTCACCTACGTGTGGATATAAAGACCATCGAAAACGGAGTTCGTATGAAGAAGATATGAATTTTTGAAGTTTATTAAATAAATTATATATTTATTTAAATCAAAATTCGGACCTTATCCGAAGAGGAGTCAGCGTCCTCATCCGAGGTATGCGCTGCGTACCCCTGTACGCCCTGCGTACCCGAGAGACTTGGCCTCTGATCGTCCACGTCGCCCTATCCGAGGCTTCCGACCCGTCCGACCCGCCCGTCCGACCGACCCGTCCGACCCGCCATCGCATCCGACCCGCCTCCCCACCGAACCGTCCCATCCGAAGCCGAGGCAGTCGAGGCTTCGGTCATGCATGACGTACGCGTACACCCCGCGTACCGAGGCGGTTCAGCCTTCCTATAAATAGAATGCGAGGGCTTCCGAGAAAAATGCTCATTTCTCTCCTCTCTCTCACAATCTTGCCTCGTTTTCCGTGCCCGTTCAAACCCGAAGCTCTGGTCTTTTAGCTCAAGTCCCGAGGGTCGATTTTACTCCCGAGATTCCCGAGAATCCCAAGGAAAATCCGTTTCCCGAGACGAAACTCTGTCCGGTTTTCCATCTCGCTATCTTCAAACTATCAAGTGAGTTCATATCCCCTTCGAACACTCTTTAAATACATTTTAAATGCTTTTATACTCTTTTAGGGGAGGAATACAAGTAAACATACCGTTATTATCGTGTATTTCGTAAAAATCTCATTTACTCGTTTCTATCAAATGAATCACTTGTGATTTAGTTCTATTATGCGAAAACTCTTGTTATACTTTGCATGCAATAGATTTATACAAAGTATTTAGTAACACCAAAATATCTTTCGTTGTTAAACCGTTTCATATATTCTAAAAACTTGTGATTTATGTTGGTCAAACATTGTGAAAAAGGATAAACTTTGCATACAAAACTATCACTTTAATACAGACTTAGTTGAGAATCCATGAGACGTGTATATCTTCAAACACTACCTTTTAGATAAAAGGTATCGCTACAAGTCCTGTCTATAACCAGAGTCTCCCGTTCGGAGAACGTGTCAAATGTGTATAGATCTATACGGGAAGTCATAATCCCGCACCCTGGCTGTTAGCTACGGTCCGTCTTTTGGGGTGATAGTTTGTCATAACGCTACGACGCCTGAAGAACGTCGCTACAGGCATATTATGTTCAGTATGGTTATAAAACTCATCGGATATACAACTACTATAGTACTTTTGAATAATGAATAAGTCGTTACTACGGTTATTCATTATCTAACAAGCTGAAAACTTCTAATAGGTTTATTATATAAATCTATGTTTAAAACTTTTCTAAAGCATGTGGATTGCTTCAAAATGTTAGCCTTGAACAGTAAACAAACAACTATTAGGAAAATAAGGGATTTTCTTGTTTCAACTATCTACGTTTTTCAATACCAATATTCTCATGCATTTCACACTTTTATAAGGAAATATGGGATTTTCTTGGAAAATATACACTCGGTTTTGGAATGGCATTCAATGTTTCTAAATCACTTATGAACTCACCAACTTAATTGTTGACACTTTTTCTTTGAAATAACTTGTATTCTCACGGAACCGCTAAGCAGGTTTGGAAATCAACTTTTGAGGATTAACGTGCTGACGTTAATTACTTCTTTTGAAAGATGTTTATGTATTTATCTTTTGAACATGTAACGAATACAATTATGTAAACATTTTGGAAACCTTAATATGTATGGTGGTGTGTACTTTCCTTTCTATGAACTGTTATGATTCTGAATATGACATCCTCCGCCCCCGAACGTTTCCGCCGTTCTGGTTTGGGGGTGTGACACTGTCTATGTGTTGTTTCTCGATTTCCGATTTACGACGAATGACAACAGACTACAATTGAACACATCAAATTAGTCCCGGCTTGGCCAAGCGCTTAGGTGTCATCACTAAATCATCGAGGGGCCCACAGATATCGCTTTCATCCTACTCTGGATAAAAGGAATGGATAAACTTTGATTCAATTCTTGCTTTCACTCACTCACCGAATAACACACAACAATAAGTTTTATGACACCAAGTTACTGGTGCGTTTACATATTATCAATGTGTAACCGACTCGCAAGATACAACTCGCACATCTCGGTTTCAAGAATATAAGATGTTATCGTCTCACCAATCACTCGTCATAAAATCCATGAAGTGATCCAAGTGAACATGGGTTTAATCCAATGCTCAGATCATATTCATAAGCACTCATGAACGTTGCAGCAAACATTTGCTTATGTCTAATACACTTTAGACAATCCACACACCAATTCACTACAGTCTTCATTCATACTTACTTCCAACATATGAACGACTGTGGTCTGTTTGAATAATTTGATTGTTCTGAATCAATTTAATTTTTCAGGAAGTCAAAACATGCAAAGTGAAACACAAGAATAATACTAATCCCTAATGGCCCCAAACTCTGGGTATAAATAAAACATTTTATTTAATCACCATATTGATTACTCATTATTTGTTGTTTCGGGTAATCAACTTCTTACTTGAATTATAACAACAATTGTCCCATGCTCTTAGCATGCACACAATGTTTACCTACGGTCCTTACTTTGTGAAATATATCAAATGAACACATTTCTAATCATACTAATTTCACAATTCCCAATCCTTATCATAAGTATAAGAATATCAAATTCTTGTTACTTATGCTAGATTCTAACATTTTATGCAATCGTTCTTTCGTAAGGTCATAGCTCAAAATAATCAAGACTTGGGTAATCTCTATTAGAAACAATTCTATAGATATGATGTCTTTAACTCAAAGTACATTCCTTTGAACATCCTTCTTGCATAAATAGTTTCTAATCTAGATATAGATTCTCAATATCCAACTCCCAATATGGAAACATTTCCATATTTGGCATATGACAATTCATTCTTAATAGAATCTTATCTATTCATAATAATATCAATATGGTCCATCCAATAGCATACTTCCAACTACTCACAAGCGACCAATCCTCAGCGAGCTTTGGATCATCCTTTGATAGTTGTTTAATTATCTTAGTCAAAACCGATTCTTTTCCTTTTTCCCTCTTAATGTGCTAGACATTTGGAAAATTTTAGAATGTTCAAATATTATATCATTTTCAACCGATCCTATACCCGAAGCGTATGGGACATGATGCATAATGTCTTACATAAAGATTTGATACTTTATCAATCTTTTTCCATAATATTTTATGTGTCATGTTCTCACAATTAGAACTATGTCATAATCATAATCGAAATTTGAGAACACACTATGTATCCTTGACTAAATTTATTAACATTCCACAACCTAAGCCTTTAGATTTGAAATGAAGCATAATATTCTCTCCCTTAATTATACCAAAACAACTATTCAACCCTTACGACTTTGCAAAGGATAACTCTTGTTTTCTATAATTAATATTGCTAACTTGCAATACTTTTTTTAATAATCATACAAGCACAACACTTATGCTCCCACTATCATGATGATTATTATGTGAAATTGAGTGTTGAGTTCTAATAGATAGTTTTACTAGAAATGAAGTAAAACTATGTTTAGAATCACTCAGAAAATATTAGAAGTCTTATGAGATTCCAATTAAAAACCAAATAGTGAAAATTAGGGAAAATATATAAATTTAAAATAATTAAAATTTTATTATTGAAAGTTGTAGATAATCTCGTTAGAAACATTTAGGCGAAATCCTCATTGAAATTCTACTTATAACGAAGAAGTTATGACCACTCGAAGATCCACGACAAAACCGACACGGTGCCGAATGACGTAAAAAGTGAGTTTTTAGTAAACTACTATTTAGCCTTAGTGATATTAATGAAAGTCATAGTATTCATTAAACAGTGAAGTTCGATAAAAAGAACGCCAAAATCTGACTTCGTGTGAGGAAGTTATGATATTTCTAAGTTTCAGCTTAGCAGTAGACAGCTAAAAACTCGAACTTTAGATCGCGTGATTTTTAGCCAAAACAACTTAAACGAGAATTGAAGGTCTCGTCAATAGTAGTACAACGGTAAAAAGACTGACGAAAACGGACGTCGGATGAAGAAGTAATGAATTTTTAACGGACTTTTCCTGTCCCAGCCCGTTAAAAATATAATAATAAAAATGAATTCAAAATTAGCCAATGGAGTCTAAACAAAAGTTGTAGAGTATATTCTCGCCTACGTGTGCATATAGAGAACGTTAAAAACGGGGCTCGTACGCAAAATATATGAATTTTTGAAGGTATTAAAAAAAATGAAAATTCGAAATATTATCCGAAGCCGTACGCCCAGCGTACGAGCCTACGCTCAGCGTAGGTGTGCGATCCGGAATCAACCACGTCTCTCACTCATCACCCTATGTACCACGTCCGAGCCCGGTAACCGAACAAGTGACACCTCGCATGTATGCCATGCGTACGTGGCTACGCCCCGCGTAGTTTGCCACCTCGCAGTACACCCAGCGTACCGAGGACTTACGCCCAACGAAATGCTAGCCTCGGTCCCCTATAAATAGAAACCGAGGATCTCTGGATTTATGTTAAAAAATTCTATATCCTTTCACCCTCTTTCGTCCTTTTAGCCTACTTTTAACCCCTCGAAGTCCCGGTATCAATCCTGATACCCGAAGCAAGTCCCGGCGCCCCGAAGTTCCCGAGAAAATTATATTTTCTAGTCGAAACTCTACTCGCGAAAGGTCTGGTTTTCGATAAAAATCCCCGGTTTCGTCACAGAAAGTCATATTTAGAGCCAAAGTGCTGCCCAAATTAATATTTTAACGCCGGTTATTTCAAGTTGAGTTTAATATATAGGAACAATTGTATGTTATGTGTTATATGTGCTATGTGCTTTTCAGTGTTATTATTCCGAGTTATTTTCCTGTGTTATTTTTCTTCCTGCTATTTATGATAGCAAAGCTATACCTTTGACCATGATCAGTGAAAGGACTTAGATTCACAGTGGTTCTGGACGTAGCCTCTTGCCAAGTAAAGCATGTCTCCGTAAGAGAATGACTTATATTCTATGGCATTAGCAAATGGTTAGACAGGGCTATAAGCCTGAAATCTACCAAAATGTTTAATCAGAAAGTGTATGTCTTCTGTGCCATTTGGGCCGAAGATTTACTGATGTATATCAGTTTTGGAAATTTTTATGTCTCATTGATTGTATATCTTTGAATCAAATTAATGATTGATATGGAAAGTTTGTCACATGATTCACATATGTCCTTGTTGTTCCTTGTTCCTCTTTGCTTCGTCCATATTGAAGTATATATACAACATAACGTTATATTATATCTATTATTGAACTCACTAAGCGTCACCGCTTACCCTCTCAATGTTTAACAAATTCGCAGGAGATAAGTAACCAGTATGATTATATACTGTCAGAAGATATAGAATAGTTTTTACTATTACTTTTGTATTTAGGGATCATGTATGTATAAATGTATAGTATCCAGGGTAGTTGTGTATGTTGGATAAGGTGTCTAAGTCCATAACTATTTCTGGTATGTACTTGACCCGACCCGGCATGGTCCATTTGTGTTGCATGGCACCATGCATTTTGGATAGACTAAATGAGAGAAATAAAACTTGTGGTTTATTAATATATTATAAGTTCTAATATATTAATTGTAATATTTAATTAGTATTGATCAAGAATTAATTTGGAATTAACTATGTGATCAAAAGATAACTAATTAAATATATGGGTTGATTATGTAAATCATCCATAACTTGTATAGTAGGCTAAGAGCCTCCATGGATTATCAAGTTGGGTTAAACCCATAGGATGCTCCATGGGAGTTACAAACCCATGGGCCATGGAAATGAAGAGTCATGACACATTAGGGTTTATATGGTGTAACCCTAGATGTGTGAACACTATACAAGGAACATACTATCCACCAAAATTGGTACACAAGAGGGCTAGGCCGATTTTTATAGTGTGTGCATTCTCTCTAAAGTCATTCCAAAAGCATTTGGTGTTGTGTGAAGCATTTGAGGCATCACACATGGGGTGCTAGGCTCATAAGGTTTCAAGGAATCAAAATCAACTACAAGGTATGTATTTCTAGCTATCCTTTTAGGATTAAAGTTCCCATGTATGCTAGATAGGATTATGAACCTTGGAAACCAAAATTTTCAAGTATTTAGATAAACATAGATCCAAGGTTTATTAGGGTTGCATGTACACTTAGGAAGTGTTAGAATGCTCAAAACCCATCAGTGGTATCAGAGCCTAGGCTTGTTTGTTGAATACTTGATGCAAACTTGTTTTTCAAAAGCCAAAAACTGTCCAGACAGGAAAACTCGACGAGTTCTGGCCAAAAACTCGCCGAGTTTGTGTGTTAAAGCATATACTCGACGATTTCCTAGGTGAACTCGACGAGTTTGTCACCCAGTGAGCAATTTTTAGAGCTAGGTTGCTGGAAATGAACTAGAAACAATACCCTAAACTGTTTTGGTGTTATAAAACTTGTTTTAGATGGTGTAATGGTAGTTCTAATGCATTTACAATGGCTAATATCAATTTTTCATGATTATATGTGTTCATATGTTCTTGAAATGTTGATATGAATATTCATGTTCTTATGAGTTCTTGATAGATCATAGGAGTTACTTTTTTATATGATTAATTCATGATCTTTATGTGTTTTAATGGAGTCCATAACTTGTCCTCAAGTTATGGATAACCAAAAGTCTCTTTGTGTTAAAAGCCATTAAAAGAACACATAAGTTATAAAATGAAGACTCTTCATTTTAATAACTCATAAGTTATGAATATGAAAGGTTTTGTAAAGTTAAAAAAAATTTCCATCAAGTTTTGGAACATGTAAAGTCACTTAATAAACTTTAGTTCCAACCCTTAGAATTTTAAAAGTTAAAATTCAACCCCTATACTTTATATTATAAGTTAATAATATATATATGTATAAGATCAAGTCGTCTTACCGCTAGTACGCCTCATTCACGAAGCCAGTCTATAAGGGGGTATAAGGTTGTTGCATATAAAATGGCAACTTAATGGGTGTCCACTCTCACCCACCGCTTCCTTGATTGGTGGAGGGTCGTTAGCCGAATGGGTAAGACAAGGACTTATAAATTCTCATTAAAAGTATGATGAATATTATAAATTAACTAAATGCTTTTATTAAATTCCCAATCTTAGTTACTTTAGGAAAAATGTGAATAAGGTGCTAATCCATGAAATTACACTTTACACTTTGTTTAAGTTGTTGGTGGAGCGTGTGTGGTTAACCGGCACACTAACTTGGACTTAACAAGGTAGGTAAAGGATGACTTAAGGTTTATCATAGTATCGGTTGAGCGTGTTTGGTTTACCGGCACATCGATTGAGTGATAAACTTTAAGGGTACCAAGTGATTTGCATGGTTACTTCACTCCTCATTTTGTGATCATCGGTATCGCAGTCACAAAACTTGGAGGGCACACTCAAGATTGAAACATGGTGGAAATTGGTGAATCATCATTCGCCTACCTTTCAAATATGTTATAGCTTGGATTACGACATACCTCTTCTAAGTTATAATATATAGTGATTGGATCCAAGCCTTAATATTACATTTGGGTGTTTTATTAAGGACTCTCTTAATATCTAAACTAATCTTGTCCTCTTCTTTCAGATGTCTTCAAACAATGCTGCTTTTGACTCTAACCCTAATGGGTCCTTTACCCTTATGAACTTGTGTGGGAAAGTCACTTTTCATGGATCCAACTTCAATGAATGGATCAGAAATATCAGGACGATTACCCGCTACGAGGACAAAGAATATGTCCTCGATAAGGATCTTAAGGAGATTGATGAGACCACTGCAACTCTCTAGGAGATCGCTGACTTCCGGGCACATGAAAGGGATGCTACCAAAGTAGCATGCATCATGTTGGCCACCATGACAACAGAACTCCAAAAGTCGTATGAGGACTTCTACCCTTTTGAAATGCACCATGATCTGATGGAAAGATACCATCAAAGTCCACGAAAAGAGAGGTATGAAATCATCTACTCCATCATAACAACCATGATGAAGGACGGGGAATCCGTCATAAGCCACATGCAGAAAATGCACGGTATGTGGATCGGTTGCTAAAGCTTAATGTGAACTTCCCTAAGGAGATTGCAATAGATATCATTTTTCACTCCTTACCATCGTGATATGCTCAATTCCGCATGACATATCACATGAATAAGGAAGAGGTCACACTCAGCAAACTTCAGGGACGCCTCAAGACCGCAGAAATAGGTCTTAAAGGTAAGTCGGTTGTTAACACTCCTACTCCAAACTCTGCCCCGGTTTTGGCAATCGGGAAAGGTCGAGGGAAGAACAGGAATAGCTCTTCGAAGGGTACCAAGGCTAGTACCCTTGATGGCTCTTCTTCAAGTGGAACCAAGAAAGGTTTCGTCACTCCTTCTTCTGACCCAAAAGAGGCTGAATGCTTCTATTGCCATGAAAAGTCACATTGGAAGCGGAACTGTCCAAAGTACCAGCAAGATGTGAAGGCTGGGAAAGTTAAACCCAACCATGCAGGTATTTACACTATCTTATCTAATAACTGACCCCATTCTAACTCTTGGTTCCTTGATACCAGTTGTGGTATTCATATATGTTCTGATTTGCAGGGACTAAGAAGAAGTGAGAATGTGGAGCATGGAAGAATAAACTTAATCATGGGGAATAGGAAAGCTTTACCTGTCACCAAAATTGGAGTTTACACTTTATCGCTAAGTAGTGGGTTTATTTTAGATTTGAATAAATGTTGTTATTCTCCAGAAATGGCAAGAAATATTATTTCCTTTCATGCATTGTATAAACAAGGTTTTACCTTTGCATTTGATAATGAAGTTGGTTCGATTAATGCTTTCTTTAATAATGTTCTTTATTTTAAAGCATTACCTTGTGATGGTGTGTATGAAACTGTATCTGTGGTTGAAAACTTAGGAAATAATGTATTGTGTCTTGATTCTATTAATGATAATAACTTGAATAAAGCATCATTATGGCATTGTCATCTTGGACATATAAGCAAGAAATGCATAGGCCAACTCCAAAAGGATGGATTCTTGGATTCATTTGACCTAAAGTCAGATCATAGTTGCGAATCGTGCGTACTTGGAAAAATGACAAAGTCACCCTTCACAGGTTCTTGTGAGACGGGTGAAGGTTTGTTGGATCTTGTACCCATGGATGTGTGTGGACCCTTCAAACATGCCACAAGGGATGCTAATCGTTATTATTTGACTTTTACTGATGATTACAGTAGATATGGATATGTCTACTTAATCAAGCATAAGTCAAAGACTTTTAAAAGGTTTAAAGAATTTAAATTGGAGGTCGAGAATCAATTGGGCAAGAACATTAAGATGCTTCGATCCGATCGAGGTGGTGAGTATCTTAGTTCAGAGTTCCTCGACTATCTTAGGGAATGTGGGATTGTCTCACAATTGACACCTCCCAGGACACCGCAATTGAATGGTGTGGCTGAGAGGCCTAATCGTACCATGTTAGATATGGTTCGTTCCATGATGAGTCGAGCTTCGCTATCAATCTCATTCTGGGGTATGCCTTAGTGATTGTCGCCCATATCCTTAATCTGGTCCCTACAAAGAATGTTTCCAAAACTCCTCATGAGATGTGGACTGGTAAAGTACCCAAACTAGACCAAATCAAGATTTGGGGTTGCGAGGCTTTCGTGAGACGCGAGACTCATGATAAGCTCGAACCTCGAAGTGAGAGGTGTATTTTCATCGGCTACCCACAACAATCCTTTGGTTACCCCTTCTACAGACCTAGTGAAAATGTGGTCTTTGTAGCTAGGAGGGTTTCTTGAGAGAGAGAGAGAGAGAGAGAGAGAGAGAGTTCATAACCCAAGGAAACAGTGGGAGGCAAGTTAACCTTGAAGAAATTCAAGAGTCAAGTAGTGAAGGAACTTCAAACCCTAGCACTCAACTTGAGGAGGAAACTCCTGTTGAGCCAATTGACAAGTTTGTACCTCTGAGGCGTTCCAAAAGAGTTAGGAATGCACCTGAGCATTACTATGGATTCCATATTACTGCGGAAGGTGATACACTTATCAGTGATGAGACACTAATAGGTCAGGATGAACTTAACAGTTATGCAGAAGCGATGGCAGGCCCTGAGTCAGCCAAATGGAAAGAGGCAATGGACAGCGAGATACAATCCATGTATGACAATCAAGTTTGGAACTTGGTTGAGAATGTACCAGGTCGTAAGACAGTTGGGTGCAAGTGGATCTTCAAGAAGAAGACCAACATGGATGGTAATGTACACACTTATAAGGCACAACTGGTTGCAAAGGGTTTCTCACAAACTCCGGGAGTTGATTATGATGAGACTTTTTCTCCAGTGGCCAAGATTCAGTCTATTATGGTTCTGTTACCCATAGCTGCATTTCATGACTATGAAATATGGCAAATGGATGTCAAAACCGCTTTCCTTAATGGAAAGTTGGCTGAGGATGTTTACATGAGTCAGCCAGAGGGTTTTGACAATACAGAGTACCCTAATAGAGTGTGTAAGCTTGACAAATACATCTATGGATTAAAGCATGCACCTCGCAGATGGAATCTTTTCTTTGATGAGAATGTCAAAGAATTTGGCTTTTCTAGGAGTGAAGATGAATCTTGTGTATACGTCAAGGCTAGTAGGAGTAGAGTTAGCTTTTTGGTATTATATGTAGATGACATACTACTCATAGGAAATGAGATCCCAACTCTACAAGAAGTTAATTCCTGGCTTGAGAAGTGTCTCTCTATGAAGGACCTAGGAGAAGCTGCCTATATTCTAGGGATAAGGATCTTGAGAGACCGGAGTAAAACACTAATTGGACTTAGTCAGAGTACTTACTTGGCTAAGGTGCTGAAGAGATTCGGCATGCAGGACTCCAAGAAAGGAGAGTTACCCATCCAAAGTAATGTCATATTGAGTAAGACACAAAGCCCTACTACTGAGGCTGAAATAGCAGAAATGGGTCAAATACCTTATGCGTCGGCTATAGGATCGATCATGTATGCTATGATGTGTACTCGACCTGATGTAGCCTTTGCCTTGAACATGGTTAGTAGGTATCAGGGGACCCTGGCAAGGCACAGTGGACTGCAGTAAAGAATATTCTCAAGTACCTACGGAGGACTAAGGACTGGGTCCTTACCCTCGGTGGGAGTGATGACTTGAGAGTTGTAGGGTATAGTGATGCTAGCTTTCAGACTGATAGGGATAATTTCCGCTCTCAGTCAGGCTGGGTCTTTACCTTAAACGGAGGAGCAATTTCTTGGAAGAGTTCCAAGCAAGAAACAATGGCTGATTCAACTTGCGAATCAGAGTATATAGCAGCAAGCGAGACAGAAAAGGAGGCGATATGGCTGAAGAACTTCATTGGAGACCTTGGAATTGTACCAGCTATTAAGGAGCTAATGGAAATTTTCTATGATAGTGAAACTGTTGTTACCTTAGCCAAGGAACCAAGGGATCACAGGAGATCTAGACACATCAACATAAAATACCATTTCATCAAACATCGAATAGAAGAAGGACTCCTCGTGGTAAAGAGGGTATCATCGGATGAGAATCCAGCAGATCCCCTCACGAAGCGACTGACTCGGGTTAAGCATCTCCAACATGCTCGGAGCATAGGGCTGAAGGATAATATTAGATTTAGTAGTTAGATAACCTCAAAATTTGTAAAGTGTAATTGACATTAGATGATGAATAAAAGGTGTTTTATTTATGAGTAAACTGTTGCTATCTCTTGTTACTCGTTTACTATATTTATTTTGCATGTTTTGACTTCCAGAAAAATTATGTTTGTAATATCATATTATTCTAACCTCCACAGTCGATCATATGTCAGAAGTAGGTATGAATAAAGACTATCATGATTGGTTGCAGAGGTCTAAGGTGTTGGATATAGCTACAACAATCATGAGTGCTCATAAGTTCTGAGCATTGGACTCAACCCACGCTCACTGAAATCACTTCATGGAATTTATCTCGAGTGATCGTGAGACGGTAATATCATATAAGTCTTCAAACCTAGAGATATGATTTTCTACCTATGAGTTGGTTATGCATTGATTGTACGAAAACGCATTGGTAACTCGATGTTATAAAATGTGCCTTTGTGTATGATTCAACAAGTAGTAGAGCAAACATATGAGTCGAAGTTTATCTGCTCCTTCTTGGATTAGAAGCTGATATCTGGGCCCCTCGATGATTTTGTTTTGACCTATATATCAGGCCTGGTCAGAACTAAGTTGATGTGTTCAATTAACTTCTTTGTCAAACAAATAGGAAATCGGGAAACAAACTACTGGACAATAAGTAAGACATTGTTCCATGTATTTGTCCGACTGATATCTAGAATAGAGGATTATATGATCACTTATCTTAAATGGTGTATCAAGATCTTCTCAGTTCCGAGAGACCTTGAAAGAGCTACGATTGTCGATCGGTTCCTGAAGTATTGCAGTTATGGTTATTAGACTTATCCAAGTGGGAGACTGTTGGATAAGGTATCTAAGTCCATAACTATTCCTGGTATGTACTTGACCCGACTCGGCATGGTCCATTTGGGTTGCATGGAACCATGCATTTTGGATAGACTAAATGAGAGAAATAACACTTGTGGTTTATTATTATATTATAACTTCTAATATATTAATAGTATTATTTAATTAGTATTTAGCAAGAATTAATTTGGAATTAATTATGTGATCAAAAGATACCTAATTAAATATATGGGTTGATTATGTAAATCATCCATAACTTGTATAGTGGGCTAAGAGGCTCCATGCATTATCAAGTTGGGTTAAACCCATAGGATGCTCCATGGATGCTCCATGGGATTTACAAACCCATGGGTCATGGAAATGAAGAGTCATGACACATTAGGGTTTACATGGTGTAACCCTAGATGTGTCAACACTATATAAAGAACATACTATCCAACAAAATCGGCTACACTAAGAAACAAGAGGGCTAGGCTGATTTTTAGAGTGTGTGCATTCTCTCTAAAGTCATTCCAAAGGCATTTGGTGTTGTGTGAAGCATTTGAGGCATCACACTTGGGGTGCTAGGCTCACAAGGTTTCAAGGAATAAAAAATCAACTACAAGGTATGTATTTCTAGCTATCCTTTTAGGATTAAAGTTCCTATGTATGCTAGATAGGATTATGAACCTTGGAAACCAAATTTTGCATGTACTTAGACAAACATAGATCCATGGTTTATTAGGGTTGCATGTACACTTAGGAAGTGTTAGAATGCTCAAAACCCATCAGTGTAATATATAACACTTGGTAATAGGTTGTTTATATCCAGTCATTTGTAAACTTTTTATAACGTAATATATTGTTTTTATGAATATGCAAGTAGCATGTTTTTAAGTAACTATATTGTCAAGTATAAAAGTTTGGGTCTTTCAGAAATACGAAAGTGAGGGTCTTTCAAATATACTTCTTATCATTCCTTATGGTGGGTACTAGGCTTAAAATGCTCAAACAGAGTCTAAACAGTGCTAAAAGTTAGCAGAAACAAGCTTGACTTTGACTGAATTGAATGGTTGTACAAGAAAGGATTTTTGGGTTGTCACATTGTGTTATCGATTTTGTTGGGAGCTAGGACTCCTACCTGCCTCTTGTGGAGTTTTCCTACAACCACAGTTATCACTCCAGCATTGGTGCTCCACCTTTCGAGCTCTTGTATGGGCGGAAATTTCATACCCAGGTTTGTTGGGGCGAGGTTGGTCACAGAGTTATGGGGCAGACCGAAGTGGTTCTTCGGACCACAAAGCTGATTTAGCAGATCCGACAGAGACTGCAAACCGCTTATAGTCGGAAGAAGAGCTATGTTGACATGCGCCGATCCAATTTGGAGTTTCAGGTTGGCGACATGGTATTACTGAAGGTCTCACCTTGGAAAGGTGTGACACGCTCCAAGAATATGGGGAAGTTGGGCCCCGGATATATTGGGCCTTTTCCGGTAATTTCCAGGGTTGGCAAGGTTGCTTACAGATTGGATCTTCCTGAGGAGCTCGGTTAGATTCACAAAACTTTCCATGTTTCACACCTGCGAAATGATGTTGAAAGGTCGGTTGCCATTTTGGAAAGGAAGGTGAAGCTTTTACGTAATAACAAAATACATTTGGTAAAGGTACAGTGGCAGCACCGGAAGGGCTCCGAGTGGAGTTGGGAGCCCAAGATTGAGATCGGAGAGCATTATCCTGAGTTGTTCACCACGGAAGACTAATTTTTAGGGTTTGGGTGGTATTTAAGCAACATTATGTCTCATTTATCATCACCTTTTCAGCCTCCACATTCTTTGAGACTGTTTAGCAAACCCTAGCCCTCTTAGTGTGTGTTTTGAGCTCAAGAGTGTGTTCTTGGTGTGTTGAACGAGGAATAAGTTGCATTAAGCAGCCTTGAAGTGTAAGCAAGCTTGTGGATCTGGGATCTTTGCCTTCTTGAGAAGCTCTAGTAGGTATAAAGTCTATGCCTTGATGTCTTAGTTGTTAGATCCCATTTTTGGGTGTTTTATGTTTTTTTTCTTGTCCCAAAGGTCCCATCTTGCGCACAGTTTGTTCTTGTCATTTTGATATGTCCTTTGAGACCCTAGCAAGGGTCCTTAGCCAAAAAATGAAGTCCCTTTGGTTAGATTTGCTCCATGCATTTTGTATGTGGTCTTAATGGATTAAGACCTTCTGTTAAGCTCTTATTAGGCGTGTAAAGTTACAAAGTTGGAAACTTTACGAGTCTAGGATGTGTTTTGCTCATGGATTTGAAATATAGGCTTAAATGCTTAAGCCATTAAGCACTAAATGGGGTTTGCAGGTTGCGAGGGTACGCCCCGTGTGCAAGGGAGTACGCCCCGTGCACTCAGTCAACCACCCCGATGGTGGTCTTCTGTGAGGCTTCACATACGCTAAGTGTACCCCTAGAGTACGCCCCTCGTACTCGCATGAGTCAGCCTTGGTGGTTGTCGAGGCCATCAAAAATAATAACCCTAAATATTACACACTAAAATAGTGTATAGAGGTAAAGGGATCAAATCCACGACGATTGGTTCAATTTATAACTCTATGAAAAATCTCTTTGTAAAAATACTTGTAAAATAAAAATAAAAATAAAATGGGGGGTTTTGGTGTTTTGAAATACTTGAAACAAACTACAATCAACTATGATTTAAATAGACAATTTCAAAAAAAAATAAGAGTTTGATGTAAAATCAATAAGGGAGAGATGGTTGACTTAAAGTTTCGTCACTTTGACTTTTGATGAACATATCATTAGAATCCAATGGTGCAATACTTTGATTTAAATCCTTAATTTGGCTATAGTAATCCAAGGAGCTTGAGATTACCTAGACTTTTCTTAATTGTTGAAATGGCTAGAGAAGCTCATAACAATTTCCTTAGTCAAACTCACTAATTCCAAATAGCATGTAATTAGTGAAAGTCAACTAACATTAAGAACCAAAAAATCACCAAATCCAAGAGGGTTCAAAAGCTTTCACCACCATGTTGGAGGAAATGTTTTTATGATTGTGTGAAGCAAAAACAACACAAAAATCATTTGTTGCTTGCTAATTTGAGGATCATTTACTTAATCAAGAAATTAGCCAACTAATCACCACAAACACATTTAAACTCATGAATAAAAACATACTAGTACTGATAACATGATAAAACACAAAACATTTCCATAAAGATTGAAGAATAAGTTCATGGATTCTTCAACACCCAACAAAAGTTCAAAGGATTCAACAAAAATCAACCAATATTAGTTTAGCCAAGCATGGCTAAACTCAAAGAAACAAAGTTAGAAAAGATTGTACCAAACATTAACCAAGAATCAAGAGAAGAACAGATGAAGTTCTTCACGGTTTTTGGCCTTCAAATTGCTCCAAAACTCTAGAGAAAATGCCTCCAAATCGGATGTAAAAGATAAGGCTGAAGTGGCACACCAACCTTCCCAATATAGAGCTCTAGACAAAATCTCGAATTTTCCCTTGTCAGGAATCCACGCGGGCCACGTGACTTTGACGGGTTTTTGGGTTCCTTCATGTCTTGGGCCCCAACAGCTAGTCCATCGGCCCGGTACAAGTCTAATCAGCTTCTAGCCTATTTTTCTTCAATATTTCTTCGATTTGAGCCCAATTTGCCTCTCCAAATCACTCAAAGCTTCCGCAAACTCCCAAACATCGATCTTGCACACTCAAGGTATTGGAAAATTTGTTCAATAATTGAACCGGCCACCTATCTAAGATAGTTGCAGCTAAAAATTTGCATGCCATTTTTTTTCCTCTTTTTTTTATAACATACTTGAAGGTAATGTATTAACAATTGAAACTTTTTAACAAGAAAACCCTTTGACTCAAAATTTGGTTCCCAAAAGTGTGTAAGTGGAACCGAAAGGGTAATGATATAATCTGAAAGGCCTAAGTGTGACAATGACCATGTGTGGAGCATAAAGATGTAATGTAAGCTCCTTTTCAAACTTGTGGTTTTTCAAAGATAATGAAAATATCCAAATGTGGACTAAAAGACTCTCTAAAATTCTAAGAAAATCGCAAAAAGATATAGTGATGTAAAGAGACCGGATATCGATTCTACTCGGGCACAAGCACCAATGCTTCATCCTAACAGTTAAAACATGATCAAGTGTGATCCTCTCAGCGGTAGTGACCGCCAGGCTAAGAACATCCATTGCTATAGTATATCCTACAGTTGTTAGTATTGTATGCATAATTCTTCGTGAAACTACCTGGCCATGATCACTTACCCCTTTAAGCTTCCAGCATCTGATCCCAAGTATGAAATCCCAAACTGCAGCCAATGGTCCTGGTTCGATGGGTGAGATAACAACAAGATCCTGGACCAATAATGATACAATAACTGTGAACCTGTTCCATGGTATCCAAGGAGGTGAGAATAAACACACAACAAAAATACATGAATGCTAATGCCTTAAGCTAAATGTTATGCAAAAATAAAAAGTGGAAAAGAAAAAAATAAAATATTTTTTGAAATTTTATAAAAAAATGAATGAAAATTAACTTAAACTACTATGATATGCAACCTAACAAAACAAAAATGCATGAAAAAATAAAAGAAAGGGAAATGCCCCACCCCAAGCTTAAGAACAACCATTATCCTCAATGCTTATGGGAAGGGCGTAAATGACCATAATCCGAGGGTTGGATAGAACATAGGGGTTTCTAGAGGACGAAAAATGGTGAATAATGGTGGTGGTCTCACGGGATTCCGACCGGTAGATCTCTGGGAAATCGAGTTTTTGTGTGGAGTGCGGGCGGGGCGCGGGCCGCGTAGAGGCCGCGTGTAACATTCCTGGTTTCCTCTTGAGTTCACAGAAGGTTCAGAAGAATTTTGGGTCGAAACACGCGAGCCACGTAAAGTCCGCGTGAATTGAAGCTCAAAAAACACTAAGTGTTGAAACTAGCCCTGCGGGCCGCGTGGATTTTCACGTGGGTCGTGTCTGCTGAACAGGGCTGGAGGTGATTTTTTTATGCGGGCAAGGAATGGGCCGCACATAAGCCGCACATGACCTTACGCGGGCCGCGTGACTTCCTGCACTTGAAAATTTGAAATTTTTCTAAAAACTTGATTTTTGGCCAAAATGATTCCCACGATGTCTCGGTTTCAAAAACACAACAAAAGGTTTGGAACAAAGGTGAGAATAAAGCTTGAAATTTTTCAAAATTGAACACTTTCAAAACAAAAAAAAACATTTTCAAAATCATTTTATTCGGTTTATAAAATACGAAAGCACAATGCTTCCCAAAAATGCCCTTCTTTAACGTCTTTGGCGAGACGCCTCCAAACTTCACGTTAACACTTTGGGGCGTCCAAATGGACGACATCTTTGACATATGAATCAAAACCTTCATAGAATGACTTCAAACGAGGTCTATTAACCTTGAAAACGTTTCCCGTGTCAACATTTGTAACGTCCCAAAATTCAAGACTAAAAATTTCATTTAATAAAACATTACGTTAAGCAAATTCATCGTTTTCAAACATAAACAAAGTATTAGTTTCCAAAATACATATTCATTATCAGAGTAAACATTCCCAGACTGTCTAAGCTATGGTGTGTGCCATGCGATCATCCCGAGCTCCATCATCCGCTACCGGAAGTACCTGAAACCAAAACTGAAAACCATAAGCACGAAGCTTAGTGAGTTCCCCACCCTACCACATACCATGCATAACCACATACTGCACATACTGGGTCGCGCCCGCTATCCTGGGCCTCGCCCGCTACAACGGCCCCTCCGCTCCAGGCCCCGCCTGGCTTCGAGCCCCGCTCGGATACAGATCTGTTTCACGTAGGCCTCGCCTATCACAGGGCCTCGCCCACTAACATATAATAGCACATAAACATCTCACATAAGCTAATCACATACTAACGGATCTTGTCCTAAGGCCTCGCCTATCTCTGGGCCCCGCCCCTGACCTGCTACTGATGAGTCACGGAACCCCATCCATGCTCCTACTGGTAGTGAGATACAGGCCCAGCGCACGCTCACTCCCTTCCTGACTGGGGCCTCGCCCCTGCTCTGCTGCTACTGAGATGTGGAATACCATCCACACTCTGCTATTGGTGAGATACGGGACCTCGCCCACACTCACCCCCCCTACCAGGCACATACAAGTATCACACAGACAACAAGTATAAACTGTCATTTAAACCATTCCTTGGGCACCCGCCCTTTATCATTGGACCTCGTCCCGAATATCATACTAGCATACTGGGCCTAGGGCTAACCCCTGGGTCTTTTACTCATAACTACATGGGCCGGAATTGTGGCCGTAGACCCATTCATACACAGGGAAACTCACCTGATACTGCTGAACTACTACTGCTAATCCCTTTGACCGCTACCTGACCACTGACTCCGAACTGCTGCTCCACTGGCTCCCCGAGCTACCAATATCAACATAACACTTAGTCTAACTGACCTTCAAAGGTCAACCAAGTCAACTCTTGCCAAATTCAAAGTCCTAGTCAAAGTCAACCTTCCAGGTCAACCCTACTCGCTGAGTCCACTTACTGACTCGCCGAGTCCCTATGCTCAAAGTCCTTCCAATCACGACTTGACTCGCCGAGTCAGCCTTTTACTCGCCGAGTCTACTGATTCTTGAAACCTGTCCTGTCCAACTCACTGAGTCCTTTCTCGACTCGCTGACTCGAGTCTTAACTCGAAGGGTTTGAGACTACGCGACCTGACTCGCCAAGTCTGAGAACAGACTCGCCGAGCCAAGGCAATCTTCATCCAACTCGCCGAGTTGTTCATCCAACTCGCCGAGTTCATGCCCATCTTCATCCGACTCGACGAGCTGCTCATCCCACTCGTCGAGTTCCTCCTCATCTTCAAGCTACTCGCCGAGTCCACTCGAAGGACTCGCCAAGTCCATACGGATCTGCTTAGATGCAGAGGACTTTCGAGTCATGCATGGACTCCAAACTGTAGATCTACCCTTCCCAAGCCTATCCCCCACGTAAAGTTGCAAACTTTACATGTAGAGAGGGAGATCTAGGCAAAAAGCACCATAAACTAGGGTTTAAGGCCAAGGGGATTCAAAATCGACTCTTGAGCTGATACTTTATGCTTCTCCAGTCCATAACACACTTGGATCTGAAGTAGCAACTCCAGATCCGGCTCCTAACTCAAGATAATATCATTATGGCTAAAGAGCCAACAACCACACATAAAACTAGATGCAAAAAGGGTCCAGGAACTAGTTTATACCTCCAAAAGCTCAGAAATGTCTTCCCAATCCCGGATCTACAGCCCCCTTCTTGCACTCTCAAGATTCTTCTTCTTCCTCCAAGCTAAAAGCACTCTTAAAGGCAATAAATGGCTGAAATAGAGGATATGGCGGCTAGGGTTTGATATCCAGGGCTTAAGAGGCAGTAAGGAGCCCTAGGAAGAAGATTAAGACGTTTATATAGGCTCCAAGTCCCAAATTTAGGGTTTTCCACGCATAGACCAGACTCGCCGAGTCACCTTGGCCGACTCGCCGAGTCGGTCACTTACTCCTCGACCCGGATCCCGCTCGGACTGGCCGAGTTCCTCCTTGGACTCGCCGAGTCGCCCCTTAACATTAAGGTTTTCTTTCCTTTCTTGGCCTTCAAAACTTTGGGTGTTACAACATTTTTTAATTTCCAAACCTCCATTGGGACTCTTTTCTTGTATTTGACTTTCTTTTTACAGGAGAACCATACCGGACTTAGACCTTTGATAATAGCAATCATCCAACCATATTCTTCCTTGTACTTTTTCAGTGAGGTGACCAACGCTTCCATCATTGACATGGTGGTCTAGTTGGTGACCGGTTGGGTGTCTTCCGTCTCGGGATATGTATCAATTAAAAGGTCTGACAAATTTATCGTTTCCAGCTCTTTTGGTTCGTCTATCACTAGTGTTAGTTTCTCAATGGTAGTGGGTGGCTCAACCTCTCTTTTGTTAACACCAAACACTTCCTCTATAGTTTCAT
Source organism: Lactuca sativa (assembly GCF_002870075.4). NCBI lineage: Eukaryota > Viridiplantae > Streptophyta > Magnoliopsida > Asterales > Asteraceae > Lactuca > Lactuca sativa. The sequence goes on along the minus strand of NC_056625.2, from coordinate 287,498,738 downwards.
TGACATCTTTCTCAATTTCTTCTTCTACCTTGATAGCCTCTTCCATTTCTACGCCTTCTTCCTCTTCTCCATATAACACTCTTGGGCCATCAAAACTTTTCTCATCTTTCAAAGGAATGACACATGGGCTCTCTTTAGATGGTAGTTTGTCTTGATCTTCCATTATAGTTATTGTTTTAGGAAGTTGTGTTATTTGTTGATCTAAGCTTTTGAGGCTAGCTTACGTTGTTTCCTGGAAATTTTAGGTAGATGTGGCAATGCTCTTCACAATGTCCTCTAAGGACATGCTTGGCATTTTAGGTTGTTGAGAAGGTGTAGGATATGGATGTTGGAACTGTGGAGGTTGTTGGTATTGGTCACTTCTCCAACCTTGGTATGAGCTTTGGTATTGGTTGTATCCCCAAGCTTGGTTGTTGTCCCACCATTGATCATATTGAGGTTGATCATAACTCCATTGGTTTGACCAGCAGTGGCTTCCCTTTTCTTGCACTTCTTCCCATTCTCCTTGTAAATATGGACACATATCGCAATGATGTCCATTTTGGGCACAATTATCGCAAAGAAGAGGCGAGGGTTGCACACTTTGGTCACTTTCAATCATCATAACTAACCTAGCTAGCTCAGAAAGTTTATCTTCAATAGAAGGAGTGTTCATTTCTGAAACATAATACTTTTTTTTCAATTTTTTTTGGTTTTAACCTAGAGTACCTGCACAATGAGATCTAGGCATAGAGAAACAAAATGATTAAATATAAACCAATCCCCGACAATGGCGCCAAAAATTTGGTGGTTGTCGAGGCCAAAAAAATAATAACCCTAAATATTACACACTAAAATAGTGTATAGTGGTAAAGGGATCGAATCAACGGAGATTGGTTCAATTTATAACTCTATGAAAAATCTTTTTGTAAAAATACTTGTAAAATAACAATAAAAATAAAATGGGGGGTTTTGGTGTTTTGAAATACTTGAAACAAACTAGAATTAACTATGATTTAAATAGACAATTTGAAAAAAAAAAATAAGAGTTTGATGTAAAATCAATAAGGGAGAGATGGTTGACTTAAAGTTTCCTCACGTTGACTTTTGATGAACATATCATTAGAATCCAATGGCGCAATACTTTGATTTAAATCCTTAATTTGGCTATAAAAATCCAAGGAGCTTGAGATTACCTAGACTTTTCTTAACTGTTGAAATAGCTAGAGAATCTCATAACAATTTCCTTAGTCAAATTCACTAATTCCAAATAGCATGTAATTTGTGAAAGTCAACTAGCATTAAGAACCAAAAAATCACCAAATCCAAGAGGGGTCAAAAGCTTTCACCACCATGTTGGAGGAAATATTTTTATGATTGTGTGAAGCAAAAACAACACAAAAATCATTTGTTGCTTGCTAATTTGAGGATCATTTACTTAATCAAGAAATTAGCCAACTAATCACCACAAACACATTTAAACTCATGAATAAAAACATACTAGTAGTGATAATATGATAAAACACAAAACATTTCCATAAAGGTTTAAGAATAAGTTCATGGATTCTTCAACACCCAACAAAAGTTCAAAGGATTCAACAAAAATCAACCAAGATTAGTTTAGCCAAGCATGGCTAAACTCAAAGAAACAAAGTTAGAGAAGATTGTACCAAACATTAAACAAGAATCAAGAGAAGAAAAGATGAAGTTTTTCAAGGTTTTTGGCCTTCAAATTGCTCCAAAACTCCAGAGAGAATGCCTCCAAATCGGATGTAAAAGATAAGGCTGAAGAGGCACACCAACCTTCCCAATGTAGAGCTCTAGACAATATCCCGAATTTTCCCTTGTCAGGAATCCACGCGGGCCGCGTGGAATCTTACGCGGGTCGCGTGACTTTGACGGGTTTCTGGGTTCCTTCATGTCTTGGGCCCCAACAGCTAGTCCATCGGCCCGGTTCAAGTCTAATCCGCTTCTAGCCTCTTTTTCTTCAATATTTCTTCAATTTGAGCCCAATTTGCCTCTCCAAATCACTCAAAGCTTCCGCAAACTCCCAAACATCGATCTTGCACACTCAAGAATTCTCCCACGTCTTTTCAAATTTAAAGTTCAACACTTCTGCGCCTTCAAGCAATCGACAAGTCCACTCCATGAATCACCTCCATAGCCATCAAGAGTGGAATCCCCATTTCCCTTCAATCCAAATCGCCTCCCAAGAATCCCGCTCCACTAGTCTCCAAGAATATTTGCAATAATGCTCAAGAAACTAGAAAGTACCCGAAATGGTCACAAAAATAACAAAAGGGAAAACATGCATGGAAATTAACTAAAATGAAAATGAAATGTGCTAAAATAAACTGTAAAAAGAAGTAAATAAAACAAACTATTAGGTCTTAATGGATTAAGACCTTGTGTTAGGCTCTTATTAGGCGTGTAAAGTTACAAAGTTGGAAACTTTACGAATCTAGGATGTGTTTTGCTCATAGATCTGAAATATAGGCTTAAATGTTTAAGCCATTAAGCACTACACGGGGTTTGCAAGTGTAACAACCCGAAATTCCATATCACTTCTTGTAACTCAAATTGTAATCCAATTCGATCAACCAAACGCCATTTCCAAATCCGTTTCCGATTTCGTCATTTAATTAAGTCATTAACTTGTATTAACCTAAAATGACTTAATGGGTGTCTTAATGCCATTTGAAATCATTCTAACACCCCATAATAGTCATCGGAATAATTCTAGAATCGACCATATCGGGATACGGCAACTTGGTCGGGTGCGACCAAAAGCCCCGCCTAACGCCGGTATTGGGTAGAATTCCGTCGTGTCCAATTCCCGAGCACTATATAAAGGACTCAAAGCTTTCATTTGAAGCTTTTAGCCATCTTTCCTTAATCACTCTCCAACCTATCTCCTCATCCATAATCAAAGGTCCAAAAACAAAGATTTAAGGCTCCAAATCAAAGAGGTAACATCCCTAACTTGTTATCTAACCTCTTTAGCCTTCAAATTGATGTAAAAACAAGGATTTAGGACCTGGAACATGTGTTTACGGCCAAGGATCAAGCTTGGGCCGTAAACACTTAATAATGGGGTTTTTAAGCCAATTAACCCTTCCAAATCATTGTTAGGACTTAGATACGATTTTGAGGCTTTCAATCTTGGACTTGTAACACCTTAAACATGAATTTTGAGGGACAAAAGAGAGTTTACGGCCAAGGCATGTGCTTGGGCCGTAAACGCCTCAAACATGGGGAGTAAACACATTTTTACATGTTAGTTTGCCTTGAAACTCAACCAATAGCCTTGGAATGAATCATAGAACCATATAAAATTAGTTTGGGAGCCTAAAACATAAAAAAACACTATATTTAGGAGTTTACGGCCATAGCACATTCTCTTAGGCCGTAAACTCATAAAAGTGTGTCAAATGATGCCCTTAAACCACCCCAAGGCTTGGAAAAATTACTAGAATCACATGTGATTGCTCTAAGTGCTTCAAAACAATTATTCTTGACCATGAGAGAGTTTATGGCCGTAAACTCCAATTTTACAGCCTTGAAATCCCTTGTAATTGGTATAAGTCACATTAAATCATTTCAAGGTATTTTAGAAATTCATTCCATAAATCCCCAAGTCCAAACAAGCCATTAAACCCTCAAAATCACAGCCACATGAGTTCACAGACGTGAACTCATGTATGTGGGTGTTATATGGCCGTAAACTCCCTAATATGTTTACTCTTGGGGAGTAAACTCAAATCCCAAGTCCCTAGAGCCATTACACGTCCGAAGATGTCACCTGGGTCACTCCAAACGCTCGTTTTGAGGAGTTTAACCTCGTTGGAGTGTAATGTTCCATATAATTAATGATTGTAAATCTAATTGGATATATGTGGACATTATTACATTTTATATAGGGACATCGCGAGTACTCAAGCCCCGAACCAATGTCTAGTGTCCGAAACCGTCGCATTTCCGAGTCTGGTGAGTTCATACCCCTACACTTTTTCACTGTTTTTCACTGTTTTCAAGGGGGAACACAAGCAAAGTACAAGGGTTTCTTGTACTCAAAAACTTATTTTAGTGTGTGTGTTTTAAATTTCATATGCTTTTAACACTGATATACAAAACTCATAACCATATAAACATGCAGATCACGTAACATATTATTTGTGAAATGGGTTTTATAAACTGTTATGTTTTATATATTTCACAAATGGTTTTCCACATTTTATCAGTTAAAAGCATGATATTAGAACATATGAACATGAAACTTGTACACTGTTTGTCCTCGGTAACACTCCACAGAGATACGCGAGTGGAGGACTATCATATTATTACTAGTAAAGTTGTTATTCCTGTATGATTGGAGACACGTCCTCGGCGAACACTCCACAGAGATACGCGATTGGAGGACTACACCCATAACCAGAATTTCTGGGATTTAGAGAGCGTGACTTGAGTGTATAGATCTATATGGGGCTGACTACCCCACACCTGGCTGCTAGCTACAGTCGAACCAAAATGGTTCAAGGGTGACGAAAGTCATAAGGTTGTGGACTACTTATTGCCACAGGTTCAGTCTATAGTATGGTTATGGAACTCGCAATTAGGATAACAGAGATTTACTTATAGTAATAATGAATAACTTTATACATTTCACAAGATAACCAGGTTTCGGAATACATCTTTTACATTGATAACCAACATTGAGGAAAGTATGGGACTTTCCTGGGAAATCTTGTACATAACCAGGTCTAACCAGAATACATCTTTTACAAATGGTATCCAACATTCAGGAAAGCATGGGGCTTTCCTGGGGAAAACATTTACATAACTATAAAAGTGTAACAAACTGGATAACCTTACATCTTTTACAATTGGTAATATACAATCAGGAAAGTATGGGACTTTCCTGGGGATCCATTGGTACATAACCAGAACAGAATAACAAAACGGATAACCTAAATGTACATTTTCACAAGGGTAAACATGATTTCAGTGTACAACTTTACTTTACATAATGTGAAACAACCAACCAACCTTTTTAAGAAAATGTGGGATTTTCTTGGCGTGTGTTACATTTTCAGAAACAGAAAGGAAACATGAACATTTTCACAAAACAAAAACCGCTTATGAACTCACCAGCGTTGTGCTGATTTTCAAACCGCTTGTGTTCTCAGGTCATTGATAGAACAGGTACCCGAAGATCCACTTGATCCAGGTTGGAGTGCGTACAAGACCTGTTCGTTTTGTTTCTATATATATACTATGTATCACAAATTGTACAACTTTACTTTTGTAACAATTGTAAAACTTTTTATATGTAATGTAATGGTTGTTCTACTTTACATACTATTTACACTGGATTTGATACTCAATGTGGAGTCAACCCCGGGAATGTTTCCGCCTTCGGTTTTCGGGGTGTGACAGATTGGTATCAGAGCCCTTGTTTATAGTGAATAAAGTATACCAAACCTTACATGGTATAAAACTATAAACACTAAAGGGCCTAAGTGCTCTGAAATAAAAGTATCTTCAAACTATAAGTATTTTCAAAAAATATATAAGTATACCGAGCCGTGGAGATCCGTAACTACAAGTAGAACAAAACATAAGTAAATGGGTGTTGTGTACTGCGGTTAAACCTGGGCAGTTATGTAGTCGTGTCTAGGGTCAATATAGCCTGGCCAACTATATTCATTCGAGACACGGCCAACAATCTGCTTGGGAGTGACTGTGGTATACGGCATGCCTAAAAACTTACCCTAATACCACAAACATCGCGCCAGTGTAGTATCGAATCATGAAATACTATGGGAGTATTTCTCGAGCCAATTCTTCGTAAGAATCCTCGTTCGCGTATAGATCCTTGATCAATCCATTAGCGATAATTTACCTGCTTTGATAACTCTTTTCTGCTTTATCGCTTATTTGGAATAAATATCTGTCATATCTCTCGATCCAATTCAGAGGACTTACCATCCTCTCTTTCTTGATCTTATTAGATCAAGATGCCTCCCAGAAAGAGACCCAGCTCAAAGACCAACAACCCTCCGCCACCACCTCCTCCTGAAATTGATCCCGTGTTATTCCAAACAGCTGTTACCACCGCGGTGGCAGCTGCTATGTCCCAATTAAACACCCGTGGTTCGGGAGGTGGTACTCAAGATCAAGAAAGTAATCAGGAACACCGAAAGGAAGGTTCCTACAAGGACTTCATGAATGCAAAGCCTTCATCCTTCGATGGCACTAGTGGTGTCATTTCCTTGTCCCGATGGTTCGAGAAAATCGAATCCATTTTTGAAATCTGTGCCTGTGTTGAGTCCGATAAGGTCAAATTTGCAGCCTGTACCTTCAGTGATAAAGCCTTGACTTGGTGGAATGGCCGAGTCAAATCCTTGACCCTACCTGTAGCCAATGCCATGGACTGAGACGCCATGAAAGAACTCCTCCTTGCCGAATACTGTCCCCGTGGCGAAATGCAGAAGCTAGAGCACGAGCTCTGGAACCTGAAGATGAAAGGTTCCGACATTGCTGCATATATTTCCCGATTCGATGATCTTGCCCTTCTCTGTCCTGGTCTGGTCACTCCTGAAAGCAAAAAGATCGAGAGGTTTATTTGGGGGTTAACCAATCCAACAAAAGGTCATTCTTAGATGCTTGCTCGGACACATATGATAGTGCTAAGGAATTGACCACAGTGATGATGTCGAGGAAACCACCACCACCCCTGATTCGACTAAAAGCAGTGGTGAGAAAAGAAAATTTTGGAAGAAAAAGAAGGGTCAATCTTCCTAAGGATCCTCCAAAAGACAGCAAACAGTAGCAGTTCATGCTGCTACTACCCCCGTTGCTGCTGCTTCTGTTGTGGGATCCACAGCTCCAACTCCTACCAGTCGGTATGCTGGTAATCTCCCTCTCTGTGACAAGTGCAAATATCACCACAACCCTGGCCCTGTCGAGAACTTTCCTGTACCAATTGTGGTAAGAAGGGGCACACAGTCCAATTCTGCAAAGCTCCGGCCCAATCGGCCAATCAATCTTCGGGATCAGGCGTTGGTCAAGCCTGCTACAACTGTGGTGAAGCTGGGCACTTTAAAAGGAACTGCCCCAAAAATTCTTCTGCTGATAACACCGGAAGGGTCCTCGCCATGGGACGGGAGGAAGCGGTCGCCGATCCCACTATTGTCTCGGGCACGTTTCTTCTCGACAACTCATATGCTAATATTCTTTTTGACTCGGGTGCTGAGAGAAGCTTTATTAGTCATACATTCAAACATAACCTAAAACATAACTCCCGACCTTTAACCGAAACGTTTACTGTCGAGATGGCGAATGGTGAGAAAGAAAGCGCGAGCGAAGTATTCGTAGGTTGGACCATTACCCTGAATGACCATTCGTTTCCTATCGATCTCATGTCGCTATCCATAAAGAGCTTTGATGTCATCATTGGCATGGATTGGTTGAGTCCCAATCATGCGTACATCCTTTGTTTCAAAAAAGCAATCCGTCTCAACCTTCCTTCGGGTCAAACTCTGGTAATCTATGGCGATAAACTCAGTTCCAATCTTCGTATCATTTCCTGCATCAAAGCTCAGAAGCTCCTGCAAAAGGAGTGTATTGCATTCTTGGCCCATGTAATCAACAAGAAGCAGGAAGTTAAAGACCTCGCGATCATCCCCGAAGTCTATAACTTTCTTGACGTATTTCCCGAAGAGCTTCCAGGAATTCCTCCTGAACGTCGGGTCGAGTTCCGTATTGACCTAATTCCTGGAGCTACTCCTGTAGCGAAGTCTCCATATCGCTTAGCTCCAGCAGAAATGCAGGAGTTATCCAGTCAACTCAACGAGTTGCTCAGTAAAGGATTCATTAGACCGAGTTCCTCACCCTGTGTCACACCCCAAAACCGAGAACGGCGGAAACGTTCTGGGGCGGAGGACGTCATGTAATGTATCACAACAATGCAAAGTAGTAAACAAAGCAACAACATCATCCATTGCATTAATAGTACAATTTTAATTACATTTGAGTTCTTTCATAGTATAACTCTACAAAATGAATATTCAAACATAAAAGACGAGTCTTGGTTTCTCCGTCTTCACAGAACCTGGTAGTTGTACCTATCTATCTGTATCCTGGGAATACAAGTTATTTTGAAAGCGAGTATCAGCAATAATGCTGGTGAGTTCATAAGTATTTATGTGACTTTGATTTGTAAAGCTGTAAAGAAAACCTGTAAATGTATGAAGGAAAGTCTGTACCAACGAACATATTTGCAAGTAATTGTAAACGTTTGAAAACCTTAGAAAATCCCATGTTTTCTACTAGTATAAATTGTAGTCTTCTACCAAGACTTAACTGTTTTGAATGATTGCTTTAGAAATCCAATATTTGTTTATAAGTGGGTGGTAGTTTTAAAAGACCCAAAGATGTACTACCATGATATTATTCATGTCTAAAACAGTAGATTTGTGTACAGTTACAACTGCTAAGGTATATGATATCTCCGTAAATCAACGTGTTTTTAATACTCCATGTGAGTTTTATAACCATGCTATTGACATTGATGGCCTGTAACAACGTTCTTCAGGCGTTGGAATGTTATGACATCTGTCACCCCATACCTGCCGGTCTAACTGTAGCTAACAGTTTAGGTGCGGGATTGTCAATCCCGTATAGATCTATACACAAGTATCACGCTCCCCCTCCAAGGGATTATGGTATATAATACAGGACTTAAAATGCATACTCGAACGTACGTGAAGCTGAAATGTCTCACAATTCTTAGTATTAAATAGATTTACATATGAAAGTCCATTTTGTTTTTGTATATGAATATACCTTCTTGATATGGTACTTGTAGTATATAAAATGTTATGAATATCTAGTATACTATCTCATGTAATTGTATTCCTTGAAATGGTATGTCTTGAAGTTGTATACTTCTGTAATTGTATGTCTTAAGATTGTATGCCTTTTTAATCGTATATAATTGTATCTCTTCGCATAGTATGTAATGTATTTGTATTGACTCATGAATAGACTGAATCTTGTATAACTCCTGGTACTTGGAATGGTAAATAGTATGTCTTAACTATACCTATTATAGTTATTGGTAATGTGTGTGTATAATTCGAAATATGCCTTTGCTACTCAAAGGTACTGAACGAACTAACGGAAACTTTTATGTCTATATATGTACATATATATATATATATATATATATATATATATATATATATATATATATATAACTAATATTTAGACGACATTCGGACGAATAACCGATGCCCTAAGGCCACATCCCAACGAGGAAAAGGAAATAAAGCGAGCTAGCCGTCCTAAGTCCTTCAAACATTACTTATATAAGTATACATATATAGGCAAGCACAAATATATAAAAGAAGTTTTGTAAAACCTTTGAAAAGTTTAATAAATAAGAATTGATGACTTGATGTCAGTTTATAAAATGATTCGAAAGCAGTTTGTTTGATAAGAACAGTTTTAAATATAGGAAGACCTTTGTTAGTAACATGATTCTAACAGCGTTTGAAAGGAATCATAAAGTATGTAAGACAGTTTGATAAAGAGTTTTTAACATGTATAAATGTTTGTCGTAAACTATTATAGTTTTTCCAAAAGTTCGTTTCGTTTGTATAGTAACCCTAGTGTAATGCTCACTTGTTATGAAATGTGTAACTTTTTGTGGTGACATAATGAACACTTAAACTCGAGGTATAAATAAACTGTTTGATTCGTATACGTATAACAACATATTTAATTTCGATATATATATCAGACGATATCGTGTTATGTTTTCCGTATGAAAGATTCCACATAATGGTTGTGAATCACATATGATTTACTTGATAAAAATGAGTATTTAGTGAATCTTTGAGTTACACACGATAATAATCGTGTGTTTACTTGTATTCCCCCCCCCCCCCTCAAAAGCGTATATTAAAACAATATTGATAAAAATGTAGATTATAGGGGTATGAACTCACCGGTGAAGGCGCGTGATTTGAAGAAAACTAGATTTTCCCGGGCGGCACCTCGACCGGAAAGTGACGAGATTTTCGGAAATCTCGGGGCTTCGGACTTTCGTCGGGGCTTGGATATGAAACCGGGAAGTCCGGATGTTGTCGGCACGAAAAACGAGGCGAAAATGAGAGAGAATTGAAGCATTTGTGTGTAAATAGTCGGCACCCTCGCAATCTATTTATAGGGGCTGGAGGTCCTCAGTACGCGGGGCGTACTTCGGACTTACGTTGGGCGTTCTTCGTACGCGGGGCGTACTCCGAAGGTACGTAGGGCGTTCGCTTGCGTCACTGCTTACTGCATCCTCGGGCGAAGAGTCTATCGACGTGGTTGATCCGGAGCCTTGTATCCGAGTACGCGGGGCGTACTCCTTCGGATAAGACTTTGAAGTGCGTGCCAAGAACTTCAAAAACCCGTAACTTTCGTGTACGAGCTCCGTTTTTGACGTTCTTTATATCCACGCGAAGGTGAGAAAATACTCTACAACTTTCATTTAGACTCCGTCGGCTAATTTTGACTTTATTTTTAATTATATTTTAATTAATAGGTCGGGACACGATAACTTCGTTAAAAATCCGTAACTTCTTTATCCGACGTCCGTTTTCATCAGACTTTTTATTGTTATACTCCTATTGTCGGGCTCTCCAACTTTCGTTTAGGTTGTGTCGGCTAAAGATCGCTCGATCTCTGTTTCGAGTTTTTAGCTGTCTACTGCTAGGTTAGAAACTTCGGAAAATCATAACTTCCTCATACGAAGTAAGATTTGGGCGTTCTTTTTATGCATGATCACGGTTTAACGTAATCTACGACTTTCGTTTAGATACCTAAGGCTAAAAATTATTGTATCAAAACTTTGCGTTTTACGTCTACCAGCGTTGCCGGTTCTCGCCGTGAATTTTTTGATTGGTCATAACTTCTTCGTTATAACTCGGATTTTAGTGTTCTTTATATGTACGAAAACCTTGATACGAGTCCTACCACTTCATTTAACCCAAATATAATTTTAGGAAAGTTAATTTTTGGCTTAAATTTGACTGGCGTTACATTTTATCATCTCAAAATATCGGGTTGTTACACCCTGGGGAGCTCCAGTATTGTTTGTCATGAAGAAAGATGGATTCTTTCAGATGTGTATCGATTATCGCGAACTGAACAAGTTGACTGTCAAAAACCGATATCCACTTCCACGAATAGATGACCTCTTCGATCAACTCCAGGGAGCCAGTTATTTCTCCAAGATAGACCTTCGGTCATGGTACCATCAGCTACGAGTTCATGAGAGTGATGTTTCCAAAACAGCTTTCAGGACTCGATATGGACACTACGAGTTCGTAGTGATGCCCTTTGGTCTAACCAACGCACCGGCAGTGTTCATGGACCTGATGAACCGGGTGTGTCGTCCTTATCTGGACAAGTTTGTCATTGTGTTCATTGATGACATACTCGTCTATTCCCGAAGCGAAGAAGACCACAAATACACTTGAGGCTAGTGTTGGAAACCCTACGATCCGAGAAGCTGTACGCGAAATTTTCCAAATGCGAGTTCTGGATTAGGAAGGTAACTTTCCTCGGTCCTGTAGTAAGCGAGGAGGGTATTCATGTAGATCCTTCCAAGATAAAGGCGATAGAGAATTGGTCAGCACCGAAGACACCCACAGAAATCCGACAATTCTTGGGTCTCGCTGGCTATTATGGAAGATTCATCCAAAACTTTTCTAGAATCGCAAAACCCTTAACCACTCTAACACATAAAGGTGTACCCTTTTGTTGGAGTGATAAGCAAGAAACCGCATTCCAGACGCTAAAGAAAGCCTTGTGCAGCGCGCCTGTTTTGTCCTTACCCGAAGGGACAGAGGACTTCGTTGTCTGCTGCGATGCGTCTAATCAAGGCTTAGGTTGTGTGTTTATGCAAAGGGGAAAAGTAATTGCCTATGCTTCTAGACAGCTGAAAGCACACGAGGTCAACTATACCACACACGACTTGGAGCTAGGAGCCATAGTCTTTGCGTTGAAGATTTGGAGACATTACCTCTACGGAACCAAGTGCACGATCTTTACCAATCACAAGAGCCTGCAACACATCTTTGACCAGAAAGACTTAAACATGAGACAAAGGCGATGGGTAGAACTACTCAGTGATTATGAGTGTGAAATACGTTACCATCCCAGCAAGGCCAATGTGGTAGCAGATGCCCTTAACCGAAAGGAGAGTGCAGGCCGCAAAGTGAAGAACCAGACGATGACCATCCATTCCAACCTACCCATGCAAATCCGAGAAGCCCAATTAGAAGCCTTCAAACCTGAGAATGTGTAGACCGAAGCCCTGAGAGGAATGGAAAAGATATTGAAGATTAGAGGTGACGAAGTCCATTGTTTCATGGATCGGATCTGGATTCCCAAGTTCAGAGGATTCAGAGAGGTAGTTATGGAGGAAGCGCACAGAACCAGATACTCTGTTCACCCAGGCTCTAACAAGATGTACTTAGATCTCAAGAAACAATACTGGTGGCCAAACATGAAGGTTGAGATAGCTACATTTGTGGGCAAGTGTCTGACTTGCGCCAAAGTTAAAGTTGAGCACCAGAAACCCTCAGGTCTGCTCCAGCAACCTAAGATACCTGAATGGAAATGGGAGATGATCACCATGGATTTCATCACCAAACTACCCAAGTGTCCGAGTGGGTATGATACCATTTGGGTGATTGTCGATCGTTTGACAAAGTCCGCTCATTTCGTTCCGATCAAAGAATCATTCAAGATAGAAAGACTCACGCAGATTTACATCCAAGAGGTAGTCCGACTGCACGGTGTACCTGCATCCATTATCTCTGATCGAGATAGTAGGTTTACCTCCCGATTTTGGCAGTATCTTCAAAAAGCTCTTGGAACCAAACTAGACATGAGCACGGCGTATCATCCTCAGACCGATGGACACAGTGAGAGAACAATCCAAACCCTAGAGGACATGCTTAGGGCATGTGTCATTGACTTTGGAAAGTCGTGGGACACACATCTACCTTTAATCAAATTCTCGTACAACAACAGTTACCACACCAGCATTAGGGCTGCCCCGTTTGAAGCTCTATACGGTCGCAAGTGTAGATCTCCTATGTGCTGGGCCGAGGTGGGGGATACACAGTTTGCCAAGAGTCGGGTCCCGGACAGTGCTCTCACTGGTCCTGAAATCATCCGTGAAACCACCGAGAAGATCATCCAAATCCGAGAACGACTGAAAGCTTCACGTGATCTCCAGAAGAGTTACGCTGATAACTGTCGGAAACCACTGGAATTCCAGGTTGGAGACCGTGTTTTGTTGAAGGTCTCGCCCTGGAAAGGCATAGTACGCTTTGGTAAGCGTGGGAAACTTAATCCGAGGTACATTGGACCTTTTGAGATCCTCGCCAGGATTGGTCCGGTAGCCTATAAACTTCGTTTACCTCACGAGCTCAGTAACATCCATCCCGTCTTCCATGTTTCAAATCTCAAGAAGTGCCTATCCGATGAAACCCTAGTGATACCTTTAGACGAGATCGAGATCGATGAAAATCTCAACTTCGTGGAGGAACCGATCGAAATCATGGATCGAGAAGTCAAACGTACGAAACAAAGTCGCATCCCGTTAGTGAAGGTTCGCTGGAATGCCAAGCGGGGACCGGAGTTCACTTGGGAGCGGGAAGACTCGATGAGACAAAAGTATCGGCAACTCTTTCTAGATCCATGATTTGTATTTTGTCTTATATCTTGTCTTGAATTTCGGGTCGAAATTCCCTCTAACGGGGGGATAATGTAACAACCCGAAATTCCATATCACTTCTTGTAACTCAAATTGTAATCCAATTCGATCAACCAAACGCCGTTTCCAAATCCGTTTCCGATTTCATCATTTAATTAAGTCATTAACTTGTATTAACCTAAAATGACTTAATGGGTGTCTTAATGCCATTTGAAATCATTCTAACACCCCATAATAGTCATCGGAATAATTCTAGAATCGACCATATCGGGATACGGCAACTTCGTCAGGTACGACCAAAAGCCCCGCCTAACGCTGGTATCGGGTAGAATTCCGTCGTGTCCAATTCCCGAGCACTATATAAAGGACTCAAAGCTTTTATTTGAAGCTTTTGGCCATCTTTCCTTAATCACTCTCCAACCTCTCTCCTCATCCATAATCAAAGGTCCAAAAACAAAGATTTAAGGCTCCAAATCAAAGAGGTAACATCCCTAACTTGTTATCTAACCTCTTTAGCCTTCAAATTGATGTAAAAACAAGGATTTAGGACCTGGAACATGTGTTTATGGCCAAGGATCAAGCTTGGGCCGTAAACACTTAATAATGGGGTTTTAAAGCCAATTAACCCTTCCAAATCATTGTTGGGACTAAGATACGACTTTGAGGCTTTCAATCTTGTACTTGTAACACCTTAAACATGAATTTTGAGGGACAAAAGAGAGTTTACGGCCAAAGCATGTGCTTGGGCAGTAAACTCCTCAAACATGGGGAGTAAACACATTTTTACATGTTAGTTTGCCTTGAAACTCAACCAATAGCCTTGGAATAAATCATAGAACCATATAAAATTAGTTTGGGAGCCTAAAACATAAAAAAAACACTACATTTAGGAGTTTACGGCCATAGCACATTCTCTTAGGCCGTAAACTCATAAAAGTGTGTCAAATGATGCCCTTAAACCACCCCAAGGCTTGGAAAAATTACAAGAATCACATGTGATTGCTCTAAGTGCTTCAAAACAATTATTCTTGACCATGAGAGAGTTTACGGCCGTAAACTCCAAGTTTACAGCCGTGAACTCCCTTTTAATTGGTATAAGTCACATTAATTCATTCCAAGGTATTTTAGAAATTCATTCCATAAATCCCCAAGTCCAAACAAGCCATTAAACCCTCAAAATCACACCCACAAGAGTTCACGGACGTGAACTCATGTATGTGGGTGTTATATGTCCGTAAACTCCCTAATATGTTTACTCTTGGGGAGTAAACTCAAATCCCAAGTCCCTAGAGCCATTACACGTCCGAAGATGTCACCCGGGTCACTCCAAACGCTCGTTTTGAGGTGTTTAACCTCATTTGAGTGTAATGTTTCATATAATTAATGATTGTAGATCTAATTGGATATATATGGACATTATTACATTTTACATAGGGACATCATGAGTAATCAAGCCCCGAACCAACGTCTAGTGTCCGAAACCGTCGCATTTCCGAGTCTGGTGAGTTCATACCCCTACCCTTTTTCACTGTTTTTCACTGTTTTCAGGGGGGAACACAAGCATAGTACAAGGGTTTCTTGTACTCAAAAACTTGTTTTAGTGTGTGTTTTACATTTCATATGCTTTTAACACTGATATACACAACTGATAACCGTATATACATGCAGATCACGTAACATATTATTTGTGAAATGGGTTTTATAAATTGTTATGTTTTATATATTTCAAAAATGCTTTTCCACATTTTATCAGTTAAAAGCATGACATTAGAACATATGAACATGAAACTTGTACACTGTTTGTCCTCGGTAACACTCCACAGAGATACGCGAGTGGAGGACTATCATATTATTACTAGTAAATTTGTTATTCTTGTATGATTGGAGACACGTCCTCGGCGAACACTCCACAGAGATATGCGATTGGAGGACTACACCCGTAACCAGAATCTCTGGGATTTAGAGAGCTTGACTTGAGTGTATAGATCTATACGGGGCTGACTACCCCACACCTGGCTGCTAGCTACAGCCGAACCGAAATGGTTCAAGGGTGATGAAAGTCATAAGGTTGTGGACTACTTATTGCCACAGGTTCAGTCTATAGTATGGTTATGGAACTTGCAATTAGGATAAAAAGAGATTTACTTATAGTAATAATGAATAACTTTGTACATTTCACAAGATAAACAGGTTTCGGAATACATCTTTTATTTTGATAACCAACATTGAGGAAAGTATGAGACTTTCCTGGGAAATCTTGTACATAACCAGGTCTAACCAGAATACATCTTTTACATCTTTTACAAATGGTAACCAACATTCAGGAAAGCATGGGGCTTTCCTGGGGAAAACATTTACATAACTAGAAAAGTGTAACAAACTGGATAACCTTACATCTTTTACAATTGGTAATATACAATCAGGAAAGTATGGGACTTTCCTGGGGATCCATTGGTACATAACCAGAACAGAATAACAAAATGGATAACCTAAATGTACATTTTCACAAGGGTAAACATGATTTCAGTGTACAACTTTACTTTACATAATGTGAAACAACCAACCAACCTTTTTAAGAAAATGTGGGATTTTCTTGGCGTGTGTTACATTTTCAAAATCAGAAAGGAAACATGAACATTTTCACAAAACAAAAACCGCTTATGAACTCACCAGCGTTGTGCTGATTTTCAAACCACTTGTGTTCTCAGGTCATTGATAGAACAGGTACCCGAAGATCCACTTGATCCAGGTTGCAGTGCGTACAAGACCCGTTTGTTTTGTTTCTATATATATACTATGTATCACAAACTGTACAACTTTACTTTTGTAACAATTGTAAAACTTTTTATATGTAATGTGATGGTTGTTCTACTTTACTTACTATGTACATTGGATTTGATACTCAACGTGGAGTCAACCCCGGAAATGTTTCTGCCTTCGGTTTTCGGGGTGTGACAGCAAGTTGCAAGGGTACGCCTCGTGTATAAGGGAGTACGCCCCGTGCACTCAGTTAACCACCCCGATGGTAGTCTTCTGTGAGGCTTCACGTACACTAAGTGTACCCCTAGAGTACGCCCCTCGTACTCGCATGAGTTGGCCTTGTTGAGTTGACTCGGTTAAGTTGACTCGGCTGGGTTGAATCAGTTGACTTAGTGAGCTGAGTAGTTGACTATGAGTTTGACCAAGTTTGACCTTAAGGGTATTTTGGGATTTTGATGGAATTGGTTACTTGGTGGAAATAGGTATCAGTTAGAAAGGTGAGATTCGGAGTCGGACCTTATCAGTTCTCTTCAGTTTGCGAGGTGAGTCTTCATCACTGTACTGTTGGGTCGAAGGCACCAAGGACGACCCCTTTCGATTGTTATTCTGGTTTAACACACGCTTGTATGTTGTAGTGATCTGTTATAGTTGTATATACTAGCTAGGGTTTGATATGGTATATGTTGATATGTGATGGTATGTTGGGTTGAGGCGGTCCTGCTATGTGCTCAAGGACATGAGACCCACGGCGCCCCGAATAGACTGTAGGCCAGTAGGGCATACCAGTAAGGCCGAAGGCCCGGAGAACGTTTCAAATGGGTTGAAGGCTCGGTGAGTCGTACCATTCATGTTGAACGTCAGTGAGTGTACCATATAGGTTGTAGGCCAGTGGGGCATTTCGGTCAGACTGAAGGCTCTGTATGCTTGATGTTTGTTGTTATTCTTATGATTATGTGTTGTGTTGGTACTTTGGGGGGAAACTCACTAATATTTGGGCTTATAGTTTTGGGTTATGTTTCAGGTACCTTAGATGATCGCAGAAAGGCGAAGGCGTGATCGTGCACCTCCTCGTGTTTTGATTTATGATTTTGGGAAAACTTTGATATTAAACATGTTTTGAAAACTAAATTGTAAGCAATGACAATTTGCGGATTGGCTTTAATGGTTTAAAATTTTCATGAATTTTATGCATGTTAAAAGTTCTGCCGGCCAACTACCGTTGAGCCACTGCTCTCCATCATGCCGGAAAACCAGGATCAAGTCTGACATCTGGCTTTAGAACTTGTTTCCTCCGGCCAAGGATTGCCGAAGCTTTCTTTCACCACCTTTTGTCAACCAGCAACCTCCGACGACCCAACAGCCACCGGCAATGGTCCACCGCCGCCATCAGCCATCGTTAGCGGAGTATTTTCTGATCAGCTTTGTGTCAAGTTACTATTCCTCCAATCAAGTCACTATTCACCAACAAGAACATTATTCACCGGCAAAACACTATTCACCAGCAAAAATTTCTGATGAACTTTCCGACAAAGTTACCAACGAAGCTCTAACAAGCTTTTATGGAAAAATAGTATTCATGCGACACTATTCATCGGACTATGAAACTACTATTTTTTGGATTTTTCTAATATCTATGGTTTCTCGCTAAGCTTCAATCCAATTGACTGTCACAAACTATTTTTAAATCTTTTATTATTTTCGAAGGAGAATACATATATTAAACGATGTTATTTCTATTAGGTATTTAGGTTTATAAAAATGCTATTTAAACTTTATCAAAACATTGTTTAGAAAATGATTAAAGTAGTGAATAATATGGAAGATATTTTGCACTGATACTTGTAATTAAAGTTAAGACCTTCTAAATGATTTAATATCAATAATTTCAAACATGAAATACAGTAAAAATGTATTATAGAAATCTCCAATCCTACAGATGGATATAGTAGAACAGTATTGTAATAACTTTATCTCAATACCAAATCTAGTAATAATACTGTGGAACTTCAAATTAAGGACTAATCAAATTATTGTGTATTGTTGTGGGAATAATCATAGTATTGTGCATTGGTGAGTGAATAATTACATTATTGTGTATTACTATGGAAATAAAACCCAAAAACTTAATACTAAAGTTAGGGTTATTAATATGTCTAAAATTCATGTGAGCTTTTTTCACCGGTATCTCTATACTTAGAAAGACCTCATGCTTTTAACCGTTAATTCATACGGAGTGGGAGAATTATGTATAGATCTATACTAGTTGACACCCCTACCAATGGTTGCTAGCTAGAACCCTAACGCCCTACTTACACTGGGTGATAATTGACTTTTAGTTTTATGATGTCACGATGAAACATCGGCAAAGGTAGGTCAGTCTAAAATAGCTCGGTTATGGCACGTCACAGTAAATATAGGTGTGTATACGAAAATTAAAATATGTATATACTTATACGAACCATATATCCAAAAGATGTTTTTTGATCTCAACAAGTATTTATCAATGGTATAACAGGCATACTGTTTGGTAGAAAACTATAGTTTTGCTAAAAGTATTGTTTTGATAAACATACTCATTTTTTCATTTGATAGAAAAAGTATTGTTTTGGGAGATAAATATTATTTTGATAGAAAAGTAATCTTGGGTAAACATACTGTTTTGCTAGAAAAGTAAACTTTCCGTAATATACATTTGGATAGAAAATACATTTTCAGTGACATATTTTTTTTGTAGAAAGTACATTTTCAGTAACTACTTTTAGTAGAAAAGTACACTCTTAGTAGACATACTTTTGGTATAAAAGTATATTTTGTTTATGTTATTACAAATCTATGAACTCACCATATTTTTAGTTGAAACTCTTTCGAAACACTTATGTTCTCAGGAAAATAAGAGGATGATGATTTCAATTATGGATTAAAGTCATGGAGTCAGGACCTTTTATAGATTAGTTTTACTAGCCTCCCAATGGAGGGTTACTTATGTATTTCAGTTGATATAACTTTAAACAAGTACCAATGTAAGCCCTTTAATATTAATAATAGTACTGATATTATATTATTTGTTGTCCTTGTTTTGTATATGTAAATGACTGTGATTCATAATATATTCTCACCGCTTGGCATTTCTGCCGCCAGCTGAGGGTGTTCCACAAGACAACCCCCTCCCATCAAAGTAAAAAATTTTACTCTCATATTTCACACATTCTCATAACTCCTCCTCCTTTGCGAATTTTTACCCTTCAACCCCCAACTTCACAACTTTTTAGACTTTTTACCACAAGAGTTGTTTTTTTTACTCTAGTTCGTTTTCGCTAAACACCAAAGCTTGACAGACAACTACTTTTATTTTTATATTTTTCCTCCCCATTTATATTTTTAAAAATGATTTTTTTAAAAATAAAAATAATTTAAAAAAACATTTATTTTTTCTTTAAAACGAATAATTTATTACACCAATTTTCCGTCATCGCAACCCATGATGGGAAGCACTTTTGCGAAGAATGATTTTACATGACTCGATTTATTGTATTTGAAAAAAGATAGATTATTCACATATTTATTCAAGCTTCGATGGTTTACTTATTATTGATTTTATTGAAAAAAAATGTTTAATTCCTATCATGAGGATTACCCTTTAATCATGGTTTTTCGGCTAACGGTCCTTGGATCAATGTCATAGGTTCAATTATACTCCATACTGCACATGGACATCATAGTTTTCTTTGCGAGGTTTGCTCCGCAATTGTGTCCGATAAACTAAGTTGATTTATAACCTTCGCTCTATGAAAATTTTTATGACTTGTAGCTTAATTTGTGGTTGGTGAACCATATTTCTCGAACAAGTGGACTTTACTTACTGACGACTACTTCAGGAGTTCCGACACCACAATATGGATACATAAGCATTTTTCAACATATCATATATTTTTCATGTAGAGTTCTAATTGCTACTTTGGTATTTTTTCGAACAATTTTTATGACAAAACCAATAGGCTACGCATGACCTTGGAAGTAGTAATATACTTCATGTCTCATTTTTTCTATCGAGACCTTTCTTAGATCTTGGGAGAGCATGCAAATCTCCTTGTGTCCAACACTCTTTATTTTGGTTATTTTTTTTGATCTCCTTGAATTGGTTATCAAAAATATGGAGATAATATTATGTTAGCATCTAGATCAAATATTATGATTATTTGAGTTTTATGAAGACGATGATTTATTTAGTGATGCAAAGTGGCACTCATTTTTGCGCATCTTTGATCAAATTTCTTGCCTCATTAGATGTTTCCCGGATCCATATTATTTATTCATCATAGCGTAGTTCAATATTTTTCATATTTTGTGATAATGTAATTTTTTTGAAGAATTTCAGGTGTAATATGGTTAGAGAACAAGATATGTTTCAGACTTCTGAAGTCGTAGTGTGATTTTGTTATAGGATTTTTGGTTCATTGATCACATATGTAGATTCTAATTTCAATCTTAAACATCAAAGATGCTTCAGGCTCGGTGCTTAGAATACTTTGACTAGATTACAAAGATTTCATTACCTTATTTTAGAGATCACCAAAACTTCATAGTTTCAAAGACATTTCAACTTTGGTTGTCGTTATGTATCATTTTTATTATTGCATATGCTAGTTAGATACTATTTATTTTGGCCTTTTATCACAATATTTGAATCCTTCATTATTTGCAAGCATTTAGGTTGAGATTGTTAGAGCATAGAGATTCTCCATAAATTATGAGTGATTACTATGTAACATCCCAAAATTCAAGCCCGAAAATTTCATTTTTGAAGTAATAATTTTTAAAACATTTTACCATAACATTGTCAATAAAGCAACATGTTACAAAATCATAATATTGTATCACAAACCACGACATCAAAATAATGAAAATCAGAGTGCAATCCCAGATGAATAGGTACCTGAAACCAAAAAAGAAACCGTTAGCACAAAGCTTAGTGAGTTCCCCCATCATACCACATACCATACGATATCGTCAGTATCTTTCAACCGGTAACTTCCATTGGTATCTTTCAACTGGCAATCGTCATCGGTATCTTTTAACCGGTAATCGTCATCGGTATCTTTCAACCGGTAACTGTCATCGGTATCGTTCAACCGGTAACTTGGGACTATTCTACCCCTAACACTAGCAAGCAACATCAAGATATAATCATACAGTCAGGCATATCTAGGTACTGACCTACCCTTCGGTCTTAAGGACCGCTATCAGGGAAACTGATCCCTACTATACACATAACATATCATACAGATAAATCTCATAACCAAGGCACATAACCAGACCAAGATAATTAACACAAAGACAATCATTTCCTATGTATTCCTCTTTGGTGGGCCGGCATTATGGCCTTAGACCCACCCCTACTGGAAGGTAACTCACCTCGTACGAGTAGCTGCTGAATATCCGCGCGGGAAACCTCTAAATGCTGCTGCTCCGGAAATCCTCCGGCTATAATCCTCACAAAACACTCAGTAAAAATCTAATATCTACTCTTAAGGAAAAATGACTATTTTACCCCCAACAAAGTCCAAGACAAAGTCAACTTCTAGTTGACCTGACTCGCCGAGTTGGGTCGTCAACTCGTCGAGTCCTTACCCTTTACTCGTCTTTTTCCATGACTCAACTCGTCGAGTTTGGCAACGACTCGACGAGTTCCCCTTTTTTACGAACATCAATGAACCTTCATCCGAATCGCTGAGTTGTATGAACAACTCGTCGAGTTGTATGAACAACTCATCGAGTTCATCTTCAAACATAAGAAGATTGCCTTGGACACGCCGAGTCTGTTCTAGCACTCGGCGAGTCCCATGAACTCTAGGTCTAAAACTAAGTCCAATGTGTTGAGTCACTCCTTCTGTCTTGCTAAAAACCCTTCTAACACCCAACTGAGTTCTTTTGACCCTCAACAGATATGGGACTCAAAGCCTTGGACTCGTCGAGTCGATAATGTCCACACCCTAAATCCTCGATTTCTGATGTACAACACTTGTCCAAATGATAGATCCAAGCCCCTAAGCTTGATCTATCACGTAAAGTTATGAGCTTTACGTGCATGCATGGGACGTTTGAGCCAAAAAGCTCTAAAATGGCTCTTTTGTTGCATGGGGCCTTCCTTGGGTGCAAAAGAAACCCAAATTTGTCTTGTGACTCTTCCCAAGTGCTAGATCCGAAGTATTGACCCCCAACCATGTTTGCAAATCATGGTTGGTCACCTCATATGGCTTAAAAGCCCTAAATCTTACCCAAAAAGGGATCTAATAATAAACAAGCAAGGTACAGACTTTATACCTTTCAAAGACTGCAAATGATGAACCAAGCTCGAATCCTGCAGCCTCCTCTTGATCCTTTTATGCTCTTCCTTCTTCCTTGAGGTCAAAACCCACAAAAATCACTCAAAAGCCTTAGTTCTTGCACCAAAACACTTAGGGTTTGCTATGGAGGGTCTTTGGGAGCATTAAGGACGAGTGGTGGATGAAAGAGATGGTTAAATAGGGTGCAAATCCTCGGAATAGGGTTTTGTCCAGTCAGAGCCTACTCGTCGAGTCTGTCCGCCGACTCGACGAGTCCATCACTTAAGTCTTGTGTCCAAACCCACTCATACTCGACGACTTGGGCCTTCAACTCGCCGAGTCCCAGGCCAAAAATGCAAAATAAATCAAAATAAATTACATACCAGGAACCGAGTGCTACAAATCTCCCCCACTTATTTTAGACTTCGTCTTTGAAGTCTACAGCTCGTTCCTGGAAAAGTTTCGGGTAATGCTCCATCATCTCATCCACCGGCTCCCAAGTCCACTCCGAGCCCTTCCGGTGTGACCATTGCACCTTCACTAGTTCCAACCTCTTGTTTCTCAGATCCTTCGACTTCTGGTCGAGGATCGCCACTAGCCGCTCAATATAATTCAGACTGTCATCGACCTGAATATCCTATATGGGTACCACTACTGAGTCGTCCACCAGGCACTTACACAGCTGGAAGACGTGGAAAGTGTTGTGGATCTGGCTGAGTTCGGCTGGTAGATCCAACCTATATGCCACCTTGCCCACTCTTGCAAAGACCTTAAATGGTCCAATGTACCTGGCGCCCAACTTGCCCCGTTTCCTGAATCGGATGACGCCCTTCCATGGCGACACCTTCAAGAGAACCATATCCCCGACCTGGAACTCCAGGTCTAATCGGCGCTTATCGGCATAAGTTTTATGCCAGCTCTGAGCAGTATGAAGTCTGCTCCGGACCTGTTGAATCCTCTCTGTCATCTTGAACACTACTTCAGTGCTCCCCATTACCCTCTGTCCAACCTCGCCCCAACATATCATGGTTCTGCACTTCCTCCTGTACAACATCTCGAAGGGAGGACGATCGATACTCGCGTGATAACTATTGTTGTATGAGAATTCAGCCAATGGAAGGTAAGCATCCCAACTACATGTGAAGTCTAAGACACACGCCCGCAACATGTCCTCCAAAGTCTGGATGGTTCGCTCACTCTAACCATCCGTCTGCGGGTGGAAAGCGGTGCTAAAATGCAGACGAGTACCCAGCTCATCATGAAACTTCTTCCAAAACCTGGAAGTGAACCGAACATCTCTGTCTGAAATCACCAACACTGGCACCCCGTGTCGCGCAACCACCACCCTGAAATAGATATTAGCCAGCTTCTCGGTCGAGATGCTCTCTTGAATCGGAATAAAATGAGCGCTCTTGGTCAGTCGATCGACGATGACCCAAATCGAATCCACCCCCCACGCGGTCCTGGGAAGCTTTTGTTGGGTTTTGAGCATTCTAACACTCCTAAGTGTACATGCAACCCTAAATACCTTGGATCTATGTTTTCTCTATTATACATGCAAATAAGAACATCCAAGGTATTATCCTAATCTAGCATACAAAAACAATGAATGTAACAAGATAGAATACATACCTCTTGATGTAGAAAGTCTTCATGAAGCTTGAGTGCCTAGCCCCAATAGTGTGGAAGCCTCAAATGGAATCACAATCACCAAAACACTTGGAATAACTTGAGAGAATTCTACAACTCATGAAATCGGCTAGCCCTTTTACTTCACACTCTAGTGTCCGATTTTGGTCAAGAATAAGATGCTTATATAGTTAGGGTTACGCCATGTAAACCCTAATTGACATGGCCTTTCATTTCCATGATCCATGGGTACAAATACACCATGGAGCATCCATGGACCATCCTATGGGTTTTAGCCCAACTTGATTATCCATGGAGCATTAGCCCACTATACAAGTATGGATGATTTACCCAATCAACACATATATTTAATTAGTCTTCTTTTGATCACTTAATTAATCCTAGATTAATTCTTGATCAATACTAATTAAATAATCTTATTATTCTTATTATTAATATACTAGAAGTTATAATATATTAATAACCATAAGTGTCTTATTTCTCTCATTATAGTCTATCCAAGTGCATGATGGTATGCAACCCAAATGGACCATGTCGGGTCGGGTCAAGTCTTACCAATTATAGTTATGGACTTAGACATTAATCCAACAGTCTCCCACTTGGATAAGTCTAAAACTATTATTGCGTATGACTTCAGGAACCAACTGGCAATCGTAGCTCTCAAAAGCTTCTGTCGAACTCTGACCATGTAGATGAACTCTGACCTTTGTCAGTGACTTGTCCATTAGATAAGGGATCATATATTCCTCCATTCTAGATATCATATGGACTGAGACATGGATTATAATCATTCTCTCTGTCCATTTGTTGTTTCCCGATTTGCGATTTATGACGACTGACTAATTGAACAAATCAAATCAGTCCTGGCCCGGCCGAGCACTTCCATTTGTCATCATCAGATCATCGAGGGGCCCACAGATATCGCTTTTATCTCGAAGGTAAAAGGAACGGATAAACTTCGACTCATATGGCTTGTTCTACTACTTGTTGAATCATACACAAAGGCACGTTTTATAGCACCGAGTTACCAAATGCGTTTTCGTGCAATCAATGTACTATCAACTCATAGTAACAACTCATATCTCTAGGTTTGAAGAATATAAGATATTATCGTCTCATGATCACTCGTGATAAAATCCATGAAGTGATTCCAATGAGCGCGGGTTGAATCCAATACTCAGAACTTATGCGCACTCATGAGTGTTGTAGCCTTTTGTCCAACACCTTAGACCTCTACAAGCCAACCCATGACAGTCTTAATTCATATCTACTTCCAACATATGACCGACTGTGGATGGTTTGAATAACTTAGTCATTCCAGAAGAATAACCCAGTTTATTCGGGAAGTCAAAACATGCAAAATGAAACACAATAATAATTGAATCCAATATGGTATCAACCCTTTGAACATAAATAAAACACCTTTTATTTATCACCATATGATTACACATTATTCATTGTATACTGTTTCAGCTATCAACTTTATTCTTGAATTTAAAACAACAGTTGTCCCATGCTCCAAGCATGTACACTATGTTTTCTTAAACACTAGTCATGCCATACACCAAGTATGCATATTATGTTTGTCTATGATCTTTACTTTGTGACTTCAATGATTCTCTTTTCACACTCCCAAATCCTTACTGCAAATGCAAGAATTCCAAATTCATGCCATTTACTGAAATCTGTTAGATTCTAAACTTATATGCATTGATCCTCTTGTAATGATTATGTACAAAGTCATAAAGACTTGACAACAACCATTACAGAGTATTCCAAAGGAGATCAGCTCCTTGGAAACATCCTTCTTGCATTAAGTTTCCTAATCTTAAACAGATTGAAAATTCTAACTTTGAAACATTTCCAGATTCCATTTTGACTATCACTTCTGAACAAGAGTTGCCTCCTTACAGATTATGTCAATATGGTCCTTCCAGAATTATCTACTTCCAACTGTCCTTGAGCAACCAATCTTTGGTAAACCTTAGATTGTCCTCGACAATTGTTTAATCCTTTTAGTCATATCCAGTTCTAAACCTTTTCCCTTCTTAATGCCCCAGGCATTTGGAAAATTTTAGAACGGATGATTATAGCACATGTAATCGATCCTATATCCGAAGCATATGGGACACGATTCATGATGTCTCACATAAAGACTAAACCATTCTTTTGCTATAACATTTCCATTTCTATTTGCCAAGTTCTCATAATTCAGATTATGAAAAGGGATGCCGTAATCATAATCGAATTTTAGAACGCAAATAATGGACCCGTATACAGAATTTCCTTATGCTGAGCCATTCCAACATGAAATTCATATATATCCTTGACTAAATGATTAAAACCTCACGATCTAAGCTTATAGATTTGAGATGAAGTATAATTTCCTCTCCCTTAATTATAGCAAGACAACTTTTCCCAATTGAAACCTTTTGTTTTCTATAATTAACATTGCTAATCTTGCAATACTTATCATAATTATCATGCTCCCACTAACATGATGATTATTAGCATAACACTTATGCTCCCACTAGCTCTGACATGTATTCAGAAATCAGCTGACTTTCTTCCAAAGTTTAGATTTCTGATACTAGATTGTTTTGATAAGACCTTATCAAAAACATACACCTTCCCTTAGATAGCACACTTGTGTGTCTAAACAATTATGAAGAGGTATGCCGTAATCATAATGGTTAGACCTTTTTGCCACTTCTCACAAGTCCAGGTTAGTGTGCCGGTAAACCACACACGCTCCACTAACGACTTTGAGAATGCAAATATCACAATTGCTATCTAGCTAAAATCTACTTAGTGAAAGTGTTTCCTCACCATCATTTTCATGAATCGGAGAGAAACCTTATGACACTTAGATTTTTATGGTGTATGAGTTCCTACCCATATGAATTTGTCAAAACCATAATCACAAGACACAGATAATGACAAATCCAAAACCATATGGATTGAACTCAATCTTAATTTCTTGCCACCTGGTAGCTCAAGGGCCTGCCATTGCTTCCAAGTAGTTGTGCAACCAATTGAGAACTCTAAGAACTCAT
Source organism: Lactuca sativa (assembly GCF_002870075.4). Classification (NCBI taxonomy): domain Eukaryota; kingdom Viridiplantae; phylum Streptophyta; class Magnoliopsida; order Asterales; family Asteraceae; genus Lactuca; species Lactuca sativa. The sequence continues at coordinate 287,471,190 of NC_056625.2, read as the reverse complement.
ATGCAAAGCCAACTTTAACTGGAATGGGCACAGATATGTCAACACGATAGGTTATAAACCTCAAGTCGTGTGCTAGGGAAGACCTTCAGGTTTTGTTCTTGATTAGTTCTTGCGACTTTCAAGACCTTTAAGACTCCCACTGTCCTCTTGACCTATAAGACTCCCTTGTCAAATATCCAAGAGATAGTGTGGATTCTAATCAAGACAAACACTTCACACAATTGGCCTAAGTTGGTCTTTGTTTTATCCAAAACATCACAACTTACCAATTTCAAATGTACAAGAGTAGAAAACTTTTACTCTTACATTTAACAAGTGTTTTAACCTTCTTTTGAGACATGTCACTCAAGTTACAATCTTGGAGTATGACTCTAAGACTTGTATTGGAACGAAGTATGACTCATCTTCTTGATTTAACCACTTCAACAATTCAAGTTCCTCTTCTTAGTCATAAGAATGCACTAAGATTTCCTTAGAGAACTAATTGTGCTATGGTTTCTTAATCATTAAGATGATCACAAAACTTATACTAAAGTACTCTCCCATCTTTTCAGATTTGAGAAACTTTTATCCTTCTGCCATTTTGATTCTTCTTATTCGCTCTGCCATACATTGGAACCTTTTCCAATGTCTTAGAGTTACACTTAAGCTTGTAAGTATAATCATATTTACTGAGCTTTAGTAAACTATGACGAATAGTCTTATCAATCTTTTGTGGTGGACTTGACCAGTGCACAAGACTATGTACTCGATCCCTTAGTCCATTACTTGACTCACACATCCATGTGACCGAGTAATTAGTCTTAATTTTCCAATACTTGAAAGTTCTCATTCATCATGCTATACAACTTGCATGATTCCAAGTTCCGGTCCAAATGAAACTTGGGTGATCAGAATCTTTCCTTATTTGGTAAATATAGACATTACCACAAATGAAAGAATCAACTTCATATTTCCACTCTTGCTCTTAATGGAATCACATAAGCAATAATTTTTCCTTAAATGTCATTGTAAGGATATTTTAAAATAAATAAAATAAAAAATTTTCTTTTATTTTAAACTTTACGGAAAACTTATCCTTACAATCCATATGAAAACTTGTTGTTACCTATTCCTAAGCAATATCTCATAACTCCTAAGAAGTAGCTCAAGAATCCGATCTTCAAACTATGCGATAGAAATCCATCTACGCCTTCAGATTCAGCATATTCTTTCTTTAAGTTTCTTCACTTTTCTTTGATTCTTAAAACATCACCATGTGACCCAGTCACATCATGTATCAAGAATCTCAGAATATAAACTTAACAGAGTTAGATAGTGGACTTTACCTGAAGTAGAGTCAAACTTATTGACTTTAACATCCTTAGGTAAATTTTGGCAGCTTCGCAACCAATGCCCCTTTCTTTGGCAATACAAACATATGGACCCTTTGATAATGGTACACGAGACTATCACAGACTTAGCTTTTCTCTTTACCATTTGGTCAACCGAGTTGACTATGGTCGATCCCTTTCCATCGGGAAGAGAGAGCTTTACTAGATATCCAATGTCATCATTGTCAATGTCCATAAAGTTTTAGGAAGTTGATCTTAGCAAATAGATAAGATCATTAAGGGTCTTGTCATAGTCTGTTTCATAGGTGTCCCAAAGGAACTCACTATGTGACTTAGAAAGTGATTGAACCACCAACTTTCTCAAGACTTTGACACCCAACTCTCCCGGCTTGTCAATATGTGACTACATCTCCAAGATGTGATCACACGTAGACCTTGCCTTGCCAATAGGGCTTGAGTGACCTTAAACTTTTCAAGAACTTGTGGGTTAGGGAGAATGGTTGGAGGAGGAGAAAGAAGTATGATATCCATGGGACATCATCTTCATTAGGAAACCTTGTTTCAAGAGATTTGGGAAGATCATAGGTGTCTAAACCAGACATCTTTTGGGAGATATTCAAGATAGTTGATTTTAAGTCCTTAATATGACACCCAATATGAAATATTAAGGCTAGGACCCAACAAACTATTTTATAACTTATAAGAGGTATGCCATAATCCAAGCTATAAAATATTTGAAGGTAGGTGAATGATGATTCACCAATTTCCACCAAGATAAACGAAATGTATTATTAGGTTTTAATTGGTTTTGAAACTCCTAGATCTTTGAGATTCATTGAACTGTTCAAAGGCATGTTTCAATCTCGAGTGTGCCCTTCAGGTTTTGTGACTGGGATGCCGAGGATCACAAAACAAGGTGTGAAGTAACCATGCAAATCACTTGGTACCCTTAATAAATTACCACTCAATCGATGTGCCGGTTAACCACACACGCTCCATCGATACTATGATAAATATTAAGTCACCCTTTACCTACCTTGTTAAGTCCAAGTTAATGTGCCGGTTAACCACACACGCTCCACTAACGACTTAGACAAAGTGTAAAGTGTAATTTCATGGGTTAGCACCTTATTCACATTTTTCCTAAGTAACTAAGATTGGGTATTATTAAGAGTTGAGTTACTTAGTATTATCATTAATACTTTTAATTAAGGAGAATTATAGTCTTGTCAAACCCGTTTGGCTAACGACCCTCCACCGGTCAAGCAAGCGGTGGGTGAGAGTGGACACCCATTAAGTTGCCATTTTATAGGCAACAACCTTATACCCACCTTATAGACCGGCTTCGTGAATGAGGCGTACTAGCGGTAAGACTGACTTTACTCTTATACATATATATTATTAACTTATAATATTATAAAGTATAAGGGTTGAATTTTAACTTTTAAAATTCTAAGGGCTAACGTGGAATTAAAGTATTCATAAGGAAAACTTTTCAAATTCCAAAACTTGAGGGCAAGTTTTGAAACTATTCAAAACTAATTAATTCCATAACTTATGTGTTTAAAGTAGTTTTAATCCAAAAACTCTTCAAGTTCCATAACTTGAGGACAAGTTATGGAAGACTTTAAACTAATAAAAGAACTAACTTTTCTTTATTTTATAACTTATGGATTGAATTATGGTTACATATTTTTCTTTAATGAAGTGACTCTTGAACTTCCATAACTTGAGGACAAGTTATGGAGTCATAAAAAATTATTCAATGACACAAGACTCTTCATTTTGTAACCATTGCCAACTTTTATGAGTTTTATGAAACTTAAATGTGACTTTTCATATAACTTGAGGACAAGTTACACAAACACATTTTAGAATCAACTCTTAGATTAATTTGGATTGAAAACAATAATTTCACTTAACTTTTCTATTAATCTAAGCAACTCATAACAACAAGATAATTCAAATCAAACTTTTTCATGTAATTAGTCTAAACCTTAAACTAATACAAAACATGAATCTATTGACAATTATCTTTGAAAATGGATTAGCATGAACATTACCACATAAAAAACAAGTTTATAAGTTCAAAAACAACTTAGGGTAATGTTCCTAGTCCATTTCTAGCCAAAAACCTCGAAAATATGCTGTCTGGAGCTCCTACTCGGCGAGTAGGATGATTTTACTCATGGACTCGGCGAGTTCATCAGTGGACTCGGCGAGTCCAGTGCCCAGAAAGCCAGAAAATCAAGTTTTTCAGCATTTTTCAGCAATTTGCATCAAGTATAAGAGAAAGCAAGCCTAGGCTCTGATACCACTGTTGGGTTTTGAGCATTCTAACACTCCTAAGTGTACATGCAACCCTAAATACCTTGGATCTATGTTTTCTCTATTATACATGCAAATAAGAACATCCAAGGTATTATCCTAATCTAGCATACAAACACAATGAATGTAACAAGATAGAATACATACCTCTTGATGTAGAAAGTCTTCATGAAGCTTGAGTGCCTAGCCCCAATAGTGTGGAAGCCTCAAATGGAATCACAATCACCAAAACACTTGGAATAACTTGAGAGAATTCTACAACTCATGAAATCGGCTAGCCCTTTTACTTCACACTCTAGTGTCCGATTTTGGTCAAGAATAAGATGCTTATATAGTTAGGGTTACACCATGTAAACCCTAATTGACATGGCCTTTCATTTCCATGATCCATGGGTACAAATACACCATGGAGCATCCATGGACCATCCTATGGGTTTTAGCCCAACTTGATTATCCATGGAGCATTAGCCCACTATACAAGTATGGATGATTTACACAATCAACCCATATATTTAATTAGTCTTCTTTTGATCACTTAATTAATCCTAGATTAATTCTTGATCAATACTAATTAAATAATCTTATTATTCTTATTATTAATATACTAGAACTTATAATATATTAATAACCATAAGTGTCTTATTTCTCTCATTATAGTCTATCCAAGTGCATGATGGTATGCAACCCAAATGGACCATGCCGGGTCGGGTCAAGTCTTACCAATTATAGTTATGGACTTAGACATTAATCCAACAGCTTTATGATAAAATCCATCGTAATGTCCTCCCATTTCCACTGCGGAATACCCCAAGGCTGCATTTTTCTGTGTGGCCTCTGGTGCTCTGCCTTGACCTTCCTGCAGGTCAGGCACCTCTCCACGTAGCAAGCTACATCCCGCTTCATGAAGCGCCACCAATAGTCCAGGCGAAGATCCCTATACATCTTCGTCGCCTCCGGATGAATGGAGAATCGAGATTTATGTGCCTCTTCCATAAGAACCTGGTGTGCACCCCCATGGTATGGAACCCACACCCTACAGTGTAGTGTTAGTAATCCTCGGCTGTCATAGTCATAGGAGGAAACATGCCCCACAATCTGCTCGCTCTTTTGATGTTCCTCCTTCATGGCCTCCTGCTGGGCCTCCTAAATCCAATCCAATAGCGGAGTCACCACTGTCATCCTCAAATAGATATCCCTGATCAGCGCTCCCTTGCGGCTAAGCGCGTCGGCCACCACATTGGCCTTTCCCGGGTGGTAGAGGACCTTATAGTCATAATCCTTTACCACATCAAGCCACCAATGCTGCCTCATATTCAGATTTGGATGGTCCATGCGATACCTCAGGCTCTTGTGGTCCGTGTAAATCGTACAACGAACCCGATAGATGTAATGACGCCAATACTTGAGGGCGAACACAACAGCCCTCAACTCCAAATCATGCGTCGGGTAATTCGGCTCGTGAGACTTCAACTGCCTCGAAGCATAAGCAATGACATGCCCTCTCTGTATCAATACTACGCCCAAGCTTGAGATGGACGCATCACATTACACGGCGAAATCCTCCATGCCATCTGGCAGGGCTAAGATTGGCGCCTCGCACAATCTCTATCTCAATGTCTCAAATGCAGCCTGCTGCTCAGGTCCCCAACAAAAGACCATGGCTTTCCTCGTTAGCATGGTCAGTGGTACGGCTATCTTGGAGAAATCCTGGATGAATCTCCGACACTAGCCGGCTAACCCTAGGAAACTTCGAATCTCAGATGGAGATCTTAGAACCTCCCATCTCATCACGGTCTCCACTTTGGCCGGATCTACCGAAATCCCGTTCTGGTTGACAAGGTGCCCAAGAAATTGCACCTCATGCAACCAGAACTCACACTTGGAGAACTTAGCATACAAGTTCTCCCTTCTCAAAGTCTCCAGAACCTCTCGCAGATGCTCCTCGTGCTCCTCCTGCATCTTGGAATAGACCAAGATGTCATCGATGAAAATTATCACAGACCGATCCAGCATCGGCTTGCACACACGGTTCATGAGATCCATGAACGCAGCAGGGGCATTGGTGAGCCCGAAAGACATCACCACAAACTCATAGTGACCATAACGGGTCCGAAAGGCAGTCTTCTGCACGTCCACCTCTCTAACCCTCATATGGTGATACCCTGAACGCAAATCAATCTTGGAGAACCAAGATGCTCCCTGTAGCTAGTCAAAGAGATCATCGACACTCGGGAGTGGGTAAAGGTTCTTCATTATCACCTTATTCAGCTCCCGATAATCTATACACATCCGATGCGACCTGTCCTTCTTCTTCACAAACAGAACCAGGGCTCCCCAGGGTGAACTGCTCAATCTAATGAATCCCTTGTCTAACAGCTCTTGCAGCTGTGTAGACAACTCCTGCATCTCAGGAGGAGCCAACCGATACGGTTCCTTGGCTATCGGAGCCGCACCAGGGACCAAGTTGATTCTGAATTCCACCGGTCTCCACGAAGATACCCCGGGCAACTCCTCGGGGAATATGTCCTCAAACTCCCATACTACGGGCACATTGCCCACCATCGTCCTATCCACCTCCCGGGTATCCATAACATAGGCGGCATAAGTTGCGCAACCCTGCGGAAGGTAGTGCCTAGCCCTCGCTACCAAACATAAAGTTGGTCCTCGCTGTGGCCTTTCGCCCTGAACCACCAGCTCTCTCCCACTAAGGGTCCTAATCCGCACTGATTGTTGTGCGCAGTCGATCACTGCCCCATTGGGGCTCAGCCAATCTATACTAACAATAAACTTGTTCCCTCGCAAAGGTATGGAAACCAAGTCCACCAAGTAGCATTCCTCGAACAGCCTCAAAACACAATCCCGGTAGACCTCTAACGCTCGTACCGACTGGTCGTCCGCAATCTCGGCCTCTAGAGGAAAATCCAACATTCCCGAAGACTCCAGAAACTTCTTGCTAAGCGCAAGAGAGACAAATGATCGAGTGGCACCCGAATCAAACAACACCTAAACTGGGATACCGTTCACATGGAACGATCCTATGCAAAGCACATAATATATCAAAATCACAGCAACATAACATAAAAGCATAAGATAGGAAATCATACCCATCACCACATCAAGTGCAGTGCGTTCCTCCTCGGCTGTCAGCTGAAATGCTCGGCTCCGAAACACTGGAGCCTCCAACTAGGCCTTCCGGCCATCCACAAGCCATGTTTTCGCTGGCGTCGGCGCCACTGCCGGCGCCGCTGCTGTTGCTGTCAATCTAAGGCAATTGGCCTTTTTATGTCCCTTCTGATTGCAATGAAAGCAAATCAGTTCAGATATCTGGATCGCATGAGTAGGGCAGTACAATCTCTGCCAAAATGTCCAACCTTGCCACACATATAGCAGCCTGAACCCGGCCCAGTGCGACAAGCTCCCTCGTGTGACCGACCGCATTTCCCACAACGGTCCCGTCATGATTGGCCTTTCGACCTACCCTCGGATCCCTTGGGCTTCTTCCCCGAAGCCCCCATCGTCAGCCCCTCCGCGACCTTCATCTTCCAGATGTGCTCCAGATCAATCTCCCTCTCCATAGCCCTGGCAATCATGGAATCCTGGGTAGGGCAAGCTGAGAAACTGACGCGCTCCCGGATGTCAGCTCGTAGCATGTCATGGTAGCGGGTCCTCTTCATGTCGTCATCACCTGCATACTAGGGCACCAGCAATGCCCTCTCCCAGAACTTGGCGGTGATCTCCGCTACAGTCTCCGTAGTCTATCTCATGTCCAAGAACTCCCTGGCCAGTTGCTGAAGCTCCATAGTTGGTGAAAATGACGTCCTGACTCTGGTCACAAAGTCTGACCAGGTCATAGCCTCAACAACCGAGGCTCCTAGAGAGTCACCAATCGACTCCCACCAATCTATGGCCCTGTCTTTCAAACACCCTGCAGCGAAACGGACCTTCGACCCTTCCAGGCAGAAGCTCGTCAGCTATGCAGACCCGATGTCTGCGATCCATCTCCTACCAGCAATGGGGTCTTTCGCCCCGTGGAAATTCGGTGCACCACTCCCTCTGAAGTCCTTAAAGGACAATGTGCGTGATCCTGACTGGTTGGCCGCCATGTCACTCCTGAACGCCCTGAGGCGATCCTCCATCAGCTCAATGATCCCTTCCTTGATCGACCCGAAGATAACCGGCGTCGCATCTAGGATACGCCTTTTGATCTCGGACGCGATAAACTCGCGTAACCCATCATCCACATGGTCGGATCCTGCGCCTGAGCCTGATCCTGACCCAGATCCTAAACCTCCTGCTCCATGTCGCATAACCACCATTCTGAAAACAAACATACGAATGTCAGGGTCACATATACTTTTTAGAGGTCTCACACACTTTCCAAGTTTCCAGGTTCCATCTAGGCCCTCCTTGATTCAAGTACGGGTCCTCTTCTTTCAATAGTACGGGCCCATACTACCTTCCACATCTACCCATACTTTCCTCAACGATTGCTTCAACTTCACCAAGTCCCTTTTACCGATACCCTTTCCACTGACCTCATCCTAGGCTTCCCTAGGGCACTCTCCGACCTACCCTCCGCCATCAGTTGCACTTGGAGTCCCCACCACCTCCCCTAACTAGCTTGCAGATACTGTTACATATCCATTCCTTAGCTAGTTGAAGATGGCCAGAACCCCCATATCACAAAGCAAGCAGCATTCGTGCTTTGGGTAACCAAATCAGGCATAACCTACACAGGCCATCCTACTGCTGACTAAACAGTCCACGCATACAGCTCATACAACAGGCATATAAGGCATCCTCCCTAGACCCTTAGCCCTAACTAGCATGCAATTCTCAGAATCATATATCAGGAACACAAGGCATCCTCCTAGATCCTTAGTCCTATTTTACCACGCAGTTTTCCGAATCAAAACCATATAACATAACATAGCAAGTATGGGTATCTTGGGGAAAACTTACTTCAGTCCGGCCAGTCGCATGCATCACACACCTCGTCCTTCTTAAAATCCTTCCCCTTTTAGATTTTAGAAAACCATTATGCTTGTAAAAATCTTTTAGTCCCTCGGTTTGAGTCCACACACCCCCGAGGGTGTGTCCGAATCCCTCAAACTAGGGCTCTGATACCAACTTGTAACATCCCAAAATTCAAGCCCAAAAATTTCATTTTTGAATTAATAATTTTTAAAACATTTTACCATAACATTGTCAATAAAGCAACACGTTACAAAATCATAATATTGTATCCCAAACCATGACATCAAAATAATCAAAATCAGAGTGTAATCCCAGATAATCCGATGCGGAATCATATGTGTGTGTGTGATGAGATGCTATGCCGTTGGCTCCTTCCCCTTAAACGAAGAGGTACCTGAAACCAAAGCAAAAACCGTAAGCACAAAGCTTAATGAGTTCCCCCATCATACCACATACCATACAATATCATCGGTATCTTTCAACCGGTAACTTCCATCGGTATCTTTCAACCGGTAGTCGTCATCGGTATCTTTCAATCGGTAATCGTCATCGGTATCTTTTAACCGGTAATCGTCATCGGTATCTTTCAACCAATAACTGTCATCGGTATCTTTAAACCGGTAACTGGGGACTATTCTACCCCCCTACCACGAGGAAGCAATATCAAGGTATAATCATTCAGTCAGGCATATCCGGGTACCGACCTACCCTTCGGTCTTAAGGACCGCTGTCAGGGAAACTGATCCCTACTATACACATAACATATCATACAGATAAATCTCATAACCAAGGCACATAACCAGACCAAGATAATTATCACAAAGACAATCATCTCCTATGTATTCCTCTTTGGGGGGCCGACATTGTGGCCTTAGACCCACCCCTACTGGAAGGTAACTCACCTCGTACGAGTAGCTGTTGAATATCTGCGCGGGAAACCTCTGACTACTGCTGCTCCGGAAATCCTCCGACTATAATCCCCACAAAACACTCATTCAGAATCCGATATCTACTCTTAGGGAAAAATGACTATTTTACCCCCAACCAAGTCCAATACAAAGTCAACTTCTAGTTGACCCGACTCGCCAAGTTAGGCCGTCAACTCGTTGAGTCCCTACCCTTTACTCGTCCTTATCCATGACTCAACTCGTCGAGTTTGGCAACGACTCGATGATTTCCCCTTCTTTACGAACATCAATGAACCTTCATCCGACTCGCCGAGTTATATGAACAACTCGTGGAGTTCACCTTCATCTGATGAACAAGTCCTAACCTTGACTCGCCGAGTTGTATTAACAACTCGTCGAGTTCATCTTCAAACATAAGAAGATTGCCTTGGACTCGCCGAGACTATTCTAGCACTCGGCGATTCCCATGAACTCCAAGTCTAAAACTAATTCCAATGCATTGGGTCACTCCTTCTGTCCTGCTACAACCCTTCTAACACCCAACTGAGCTCTTTTGACCCTCAACAGATGTGGGACTCAAAGCCTTGGACTCGTCGAGTCCCAAGAACGGACTCGTCGAGTCGATAACATCCACATCCTAAATCCTCGATTTATGATGTACAACACTTGTCCAAATGATAGATCCAAGCCCCTAAGCTCGATCTAGCACGTAAAGTTACGAACTTTACGTGCATGCATGGGACTTTTGAGCCAAAAAGGCTCTAAAATGGCTCTTTTGTTGCATGGGGCCTTCCTTGGGTGCAAAAGCAACCCAAATCTATCTTGTGACTCTTCCCAAGTGCTAGATCCAAAGTATTGACCCCCAACCATGTTTGCAAATCATGGTTGGTCACCTCATATGGCTTAAAAGCCCTAAATCTTCCCCCAAAAGGGATCTAAAAAATAAACAAGCAAGGAATAAACTTTATACCTTTCAAAGACTGCAAATGATGAACCAAGCTCGAATCCTTCAGCCTCCTCTTGATCCTTCTAAGCTCTTCCTTCTTCCTTAAGGTCATAACCCACAAAAATCACTCAAAAGCCTTAGATCTTGTACCAAAACACATAGGGTTTGCTATGGAGGGTCTTTGGGAGCATTAGGGACGAGTGGTGGCTGAAAGAGATGGTTAAATAGGGTGCAAACCCTCAGATTAGGGTTTT